>NC_135492.1:5279974-5595500 GCF_052094955.1 Ictidomys tridecemlineatus
GTAAATTTGAGCATTGTTATTTTATGCATCAATTCCTGCTCTAAGATTCTCAAAGAGGCAGCTACTAAAAGATTTGAAGTCCTTTGTAGTACTCTGGGACTATTTCTGGGAAGCAGTCTCATGTCTACACATATCTCATTCTTCCTTCTCCCTCCTGATTATTTGTTAGTATCCACATATCATAAAGATTATTTGTCCTTTGGGTCTTTCAATGAACAGGTGGACCCATGCTACAGCTACACTGTGACTACAATCTTGTGTGTTCCATGTGCTTCTGGCTGGAGCACAACTTTACTGAGCTTCATATCCTAGTTTATTTGGTGTGAGTGATGCCTGTGTGTACCTCACAGTGCTGCCATGGGAAATACAGGGAATAGGGCACATTCAGTGCTTAATACATGCTCTGGGTTGAATAGTCATGTCCTTCCCAGCATATCAGCTTATTACCTCATCTGGAAATGAGGTTTTTGCACATAAAAATGTTTTATGAGTCCATAGTCAATTAGAGTGGGCTATAATCTAATGATTCATGACCTTAGAAGAGTAAATTTGGAAAGTATACCTGTGCAGAGAGAACAACATGTGATAATCATGACAGAAAAAGGAGAGATTAATCTACACATCAAGGTATGCCAAGAATTTCATACAACTACTGAAAGCTAGAGGAGACAAGGAAAAATCCTCCCCTAGACCTTCCAGAGCAGATACCTTATAATACTTCAGTTTGGACTCCTAGACTCCTCAACTGTGTTACAATAAATGATATTTTTGGACACCCAGTACGTATTATTTTTCAGAGTAGTCCTAAGAACCCAAAAGGGCCCATGTTTGGCTTCTCCTTGACACTCAGTAGAGGAGTTAGTCCCAGACTGGTAGCTTCCTTTCATAAAAGGGAAAAAGAGAAATCCCATTGTCATCAGCAACATCCTGTGTCCACAAAGTCCTGGATAAAATATCATGAAAATGCAGTGTGGAATTCTAAGAGTAAACAATGTTCTAATATTCACATGGAAATCAACAATCCAAAAGATGAGATTCTAAAAACTGTTATGAAGACAGTGGTTGAAGTACAGAGATAGAGCTTGCAGTCTTCAGGGAAAAAAAATCTGAAACTGTGGAAGGCCCATGAGACTGGAAGATCCCATGTGCTCCAACTTATCATGGACATATGCAGGTGTGATCTAAGTAGGAGCTACAGTATGTTTCTCTATAGGGCACTGGGAAAAGAGGTAGGGAAAGAAGGTGAAGACTGGACCCAAGGAGGACCTTATGTCACCTTCACTGCCCCTGAAATTTCTAGACCAGGGCCATCAGTTGAAAGTGTTTATTCCATGAAAGTTAGCAAACCCTGGGGGCTTGTAAGGAATAAAGAAGGGCCACCCTGGGCTCTGAGTCAGACACTCTGAGTTGAGGCCCAGAAGTCTGAGTTTGAGTGAGCTCTCCAAGTGACTGTCATGTACCCTACTTGAGATGTACTGTTGTAGTCTTGAACAGATGGCCTGGGGTGAAAGTGTCAATTTTATTCTCCATAAGGACACCTGGGAATTACAGAATCATACCAATAGCTTTTCTCTTCCAAGCTTCTGACCCTTCATCCTAGTCTCTCTTAAAATCAAATATCCAAAAGAATATATGGTTTTATATATATATACAATAGAACATTACTCTGCCTTAAATAAAACTCAAATTAAGGCATTTGGCAATACATTGATGGAACTAGGAACTATCAAGCTAAGTGAAATACGTCAGTCCCCAAAACCAAAGGCCAAATATTTTCTTTTATATGTGGATGCTAATACACAATAAGGGACAAGGAGGAAATAACAGAAGTTCATTGGAGTAGACAAAGAGGAATGAAGGTAAGAGAGCAGCATGATAATAAGAAAGACATGAGAATGAATTGAACATAACTTTCCTATGTTTATATATGAATTCATGACCAGTGAAATTCCACACCATGTACAACCACATGAATGGGATCCTAATTGGAATAAGGTATATGTCATCCATATATAATATCTCCAAATGTACTCTACTGTCACATATATCTAAAAAGAAGAAATAAAAAAGGAGTAAAAGGACCTGGGGGAGGGAAGGAAACAAAGGGAAACACTGTGATATAATATTGCTTATTTTTTATATTAGATTTATATGTGAATATGTAACAATAAATCCATTGTTCTTTAATAATATAATGCATTTACAAAAATATGAAAAAAATTAAAAAGTGGATAGTGGCACATGAACCTAATTAGAAAATCATGCCTTGGTTCAATTCCCAATTCCAAAAAAAAATTTAAGTACATATATGTGTACATATATACATATGCACACACGCATGCATGAGCGCACACACACACACACACACACACACACACACACACACATATACAAAATATACTGTATGAACAAATTTAAGTACAAAAATACCATGATATAATCAGTAGATTCAGAAAAGCCATTCAGCACCCATTCAGGTTAAAACACCAGAGGGACTAGTGATAGAAGGAGAAACCAAATGCCAACAACAAACTGAATTTAAAAAAAAATAAAACATTTTTTTCTCAAAACAAAAGCAAAACAAGGAAGTAAACTTTCACCACTCCTTGAATCCCCAGCAAGAGCAAACAGGCAAGAGAAGAAACTAATTTCATACACATAGAAAAAAGAAGTCCTGTTGCCTCTGTTTACTGATGACATGAACATTTTACTTAGATGATTTAAAATGCTCCATCAGAAAATTTATAGCGCTGATAACAAATCTACTAAAAGAGATGATACAAGAAAATAATAGATAAATCAATTGCAGTCCTATAAGCAATAGCAAACCCTCTTCAAAACAATTGAGAAAAATGTCTCATTCAAAACCCCTAAAGAAAATACTTTGGAAAATATCCAACTTAGGAGATGAAAAACCTCAACAATGAAAATTATAAAATGGTGAATAAAACAAATCAAGGACAATCTTAAGAAGTGGAAATACTTTCAATAATCTTGAAAAAAGCAAAATTAATATTATCCCAATGGTCATACTACCTTAACCAGTGATCAGACTCAGTACAATCCCAGTCAAAATATCAATGATATCCTTCACAACACAGACATTCTTCATAACACAGAGACAAAACATATTTCTCAAATTTATTTTGACACAGAAGTGACATAGAACATCCAAATGTATCCTGAACCAGAAGAGTGATGCTGAGATCTTCACAATACCAGATATCCAATTATATCACAGAGCTTTAGTTAAAAAAAAAAAAACAGCATTATATTGCACCAAAACAGACCTGAAGATGAATGGAAAAGAAAACACAGACAAACCCACATAGATAAAGTGACCTGATATGCGACAAAGGGGCCAAAAATATATGTTGAAGAAAACGGAAACACTTTAACAATGGTGCTATGAATACTGGGTATTCATATGTGAAAAACATAAAACTTGATCCCTATCACCCTGCATAAAAGCCAACTCCAAGTGTATCAAAGACCTAGGAATTAAACCAGAAACTCTACAGTTGCTTAAAGAAAATGTGGCCCAACACTCCAACATATTGACGAAATCATCAACTTAACAAGACCTCTAAAGCACAAGAAATAAAACTAACAGTCAATAAATGAGATGAAATCAAATTTCAAAACTTCTGCACAACAAAGGAAACAAGAATGTAAACAAAGAGCTTACCAATGTGATAAAATATTTTTCATCTGTTCCTCAGGAAATTAATATGCAGAATAATAAAAAAAAACCTAAAAAATATTAAACCCCAATTACTAAACGAAACAGGCACAAAATCTAAAACAGACATTGCTTAAAAGAAAAAATACAAGTGGTGTGTGTGTGTGTGTGTGTGTGTGTGTGTGTGTGTGTGTAAGTATACATAAAACATATTTAGGAATCAGGGAAATGACAATCAAAACTACAAGGAAGAGAAAGTCTGTTATAATGTCCTTGCTCTTTCCCTGTACTTCAATAAAACTATTAGATTCAAAAAGAACTGCATGGAGATTTTATCTCACTTCACTCAAAATACCAATTATCAAGAATATTGTGCAGAGATCCACATATCAGACAGAACATTTGGGGGGAAAGGAAGAATAAAGTTTATTGGATTATACATAGAAAGATGAAGGGAAGGGGGAGGATGGAAATAGGAAAAATAGTAGAATAAAACAGACATAACTTTCCGATGTACTTATATGAATTACACAACTGTGTAACTTTACAGTATATATAGCACAAGAATGGAAAGTTATAGTCCATGTATGTATAACATGTCAAAATACACTTTACTGTACATACACCTGAAAAAAATTTTAAAAACAAAAAAAGAATAATTCATGGGGAAATGCAGTGTTAGTAGGACTTCAAATTAGTACAGCCATTCTTGAAAACTGGATGAATAGCTCTTTCAAAACTTGGAATAGAATTACCATCTGACCCAGTTGTCTCATTCCTTGGTATATACCCAAATATCTGAAATCAGCATACTATAAAAACGCAGGCACATCAGTGCTTATAGCAACACAATTCATAATAACCTAATTACAGAACCAGCCATCAAACCCATCAACAGAGTAATTGATAAAGAATACATGGTGTATATACACAATGAAGTTTTACTTAGTCATTAAAAAGAATTAAATTATGGCACTAGGTGGAAAATTGATGAAATGAGAACACAATTCTAAGTGAAATAAACCATACTCAGGAAGCCAAAGGTCAAATATTTCCCCTCATATGTGAATACCCGACCACATAATGGAAAAGAGGGCATTCAACAGAGATATCTGTGAAAGGGGTTACATGGAAGGCATGGAGGACAAACAGAGGGATGAACAGTAGAATGAAACAAACTAAACTCTCTTTGTACATCTATGAATAAAGCATGGTGAATTTCAATGTTGTGTATGTCTATAATGCAGTAATTTAAAAATCTATAAATAAATAGATGTTAAACCAACAGAAGCCAGACTCATTGTTCTCTCTTTCACTCTTCCTCTAATTTTTCTTTTACTTTTATTTCTTCTTTTCCTCCTCATAAATAATGAACAATATGTTGTCTATGGATCAGCCCTATTTTGAAATTGCAAATCTTTGTCTCCCTAATATATTCTTCTTTACTCTTAATTATCTCTATTTTGAACTTCTCTTACCACTGGTTAGTTTGTATAATGTCATACCCCACCACTAATGCAATAGAAGCAGTTAAAACACTGGAAGTCATAGGTAATACCAATTGTTTGAGTTTTTGATGGACATAATTCATGATTAACTACTATCTTTAATGATAGAAATTGCTGACCCTACAGTTTCTATTTATTGTGTCAATCAACATTGTACATGTCATAATAAGAACTAAGTACTTAATTTAATCCTGTATGTTATATGCATAGGTTTTTTGCAGTTATTTGACTTTTCTTAATATCTGAGGCACTGGAAAATTACAGGATAACTAAAAGCTGGTAGAGTAGAAACCCCACTGTTTCAGATCCATTTGAATAGATGGGTTAATACATAAACAATATGAAAAAAACAAGAGAAGAAAACATCCAAAACAGAATGATTCAACAATAGACTCTACTGATACTACAGTATAGAAAATGTCAAGGAATAAATTTAGAAAGATAAGAAGACATAAGAGGTAAAATTGAGGTAAAGATTGGAATCAGAGAGAAAATATTAGAAGTGAAAGATCATGTCAAGGAGATATAGATTTTGAAGAAAGATAATTTGGAAACTCCTGAAATTGAAGAATCAATAAACCAAATTTAAAATTTGATAGAAAGCATTACCAACAGACTACATCATTTGAAAAATAGATATTGACATAATAAAGGCAATACACATAATCTTGGCAAAGAAACTTGATCATGGAGAAAAGATGTTAAGAGAATAGGAGCTGAATTTCATGAAATATGGGATAGAATTAAAAGATAAAATCTAGGATGTATAGGGGCTCTGAGGAACAAATTAAAGGAATGCAAAATATTTTCAAAAAAACAATGAGAGAAAAAATATCAAATATTAAAAATTAAATGGAAAACTCTTTTTGATTTCAGATTTGGTTTATAATGTAACACCTTAAAATATAAAAATCTCAAGTGTGCTCATCACATTCCCTTATTTCAGGGCTCACAAAAAATACTATTTGACTAAACTTTTTTGAGAAAATTGAATTATAAATTCGAGAATGCATATGACTTTATTTGGATACATTCACCTATTCAGCATTGAAACATAATTTAAATAATACATATTTTACAAGAATATTGTAACTTGAAAACCCAAAAGGTTTCGGATATTTAAACAATACCACAAATATCATAAACGTTATTATTTGTAGTTACTCAAAGGTCATAAGATAAAAGTGGCCAAAGTGTATTGAAGCTTTCCTGTAAAATGAATGTTATGCTACAATGTAGCTCACATTTAAGAAATTATACTTGAATGAAAGTCACATTATAATATGAATAGCCTAGTATCAAATTTTTTATTAAATAAAAATGTTTTCTTTGAGTGAGGTCTGAAATTTTTCAGAATATAAAGCCCCAGACCTCACTTCCTCACAAATATTGACACACGAAGATTATGGTCCAATGATCTCATAAGAACATTGCATAAGCCAGTTATGAAATTTGGGTATTCCAGGAATACACAGTTTTATTTAAAGAGGTAAAAAAAAGAGGCCATTTCCATTCACTTTCTATCAACCCCATGCCCAACCCAGCAAGACAAACATAATTCATGACTACTTTCTTAGGAGGAAGGGTGGATATGCTTCCAATATTATAGGTGTTGTTTAGGGAGAAACAGATGTCTGAGGAAATGATTTGTGTCACTTGTCTTAAGGCTCATATGAGTAAATTTCTTACTTTCAATACCTGAGTTGGGCTGAGAACCAGAGAGAGCTCAAAAGGATTTTCTACCATACAGCAATGAGACACCAGGGGGAGGAAGAGAGTACAAGACTTTCTTAAAGTCTTCCTCAGCACCACATAAAAAAATAAAATAAAATAAAGATACTGTGTCCAACTACAACTAAAAAATAAATATTAAAACAAATGACACAAAATCAGGAAAATGCATGTAAAGTGTAAAAATGCCAACATGACAGTATTTAAATAAAACAATAATTGAAATAAAATATTTTTTTGAAATTATTGATTGAAACAAAAAGAAAATTAAAAATATAAAATTTTAAATGTGAAGAAACTCTAAGGGGCTTATGAGACAACATCACAAGGACAAATATGTGTTTTGCATGTATCTCTAAAGAAGAGAAAGAGAAGGGTGAGTAGAACTCATTTGAAAAAATAAAAGACATTTTTTTTTCAATTCTGAGAAAGAAAATGGATACCCAAATTCAAGAAACTCAAAGAAAAATAATTAGATGAATACAAAAAGGACCCAAAGTTAGGAAAATTGTAACAATCAAAATTTAAAAAGAAAGATTTTTGATGGGTTGGGGCTGTGGCTCAGAAGAAGCACACTTGCCTGGCAAGTGTGAGGCACTGGGTTTGATTCCCATCACCTCATATGAATAAATAAATAAAAGTTGTTCAATTCTCAGCACCATATATAAATAAATAAATAAAGTCTATCAGCAACTAGAAAATAAATAAATAAGTAAAGAAAATGAAAATAAAAATTTTGAATACAAGAAGTGAATAGTGATTTATCTCCTAAAATGGAGCTTTCAGAAAAACATCAGCAGGGGAATGGATCCACCATTTGACCTAGCTATCGCCCTTCTCGGACTATTCCCTGAGGAACTTAAAAGAGCGCACTATAGGGATACGGCCACAGCAATGATCATAGCAGCACAATTCACAATAGCTAGACTGTGGAACCAACCTAGATGCCCTTCAATAGATGAATGGATAAAAAAAATGTGGCATCTATACACAATAGAGTATTATGCAGCACTAAGAAATGACAAAATCATAGAATTTGCAGGGAAATGGATGGCATTAGAGCAGATTATGCTAAGTGAAGCTAGCCAAGCCCTAAAAAACAAATGCCAAATGTCTTCTTTGATATAAAGAGAGCCGCTAAGAACAGAACAGGAAGGAAGAGCATGAGGAAAATACTGACTGTAATCAAAGACGAATGGGGGGAGAGAAAGGGAGAGAGAATGGAAAGCATATGGAAATGGTAGGAGACCTACAATGATACACAAAATTATAAGAGGTTATGAGGGGCAAGGGGGAGGGGAAAAAAAGGGAGAGAAGTCTTCGTATTTTTGAAAAAGTAGAATTGTCTGGTGATTGGTCTTTGGCTGACACCATGCACCCCATTTTCCTGGAACATCAACTCTGCTGCTGGTGACATCAGCATTCAGCTCATGGGCCATTATCAATGTGTGACTCTTTGGTAGCTTTATTCGGATATGTGGAAGTTCCTGCAGTACTGTTTGCTAGTCAAGACATGATGTTGTTGGTCCTGGTGCATCAGTAGCTGATCAGAACAGACTGTGTACTTGCATCTGTATTGGAGAACCAGCCTTTGAACATGGACTTGAGGATATTTGAGGAAGGAAGCTGTGACATACAGCAGAATTTGAGCAAAAACAAAGATGGCAATATGGTTATTGATATTGTACTTGGGATAGACATTTCAAAACCCAACAATCTACCAATAGATGTGAAAACCATGACTGAAGTGAAGAAAGTGAGGAGTTCTTGCATTCTTCTGACAGAGTGCCAGTAGCCCTCCACTCACTCACTGCACTCTGTACAGCCTTCTGGCGACTTATGAATGAATTCTCTCCATAGCCTCAGTTGATACATGTGCAGTGTTTCTTTCCTCTGGCAATTAAATCATATGATGTTTTTTAGGGCATAAATATTGTTTTTAATTTATTCCTCATTGAGAGAGAATTCTCAGAAACTTCAGGGCATTTTTATATATTCCAAAGTACATTTCATCCTGTAGCTACTGCTTTACCCTCTTACGTCTTTGTAACCAGTCAGGTGGCTCATCACTGTGTGATCTTCTTTCTATTTTTATGTGATCCCTGTTTGTTCTTCATTTTTCTCTCTAGCTTTTTCATAGGGTATAAAACCTTCAACCCTTTGCATTCTGTGTCTGATTATGTCACTGATCATGTCACTTCTTGTTCCGTTCATAACTTTGCTGGACATAGCAGTCTTGGTTGGTAAGTATATACTTTCAAAGCTTGGAATACTTTATTCCAAACCCCCTTGATTTTAGAGTCTGAGGTGAGAAGTTTGAAGTGAAGCTTATAAACATAAATATAATAAAATTTATACAAACAAATATAATTTTATATAAATGTGACCTAATGTTTTTCATGTGTATCTTTTACTATTTTTCTTTATTTCCATTTTTAGATCCTTTGATTATAATATGTCTTGCAGAGCTGCTTTTTATCTTAATGTTTCTTCTTTGGGATTCTGTATGTATAGTGTATGTATATGTCTATCTTAGTTTTAATGTTTGAATTTTTTTAGTGTTATTTTATCAAAAAGGTTGATACCATTAGCCTGAATCTCTATGTTCTTCTCCAACTTTGGCCAAGATTTTCTATTTGACCTTGAGCCCAAAGCAGTGGTGTTTGCCAACCATGTACTGAAGGTTTTGAAAATGTAAGCAAAAATAAACTTTCCTTCTTAAAATTGTTGTTTGGTATATTAGTCATATTAATAGATAATTATTAACAGGAAAGGAGATACTTTTTGATCAAAATTTTGAGCTTTTGTTTTTTTTCAGTTTATTCTTCTCCAGGTTTTAAGGCTATTTTGAAGTGGAACTTAATGTATCTCAATTTGGTATATTAAGATTTACATTTTCATTTATACTGGTTTTGCTTCAATGTTGAGTTTCTCTTCAAAGTAAAAGTGGAAAAAACATTGATTGAGACTATAAATTTGATCCATTAGATCCTCGAGGATATATTATTATTTAATATACATAAGCTTATCTCAAATGATTTGGGGAGTTCTTCAGGCTGGGCTACTTGATTTGAAGAGAAGGAAAATTTAAATTAAAAGCTTCAAGTTATAAATGCATTTTGGAACCAACTCATATCCTTCTCAGCTATATTGGTGTCTATATATTGTGACTTGTTAACCACCTGTGGGAAATTTCAAGCAGCTGTTCCAATTATTATCTTGCAACTGTTGTTTTAATATTAAGTGATATTTTTCTCAAGACAAATCATAAGTATGTTTTCCACTGATATTTTCAGAGCCATATTCACTACACAGTTTTTAAATAACAGATACTTTTACCTCTAAATCTATTTTCTGACAGGGTACAGCAAGCAAATGTTTTGTGGATTTGTATGGAAAATTAAATAACTCTACCCAATGGAAAATATAAACATTTGACCATGTATCTGAATCAAAAACATCAAGGTATGTTTCTATTGTAGATGTAATAAAATAAGATTTTGAATCACTCCTTCTTCATACTTATAATCCATTCTTTTAAAAATGATTGTAGTAGAGTGACATGAATTTAATGAAATTCTTAAAGCTATATGAGCATCTCAATTACAGTTGAATGGCATTCCCTTGTCTCTCATTAATACTTGACCATATGACACAGAATGAGAATTCAGTAATGAACTTTCCAATGGTTGGAAGAATGATTGATATTAGTGTAGAAACAGATCTGTCCTTGAACCATAAAAGGGAGTAAATGCTCATATAATTAAATACCTATAACTATAAGCTACCATAACTTCTATATTATGATATGTAAGTAAGTCATTTTATGTTGCCTTTATAAGGTATATGGGTAAGGTTACTTTTATAGTTTTCTATTTTTTGATTCTTATTCTTTGTTATTCAGAAAGTTTTTCCTTGGAACCTATTTTCGCATTTAGCACTATTTTGGATGCTGGAAAATATATAATAGCATTTTTATTTGGTATTTTATAAATTTACTTTTAATATTGGACAGGTTGCCTATCCCGTTCTGTTTTAGACATGAATATATCTGTAGGGATATCAAATTGGGGTTAAAATAAATAAAGGACCCAAACAAAAAGAACTTAAGTTAGAAAACCACAAGCCATTATATAAAGAGCATAAATCATGCTGTCTTTTGTTAAGTGGGATCACATTTAGAAGGTCAGCGGCTCACCCTTATGAATAGGTTGAGTTCTTTTGTAAGTCCTGAGTGTCATAATCTATCTATCTATCTATCTATCTATCTATCTATCTATCTATCTATCTATGTATGTATGTATGTATCTATCTATCTATGTTTAGTACAGTAATATAAATATGCAGAAAAACTTACACATACATGTGTACGTATGTAATAGGGCTTCCAAGAGACAGAGCATCATTAAATGATTATAGATATTTGTAGTTTTTAAGCTGAAACAGTCAGTTCACACTGGCTATTATTTTTTTTCAACATTTTTAAAATTTGTGCATTATAATTGTACATAACAAGGATTTGTGTTATATATTTATACATGCACACAATTTAACAATATAATTTGGCCAATATTGCTTCCCAGCACTTCTTCCCTCCCTGACTACCTCTCAACCCTTGATCTTTTTCTTTAATTATCTCCCTTTAATCTTCCTGAGATCATCCCCCACACCTTTCTATTTCTTTTTCCATTCTAGCTTGCACATATGAGAGAAAGCATATGATATTTGATCTTCTAAGTTTGACTTATTTTGTTTAGTATTATGGTCTCCACCCATTTTCCTGCATATGACATAATTTCATTTATTTTATGGCTGAGTAAAGTTTCATATTATCTTACTTCTTTTTGAATTCCTAGCATTAGGCACACAGGGAAGCTAGTGTTAGTCCATCATATTGATGATAGCAATAGCACAGCCCTCCTTTCTCATTCACCTCCAATTTTGGTGTTCCTCATGTGTGCCTGCCATGATCCTTTGGGTGATCTTTCATCCTTGTGGTGGAACAGTATAACTTGCAGTAAGGATGAAGGATACTAAGCCAGAGAAGGAAACAGATGGCTGTGGAGGGAACTCCATTAGTTTGACTCCATGTCCATCATCTTTTTTCCTTGAGAAGCAAGGGTGCCATTTTTAAGCCAGAAAATGTCTGCAGTATGAGGATTCCCTTCATCTTATAAAATTTTATTTTTCTTGTATGTATCACAGTATTTTTCGCATGTGAACTATAATTCTGTATGTAGTATAATTTTGATAATTATTTGACTTCCTCATTTTTTCTGGATGGGGATATGTTAGTATTGTAATAAGGTTTTTCATTAATGAAATAGGTGGATTGTATCAGGTGATTTCTAATTCTGATTTCATCTTTGATACACCTTTTAATCTTTTACAGTTATTTGATATGTGTTTCTTTTTTCCTGAGCACCTAAAAACATTTTTTATTCATTCTATTTAGTTGTACATGGCAGTGGAATGCTCTTTGACACATCATACATAAATGGAGCATAACTTCTCATTCTTCTGGTTGTACATGATGTAGACTCACTGATCATGTAGTCATATATGCTCATAGGGTAATTATGTCAGATCCATTCTGCTATTCTTTCTACCTCCATTCCTTTCCCCCTTCCTTCACTCCCCTCTGCCTTATCCACAGTACCTCTGTTCGTCCCTAGGAACCCCAACCCTTATTGTCAATTAGCATCTGAAATTCAGTGAAAACATTCAGCCTTTGGTTCTTTGGGATTAGTTAATTTTGTGAAGCATGATATTCTCCAGCTCTATTCATTTATCACCAAATTCCATAATTTCATTCTTATTTAAGGCTGAGTAATATCTGGTTGTGTATGTATACCACATTTTCTTTATTCATTCATCTGTTGAAAGGCACTTAGACAGGTTTTATAGTTTAACTACAACATTGATGTGGCTGCATCACTGTAGTATTCTGACTTTAAATCCTTTGGGTATGAACTGAGAAGTGGGATAACTGGGTCAATTCCAAGTTTTCTGAGGAATCTCCGTGCTGCTTTCCATAATGATAAATTGAAAATTTGCCTTCCCACCAGCAAGGTATGAATGAACCTTTTTTCCTAAATCCCCCCAACATTTATTGTTGCTTGAATTCCTGATAATTGCCATTCTGACTGAAGTGAGATGAAATCTCAGCGTAGATTTGACTTGCATTTTTATAATACTAAAGATGAACATTTTTTCATATATTTGTTGATGGTATTTTTTTCTGCTGTGCAGTGTCTGTTCAGATCCTTAGTCCATTTATTGATTGGGTGGTTGTTATTGTTGTTGTTATTATTAATATTATTATTAGTAGTAGTGTAAAGTTTTTGAGTTCTTCATATATCCTGGAGATTAATGCTGAAACTGAGGTGCAGGTGGTAAAGATTTTCTCCTGTTCAGTAGGCTTTCCTCTTCATATTATTGTTTCTTATGCTGAGAAGAAGTTTAAAGGCTGCTTCTTTGATTCCATTTCACTTATTGATTCTTGATTTTACTTTTTGTGCTGTACTGGTGTTGTTAAGAAAGTAAGTTCCTAAGCTTACATTCCTACTTTTTCTTCAGTTAGTTGCAGGGTCTCTATGTTCTAATGCCTAAGTCCTTGATCCACTTTGAGTTGTGTGCAGGGTGAGAAGTAGGGGTTTAATTTCAATTTCCCAGCACCATTTGTTGAAAATTCTATCTTTTCTTCAGTGTTTGTTTTTGGTGCTGTTTAATAATATTAGATAACTGTACTTATGTGGGTTTTTCTCTGTGTCTTCTCTTCTTTACCATGGTTCTGGTACTGATTGTAATGCCTCCTGCATCACTTTTCTTGCTAGTGACTGCTTTGCCTATTCTGATTCTCTAATATTTCCAAATGAGTTTTATGGGTGATTTTTCTATTTCTACAAAGGAACTCATTGGTATTTTCATAGGAATTGCATTGAATCTGCAAAGCACTTTGCATAGTATGGTTAATTTGACAATATTAATTCTGCCTAAGATAGGCAGAATTAGGGCCTGGGAGATCTGTCCATCTTCAAAGGTCTTTAATTTCTTTCTTCAGTATTCTGTAGTTTTCATTGTAGAACTCTTTCATACCTTTTCTTATATATATTTCAAAGTATTATATTGTTTTCTGAGGCTATTTTGAATGGGATATTTTTTTAATTTCTTTTTCAGTTCATTTGCCATTGGTATATAGGTACATAAATTATTTATGGGTGTTAATAACCCAATGAATTTTGATGTATTAGATCTCCCAGGCCCTAATTCTGCCTATCTTATGCAGAATTAATATTGTCAAATTATCCCTGTTCCCATTTATTTCTGAAATGTTTTATCCCCTGATTGTATCTGTTATCCAATCCTAATCCAGAGTTGTATATTTTAACCTCCAGGCATTAAAAGGTTTGTTTCTTGTCATTAACTTCTTATTTCTTTCATTTATGATCTTATAGGGTGCAATAAGTTATCTCTATTTCTTGTATTTACCTTGTACTCGAAAATATGACTTTTTTTGGTTCAAGGTATTCAACTCAGAGGCACTTGACAATTGATCCACATCCCCAGCCTTATTTAGATACAGGATGTCACTGAATTGCTTAGCACCTTTTGTTTGCTGAGGCTGGCTTTGAACTTGCAATCCTTCTGTCTTAGATTCCTGAGCTGCTGGGATTACAGGTGTGCTCCACCACACCTGACAATATGAACTATTTCAAAGAATGGTCATTGTTTCATGGAGAAGCAAATGAATTTATTGTTGATGGATTAAATAGTCCATAGATGTCTGTTCAGTCTATCTGATTAATGTTTGCCATTTAGTGCTGAAGAATCTAGGCTGGCAAGTTTTTCTTTTTGGGTGGGCATGGTACAGAAAGGTTTCCCCAAACCTCAGCAGTGCAAAGAGTATGCAGTGTGGTCCTCACAAGGCCTTGCATCTGCCACAAAAACTCTGTGTTCCATATATGGCTCCCTCCAATTGTCACCTCAACCACCCCCCCCCAACACTAGACCATTTTATAGGAATCTTGTTTTGTTTAAAAGCATTGACCCAGGTGTTGGGTATATGGCTTAGTGGTAGAGTGCTTTAGCATGTATAAGAACCTGAGTATGGTGCTTATCTCTTTAAAAAAATGACTTGCCAAAATTATTTTTGCCAATGAAAAAGCTTATCAAGGGAGATTGAGGGATACTGGGTGATGTGGGCCATATGTGGAGGTCCTGACCCGAAAGCCTAGAGAAGCAGAGTTCATGAGTGTCTCCATGCATCTATTCACTCATTTTGCAAATTTGACTGAGTCCTGGAAGATAAAGTGCAAGTCAGTCATGTAGGTTAGAACAGTGTCCAAGATAGCATGTCTGATCTCCTTCATTTCAGTTAATATTTAGGGGTAAAACAAACTAAGTACTATAAATACAATAAAGAAGGCTCTGTAAAGGACACAAACTAGGCATTCAGTGTTCATGGTTCCAAGACTGGATTGCTTCTGAGTGAGGGCTTCATTATCCTGTGATGGCAGGAAAAGTGGGAGCAAGGTGCTACCAGAGGCATTGGATTAAGTGCAGGGATAGGAAATAATGCCACAGGCCCTGAGGGGAGGGAGCAAGATCAAGGGAGGGTACAAAAAGATTACGGAGATCATTGCCTGGTCATGGGGACTGTGGACCATGGTGAGTATTTTGAACTTTATTCTAAGAGGAATAGGAAGTCATCTGTGCCTGAATCAGGGTGGGTGTCATGGGTTGGCTCCTGGTATAAACTTTCTTCATTGAACTGATTTTGTTTTAACCCAACTGTTATGTAGTTCTCCCATTTTCATTATATCAAGGTCTCTAATTTTGTTGGACCATTCATTTAATGAAGACTTTTTGTGTTCCTTGTGTTACCACGTTTCTCTGATTCTTCTTGACCCTAGTAGCTTGAAAAGGTGCATGCACATTTGAAGAAACCATTACTTCTTCCAGACTTAAGGACTTATTTGAGGATGGGAAAGCTTTTTCCTTCAGAGCAGTATGGGAGGACATGCTGACCTAGTATAACACTGGTCTAGTGGCAATGGAGCAACATCTTTGTTATCTGAGGTTGAAGGATGCATTGCTTCTCTTTTAGAAGGCACAACTGTTGGTAACATGAAAACCTTCATGGTCATTGGTGGCTAGAGCTATGGGAAATCTAGAGTTGCTATGAGGACAAGCTGGGTCATAGATAGTGCCTCTATATCCATGCAGAGAAGGTGAAAGACATATGGGCCAGGCAGTGTGCACACTTTGGTGCAGTATCAGCTGCAGGCATGTGCAAGGTAGATAGGCTTCCTGTGGGCAGAGAAGTAGTAAGGAAAAGCTAGGACCAAGGACAGAAACCAGGGCTGGCAAAGAGTGTCTATGACGTGGGACCTAGTTTGTTAAAGCACAGGACTGTAAGATCAGATCTGATTGTAGACACATAGGGCTTCAGGGAAGGACCAGAAGTAGAGCTTTGCCTGGCTGCTGTGTATCTACAGATCTGGGGCCTAATCATGGATGCATAAAGCTAGAAACCTCACCTGTGAATTGAAGTATGGTGGCAGGGACATGGAGGTGTTGAGGATGGCTGTAAACATGCACTATTTTTTGTGAGTGGAACTGAGGAGAAACGTGTGCCGTGGCACAGAACAACTCTCTTCAGGCAAAGCTACATGGTGGTGGGGATGGTTAATGAGACTCTGGGTGCTTACATATGTTAATAACACCATGAAACAGAGCTGGTGACACATGTGTACGTAACTTCAGAGGCTGCTAAATATGGCGAGCAGTGGCTCGTGACTGGTGTTGGAAGTGGTATTGTGCATGTGCAACTGCCAGTCCAACATCTGGCAGTGTGCATGGATATGGCTGCAGGTGTACACCCATCACATGGGATTGTGCCTCCAGTATGGGCTGCAGCCTTCGTGTTCTCTTGCACAGGAAAAGGCTGTTTGGTGACCTTGAGTATGGATTTGTGGCAACTCTAGCTGAGGTTACCTTGGGTAGGCAGAATCTAGAGGTAGTGGTACAGGTGCTTGGAGACTGGGAATACAAACACCTTTGAGGCTTTTTGTAGTAGGGAAAGATGCAGGGTTCCTCTGTGGCTTTTGGTTTCCTCAGTGGCAAAAACTACTGCAGTCTGTTTGGAGCAAGCACCTGAAGTATGTAATGGCAAACCCTGAGGGAATGCCAGAAATGAAGGCTAGAGTTGTTTACAGAAGGAGACAGTGCAGAGGTTGTGGGGGTTCTGGGCACAGTAGCCACTGGGGACCATGATTTCTTCGGCTGCAAGTTGATCCATGTGTTGCACTACTTCTTTGTTCCAGGTCATCTCCAAATAGCTCATCTCTTCTTCTCTGCTCAGTAATCTGGGTCGGGAGAAACCGAATCAGGACATTTTGGTACTACACTTTAAAGCCTAGGGTGATGGTTGTTACACTATTCTCCTTTTGCTTTTGAGTGGAACTGGTGGGCTGCTTACTCCTTCTTTGTGTTGAGCAGAGCTATGTCAGGGAGTGGATGATGCAGCAGAGTGACACTAAAATTGCTTTTGGCGCAGTTATTCTGTTGTTTTCTTCTAATCTGTTGCTTTAAATTAAATGCATTCCTGAATTTTTCCAGATTTTTTTCATGGACATCTTAAGTCAGGGATCTCCTTTTCTGCCATTTACTGAATAAAGTAATAGGAAGAGTGCAGTATTTGTTTCCTGCTGTGGACATAGGCAGCTGCGCAATGGCAGAGAGGATGAGTCCTGCCCACCCAGGTCTGGGTGTGGGGGGTTCTCACCTGCCCGCCATTGAGGCCCACCTGATTCTGGTGGGGCATCTCTCTCACTGTATGGGCCTTGGAGGGTCTCAGAGCAGTCCCACCTGGTTCTTGGTGGGGTCTGTACAGAATAGCCAGGCGCTGATCACATAAAGGGGGCGGACCTTCCAGGAGCCAATCACCTAGGGCCATGCAGATTGTGGAATGTGCATTTGTGTTTATCAGTGTCACCTAGCAACGACTATTTTGTCAGTTGGTTGGCATATAGGTAGTGGCAGACCTGCTTTGGTAGGCCACTCGACAGAGGTTGTTACCTAATTGTCTTTAGGATGGCTAGAGCCTGGAGAAAGTTTGTTTATATAAGCCTGGGAATCAAGTTTTTCGGATATACCCCTCTTGGGAAGATCCACCAGGCTGCCAGAAATTGTGAACTGGGAAGAATTAAGCGTTATCTGGGACGTGGATGTAATGTTGATGGCACCGATCATAAAGATAGGTAATAGGGTCTGGGAGGCCAGGGACTGAGGGGTAAGGGACCAATGGGCTGATGGAATTGAAGCCTGCACCATCCAGGCTGTGCCAATGGGAGCAGAGCAGAAAGGATACCAGTTCTCCTTTCACCAGAATGTTTGACTTTAATATTCTGTGGAGTCCTCAATATCCAGGAACTGCACACCTTGGAAGTTCAGTAACCAGGACTTCTAATGGGCAGCTAAACAAAACCAAATTTTTAACTGGTTTCCCAGACACTTAAAATTTCCCTATAAGGTCACTGATTTTTTTAAAAAAAATAAATACACAAAACAGATTTAATGTACACATTTTAAAAAGCATTGAAAATTTTTCAGATGTAATCTATTACCTCTTGTGTCCCAAGAGCCTCACAAGAACTCTGAATTGGGAAGATGGCTCCATGTTCTTTCTTCTTTTTTATATTTTTAAAATTCCTTCACACTAGTATATTTAGGGGTGTGTCTTCCACCTCTAAAAATAAGATTTTACTTATTTCTCACATCCTTCACTCACTAATTTATGAAATTCTTAGGATAACTTGGTGTCATCTTAATCATCCAACCATTTTCATAACAACAGTGTTGACAATCCCTGAATTTTCTGGAAATACTTCATTAACTTCAGTTAGTGAAGTTAACTACCTTTAACTACCTTTCCACAGAGGACACTAGAGTTCACTGGCAGCTTTCACACTATCCAAAACACCAAACACAGCATGCTTTTTCAATTTTGTTATCACTTTAGACTAAAGTAAAAAAGCATCTGCCAAAAGCTTCTCGCACAAAATTCCAAAATTGCTGATTCCACTGTTCCAGTACCCTTTCCTGTAGTTATCCATTACTGTGTATCTGTACAAGCATGAAGAGTAGAGCATTGGTTGAGAGCATCCAGGCAGTGCAAGCTCTCAGTCACCAGGGCCAAGGGAGTAGCACACAAAGGGTGCCTAGTCTGTACAGTGCTGCCTGCTGCTGCCCTACTGTAGCTTGCCCTACTCTGTTCTGAAGCGACTAAGAGTATCAAAGGTAGGCCCTGCTTGTGGTTTGTGCATTAGAATACTCACTGACCCCAAATGTGAGCTCTCTCTGTGGTTATCAATTTCACAATAAAACAAATAAAAATATCTGTACATTTTTTAGTTCCACACGCAGTCATTTAGGGTCATGATGACACTAAGAAAATGTTTGCAATGAACAAAGACTTGCCATTCTGTGTATCAAAATACATTATTAACTTTCACAAATTACTTGTTTGCCAATGGCCAAAAGATTAGTGACTGGAACAGGATAAAAAGAATACTCAAATATCCGGAAGGGAGAGTAAAATGGAATTGGTAGGTAGTGGCATGCACAGTTATAAATGTGGTACAGCAGTTGTCATTAAATCATCTATTTGAGGAGCAATAAACAGCTCAAGCCATAATCAACAGCCCAATACCACTACTCTTCATCTTCAAAATATTGTAGCTGCGAAATTTATTTCATTTGTTAGACTTAAATTCCTTCTATTGCCAAGGACATGAATATTTTTTTCCTATGTTCATATGTCACTTTCACTTGAGCATCTGTAAAATTAGAGTATTTTATCTGATTAAATTAGAATTACAAGTTGGAAATGTAGCTCAATGTTAGAGCACTTCTTGCATGTCAGAGCAAAGGGTAAGGGTGTAATCCCCAGCAAAACAACAACAATAACATTGTCATCGTCATCAACATAATAAATTTCAAAAAGAGAGGTAGGAAAAAAAGAAGTCTTCTTTCAAATTCATTATTTCTTAGAATGCCTTTGCCAACATGAAGAAAGCATTTATGTTTTTTTCTAGTACATTTCTATATAGATGTCCTATAGTGCATTTCATCTATTGTAGATATTACTATACATACATTTCTTATATATGTATATTTTATTTTACATATGCAATTATAGGTTAATAATTTTGTTTTGGTGAGAATAGAAGAGAGCAAGTATAAAAGATTATTACTCCTGAAAAATATTGCTTTACTTTATAAAAGTTTCACATAAAAATACTAAACTTCTCAACTTTAGTATTTTTAAGTGGAACTTTTATAAAGTATAGCATTAAAGAATTATTCTTTAATTCTATTCATTTGTACTCATAAAATGAATACGTTTTTAATGCGCAAGAACTGCACAGCTACTTATTTTGTATTTGACATATTCTACTATCTCAGAGAACTCTTACATAAAAACTTTCTAGGTGTGACCAGTTAATTAAAACTGACGTGATAGGACTCAATTTCAAATGAAACAGTTCTTCCTCCTTTTCAATCATGCATTCATGGAGGTAAGAAATTGTAAACATCCCTTGTGAAAAATTAATTCAGTATTAAATACTGAACATTGAAAATACCTGATTCATATATAAATCCCATATATATAAATACTGAATTAATTTAACCATACTAATTCATTTGGGTTCTTTTTCCTTTGGCATTAAGTTTGCTTTCGGTTTGGCCTTTTACTGTTATTATTCAGCCTACTTTACCTATCATACATATTTAAACTGAATTTAAATGCCATCCATGTCATGAGAACTGCCATAAATCTATTGTTTGTCTCACATTTCACTTAAGGTAAGGCACCATGAATTATGATGGTTCTTTATCTTGTTTATGAAGAAAAAACTAAATGCTGCCAATTATAGTTGTAATGCAGCCCGAATTATTAGTGGGATTCCATTGTCAATGTTGTTAAAATGATAAGAAAAAAATCATCTTAGACTCATTGAAATACATAGTTTTAAAAATATATTTTTAAAAATCACTACAATACTACTAACTTATTAGTTGAAATACTCTTAGTTGATAAAAAGCAATAATATTGATTACAATAGCTACCAACTATGGAGCTGTTGCTGGTGTTACAAAACCTTCAGATGATTTACATAGATTCTCCATTAAGCATCCTGGTAGTATTCAGGGAGATACTCATTTTAATCCTTACTTTTTTAGGAATTTGAGGGAGAGTAAGACTGTGGGATAACTAGTACATCACAGAGTCTAAAGTAGAATTCATACTGAAGATGAGCTAAATATCAAGTCCATCTTCTTTCTAGGCAAGTGGGCTGCTCTGCTCTGGGGATGTGGTTCTGTGGTAGAGCCCCTCCTTACCTAGAATGCTTCAGGCCTGGGTTCTATCCCCAGCAATATGAAAACAAAGCAAACAAAAATAAGTAAAATCAATGGAACCAGTCACAGTCGCACATACCCATGATTCCAGTGTCTTAGGATGCTGAGGCAAGAGAATTGGAAGTTTAAGACCACAGTGGGCAATTTAGTGAGACCCTGCATCAAAATTGTTTATATAATAAAAATGTGCTTAGGATATGACTCATTAGTTGAGTAACCCAGGGTACAATCCCCAGTAGTATCAGAAACAAGAAATAAGAAGAAAATGTCAGTGGCATAGGCTAATCATTCATTAATAAAATAAGTAATGACAGCTACTAAATATTGTACCTTCTTCATAAGAAAATAGAGGAATTATGAGCTACTTATTGTTTATAACTGCATAAATAGTTGTATATTTTAAAAGGTACCTTATGAATTCCTAATAAAGCTTCTTACTTGCACAGAACCCCTCTACATTATGCCTGTGCCTATGGCAGACCAGCAGCGGTGGCTCTTCTAGTGAAGAGGAAATGTAATGTCAATTTGTGTGACAGTGATGGCAACACACCATTGATGAAGGTAGATATACCAGTGGTTTTGCAGGAAATGAATTTGATGAAATGCTTAGAAGAAAAATTGGTTAATGCCATTTAGTTATAACTAATGAGTAAAACGTGAAATATTTTTCTTGGATTTCCAAAATTAACAATCTATTTCTTGGTTAAAACCAACAGGCCCTACAATATGAGGAAGAGGAATGTGCAATTATTCTTCTAGAACATGGTGCCAATCCAAATGTTCACAACAACAAGGGTGAAACTCCACTCCACTATGTTATCTTTTATAGGAACACATTAATAGCAACAAAACTGCTTTTATTCAACGCAGATATTGAAGCCAAAAACACGGTATATACATCAATCACTATAATTTTCAAAATATTTTAAATTTTTCTTAAAATTAACAGTAATGCATGTTAAAAAATACTGATCATAAACAAATTTTCTTTTTATTAAAATACTAGCAAATGTTGGAAGTTCTCCTCGTATTCTTCCTCCTCCTTTTGTAGCTCATGTGTGTATTTAGTTTGCCTCCATCAGTTGAATCCACACTTAGAATTCAAGAGACTCATGCAGAAATCTGAACTTCAAGCTTCTGTGAAGGAACATGATGCGGTCCCCTTGAGCCATAGTACTGTGTGGTGTGGTGTGCAGGGTTTGCCTCCCACATGCTGGGCACACATGTTCTTCAGTTTGCTTCTGGCAACTGCAGCACTTACTCCAATCACCTACTTTGCCTCTATAAATGAGGTTACAACTCCTCTTTTTTAATATAGTGTGATAAAGATTTCATGGTGTTTTCTACTGATATACAAGAATATGGACTACATAATATATTATGAATCTCTTTCATATGGGATTAATTGTTTGAATTTAGAATTTGGAAGTTAAATAGTTTTCTCTATATATACTATAAAAATAATGTTTCCGCTGGAATTTTTGAAAGGCTGATTAGGTCACTCATTGCTAGAATATATAAATTATTACTAGAAGTAGATAACTCATGGACCTTGCCAGCTGTACTATGTATCAGTCTTCCGCTTTGTTCCTTAAAAATGCAAATGTTTAGTGCCTTTCATGATGCTACAAGTACTCTGTGTAGATCAGTATAAATCTTGATGATACACAAAATTTCTGAATTAAATTTTGCCTAAAATTATAAGTAACTTTAAGTAGCAATTAAAGTGGATGAGAATAAAAAGAATTTTGGAAAATAACCAAGCATTATGTTACCAGGATTGTCGTTACAAGTGAGAATACATTTTCAATGAGTTATAGTTTTACATAGTAGTTGAATTAATTCCCCCAAAATCTTACATGCATGGAATTCCAGTTGAGTCATTGATTCCCTCTTTTCCATCTGTCTACCCCTCCTCCTCCATTCTCCCCCTCCTATTCTCCTGGACCTCCTTTCACCTGTCTATTTATTTATATTTGGTTGATTCTTTTTACTTATACATAAGGGTGCAATTACCTGTGGTATATTTATATATGCATATAACACGAATTTTAAAGATTTCCTTCTTCATTGCCTTCCCTTTTTCATTATCTCTGTGCCTCTCAATCTTCTTTTTCTACACTAACGATCTTCTTTACATCTTTTGATATTCTGTTCTTCATTTCTTTTTCTTTAATTAACTCCATCTTCCACATATGAAACATTTTACCTTTGAGTTTCTTATTTGACTTATTTCACTTAGCATGATATTCTTGGATACCAACTCATTTACCAACAAATGACATAATGTATTTTTATGGCTGAGTAATACTCCATTGTATGTATGTGCACCAGAATTTCTTAATCCTTTCATCCATTCACAGGTATTTGGGTTAATTTTATAATTTACCTGTTGTGAATTGTGCTACTGTAAACACACATGTGACTGTATTTATATACAGTTACACGTAAAATTTTGTTTTACTAATTTTGGGAAAATACTGAGACATAGGATAGCTGTTTCATGTTGTGGTTCCCTTCTTAGATTTTGGGAAATCTCCAAACTGTTTTCCAGGGTGGTTTTATTAGTATGTAGTCCCACCAACAGTGTAAACGTGTCCCTTACCCCCACATTGTTTTTTTTTTTTTAACCAGGGAGAGAGAGAGAGAGAGAGAGAGAGAGAGAGAGAGAGAGAATGAGAGAGAGAGAGAGAGAGAGAGAGAGAGAGAGAGAGAGAATGAATGAATATTTATTATTATTAATTTTTTCGTTTTCAACGGACACAACACCTTTGTCTGTGGTCCTGAGGATCGAACCCGGGCCACACGCATGCCTGGCGAGCATGCTACCGCTTGAGCCACATCCCCAGCCCCACATTCTTACCAGTATATATTACTGTTTGTGTTCTTGATAATTACCATTGTGGCTGGAGTAAGATAAAGTTTTAGTGTAGTTTTTATTTGCATTAACATAATTGCTAGAGATGTAGAAGACTTTTTTATATATAGTTGGGACATTTGTGTTTCTTTTGAGAAATTTCTTTTTAGTTCTTTTGCTCAGTTATTGACTGGGTGGTTTTTTTTGTTTGTTTGGAGTTTTTAAAAATATTTATATTTTAATTCTTATTGGACACAATACATTGATTTTATTTATTTTATGTGCTGCTGAGGATCAAACCCAGGGCCTCACATGTGCTAGGTGAGTGCTCTACCACTGAGCCATAATCCCAGCTCTGTGCTAATTTTTTTTGAGTTGGTTATTTCTCTTTGTTAATCCCTCTCAGTGGATTAGTTGGAAAATTTTTCTCCAATTGCATAAAATAATATATTTTTGTATTGAACTTTCTGACATGTAAGATAAATATCTTTCAACTTATAATAAGAGAAGACATAGGAACAATTATGAAAAAGCAACATAGTTTACTCAGACTCTATCAATTTTAAGCAGAAATTTCTTACATTGGAATCTGGGATTCTAATTTCATAAATAAAAAAGAATCAAGTGGACTTGTATAACATGGAGAAAACTTCCATGTTGCTGGAAAGCTCTCAGAAATATATTCCTGAAACTTCAATTGTTCACATGTGAATATCTCCAATAAAAAATCAGTGTCAAGTAGGTGTTAAGCAATGGAAAAGCTATTTCTGTAATACTGGACATACAATTCACAGTTGTGTAAATTTTCTCTTAACAGTAAAACAAGGAATCTTTTCTATGAGGCTTGGTATTACTGGAAAAGTAGATGATCTTCAGAATATGATTTATACACCCTACTAGTGAGTTGAGAATTTGGCTTGTTAGTGAAATATAATACTTATATTCTTTACTAATATGTATTAGGGAATGGGTCTATTGGAATATAAAATACATTTTATGTCCTAAAGATGCTCTTGGTTGAGGAGGGTTCATGTTACATAACTCCAAGATGCCAGGATGAATGCTTGACAGCGGCAAAGATCCATGGAAACAGTAAATGTATGAAGCAGTTTTAGAAATGCTGGAGTTCATGTGGCCACTCTAGGCAGAAGAGAGGCATCTCAAAATGAAAGAGCAGCACGTATGGAAGCAGAATGGGAAGAGAAGAGAGTGGCTACTCTTAATTTACATTATTATTATATGCTTATGTTCATATAGTGTTTTGTAAGGTTAACTTCAGTTGAAAAGTAGTAATTTTTTGAATAAACTATATTTGTTGTTTTTCAGAGTGGCCAAACACCACTTTTACTTGCCATAAAGAAAAACAGAAAGATGATGGTAGAATTTTTTATTAAGAACAAAGCAAACATACATGAAGTTGATGATAAGGGAAGGTATAGTACTTTATATTTTTTGGTAAAAGGTTAATATTGTAGTAAAATCATTCAAGTTAAAAATATTAAATTAATGGGAATGAAATAATCATTGGAATAGAGTGAAATTTATGAACATAAACTAAAATTAAAGAGAAAAGCAATTATTCAAACTGAGCAACACAAATAAGAGTATGTAGTATGATTCACATGCCCTTATAATTATTGGCTGATGATTACTATTTGATTTTGTTGATCACATAATCTTGTGTTAGCTAGAGTTTTCATGTTAGTTTTGTAAAATATAGACTTTAGTTTGTGCTTTTATTCAGTATTGAACTTTTTAAATTTTCTGCAATATCTCATCTTCTCCTGGTATAGTTTTCTTTTGGAAATGCTGTGTTGAGTATAGATAGACATTGAGAATTATTTTTCCTTTATATGACTATTTTCTTTAAATTACTTAATTTGTAGAATATTGATTTCAGATTTTTCCTAAGTGACGTCTAATTAGTCTTAACAAATCCTGAACATTTATAATGAAAAAGAGTGTAACGTATGCTTGAAATCTGGTTGCAAGATTATGCATGTAGCATTGATTTCAATGCCTGGCAAATGCTTCTCAGAGTGAATGACTGAAGCAACAATTATTATTATTATCACCAGTGCTACTGTTATTATGTTATACCTGCAAATACCTTTTTTACTCCTTGACCTTTGGATGACTGTGAGTTACAATATATTACATCACTCTAAGAAAGAAATGGAGCTTAATTCATTGAAATCTTTGCTAACTCCAGATGAATGACCTCATCATAATTAATGTTCATTGAAGGATTTTAAGATTGTAACTCTCCCCTTTTGGGACACGTGATTTTTTTTATGTGTTTGTTTTCCTTTTAGACTTAAAAATGATTTAGAAAGATAAAGATTTGATCTTCCAAGATGTATTTGTCTGTTAGTGTATGTAAAGCTAGATGTCAAATTGGTAAAATATATTACAATGGCTTTTTAAACAAACTTATTAAAATACCTAAATTTGAAGTTATCTCTCTTATTTTAGAACAGCCCTCATGTTGGCTGTGCAACATAAATCAACACACATAGCTGAGCTGCTTCTTCAAAGTGGTGTTAATGTGTCTGCTTCAGATAATTGTGGAGAGATTGCCTTGTCTTATGCCATTGCTAGTGGAAATACTGCGTAAGTATTTACATTACAATACTAATCAACATTAGATGTATATCCACAATAGTTACAGCTGTTGCATCTTATATATGAGGTGAGATTTCATAGCATTACTATGTATGGAACTGTAGTGAGTTAGGACAGTTCTTTAGTCAGAAACCCTTCAAAGTCTAGCCAAGAAGCAGTGATGATACTTTGATTAAGCAAAGAGAAGGATGGAGGGGTAATGGAGGCAAGAAAGATGGTGGAGTGAGATAGACATTATTACCTTGGTACAGGTATGACTGCATATATGATGCAATGGTACATCCTGTAAAATCAGAAATGAAAGTTGTTGCAGTTGTGTCCAATGAATCAAATTGCACTCTACAGTCATATATACATAATTAAAATGGATTAGTTATTTAAAAAAAATAAGTAGTGATGTGTGCATGAGTCACCTTCAAGGTTTGTTCTCTCCTCTCTCTTCCCCTCTCCTTTCTCTTTCTTCTCATGCATGCTGGGAAATTTTCCTACCACTGAGATATACCACTAGCTAATATCTTAGGACTTTGTAAACCTTTATCCTTAGGGTTTCCAGCATTATCCAATTCATTTCAAGCATAACCCCGCCTCATAGGGAAAGATAGTATCACACCTATGATTTTATAGTTTGCTATTTGAGTCTTGAAATTCCCTGTTTAGCTGAAGTTAGCTATTCTACCATCCCCCTTTAATTTATCAAGGACCTAATGATATCCTTGAAGTGTAAGGAAGATAATTCTGTAGTCAGATGGAGGGGAATAAATAGATTTTTAAATTGTTCCTTTGTCTCTGTCAGTTCTGTTGCTGTGGTGTTTCTGCCAGACCTGGCCCTGCAGTCTGGTAGTGAAGAGCTTTTATTTCAAAATATCCTGACTTATCCAATCCCTGAGTCTTCATAATAACCCACACTTAGACTCAACACTCTTTTTAGTTCTCATGCACTCATGCTTTTTTATTCAACAGTTGTTTCCAAGCAGAAGCACTCTGCTTTGACATCTTGGCCTCTAGCTTTGGCCAACAAATACTAAGCACTCTGACCCTGTCCCCCTTTTAGGAACCTTACGTGGAATCCCCATATTAGCCTTGCCCTTTCTGGTGCATTATCCTTTTAGGACTTTGTCTTTTCTGTCATAAAATTAAAATCATTCAAATCTATTAGAAAGCTTCAAGTAAAGCTTCAAGTAATCTCTGGAAGAGATCAGAGTTTTCTGTCATCTTGGCTAACAGATCTGTGCCCCAAATCCTTCCATCCCTTGAAATAGATTTTCTTTGACTGCAGGGGGTTCCACATCACTGTTTTCCATGGTGAGTGCCGATTTAGATTGGCACTTCTAGTAGTTTTCCCAAGTAATGGAAATTTCCAAGCTGTTAGAATCGCTGCCGAAAGTTTTCATCATTTATTAAGGTCTGCCTCAAAAGGAATAGATTAAGCAGATTCATTGAATCTAAGAGAGCTAAGCCCCATCATGACTCCTCAGTATCCATTGTGTTAAAGAAAATTTTGTGTTCCAAGTCAGTTGGAGATCAACATGGAAATGTAGCTACACTTATCTGCTGATTCTGTTCAACTAGGTAGAGAAGAAATAGTAGTAGTCCAAGTTTTTGGCATTTGTTAATTTCTTACCTTTGTTATTATTGATTAGTCTCACAGAAGGGGATGATTATATTCTCTAATTTAAGGAGACATTTATAAATACTTATAAATTAATTGTTGATTTGCTTTGAGTTATAAAGCACAAAGAAGAGCCCAATTGATCATGAAAATTAGGACTCAAGCACTTTTTAAAATAATTTTAACTTTTAAATATTAGAACCTATGAAAAATGCACATTAATTCTAGCTGAGATTGTAAGTAGTTAAGTATGCCATTATTTTACTATTTTGCTTAACATGTTTCAATATTATCTTAGTAAATCTCCATAACAACCTGGTGAAGTAAAGTGATACAACCCTTATTTTTTAAAAGGCCTTAAGCCTAAGAGAAAGAAGTTGTGCAAGAACAGAAAACTATTTTTTACAGAGACAGGGCATTTTCTGAGTTTAAGCTACACTAGTTAATATATTTACCTCTCCTGTTCTCAATTAATGATCATTTCACCTTTTTTCTTCTTTCACTTCAAGCTATCAGTGCAGTGACACATGCAATTACCCCAGCTACTTAAGAGCCTGAGGCAGGACAATTGCTTGAGCCCAGGTATTTAAGATCATGAAATACCATCTCACAAAACAGAAAAAAACAAACATTGTACAAATAATTTTCAAGTTAACAAAATGTTTATAGGGCATACAGATTAGGAGAGCATATGAAAAAGTTCTGATACTAGATCTAAAACATTATAAAGTATTGAATTATATTTGGTCAGTGTTTTCATATGAGTGTTAAAATACCAATTTTATTGCTTTTTTTGAATATAGAAACAGGAACTTAATACTTCAATACATGAAAGCACAATCTAGAACATCAGTAAATTTCAATCCAGGTAAGACTTAAAAAAATGAGTTACTCTTGGTGTTCATGCTCTGTGTAAATAAGAGTAAGAATGTTTGATCACAAAAGAAGAGTGGAAAAAAATAAATGTTCAAATTCCATTCATATTTTTTATATCTTTCTTGCTCATATAGAATCCAGGATATCTTAATAATTAACTATAAGAAATTTATCATCTAAATGATATTGTCTGAAGAAATTTTACATAAATTTTGGCCCTGAAATTTTATGTCTTTGCAGAAGTAAGAATATTTTTAAATTATACATTCTGTTTTGTATATGGTCACATGATAGCAGATTGGACTTGTTATAAAACCAGGTGTTCTTGTCAACTGTTAATATCAGCTCCTATTGAGTGCCTACATTAGTGAATTTCACAGTGATATTTCTATACACACATATACAATACTTGAATCCGGACCACTCTCCTCTTTTTCCCTCTACTCTCTTTTTCATCCCCGGTTACCTTCCCTCTTCCTTAATGTTCCCTCCATCATTTTCTAGTCATTCTTATTTTCTTCCCAGATTCCACATGTTAGGGAGAGAATGTGATAATTGGGGTTTTGTTTCTGATTTTTTCACCTTAACATGATGACCACCCTTTCCATCCATTTTACAATTATTGTCTTTGTTTCTTTTTTAACATTTTTATTTGGGGTTTGAAATATACCATTTCCTGGGCCTTAAAATTTCTACTCAGAAATCTAATATTTTTCTGATATGTTTATATTTGCTTTGGCCATTATTATAGAAAGCTTTCATTGCCTGTAGCCTGTACCTCTTCTCCATTATGTGTACCAGTGATTCATAAAAGTAGTCTATGAATTGTGTCTAGTGGTTTTGTAATTTGTTTACAGTTATTTTGATTGTTGTTGATATTGTCTGAATGTGATATTTCATCATCAACTTCAAGCTCTGGTATTTTTTTCTTTCACTTGATCTAGTCTATGGGTCTAACTTCAACTGGATATATTTATTTGAGGTATTGAGCTCTTTATTTTCAATATTTCTAATTGATTCTTTTTCAGAATCTGTATTGAATTGTTTTTTCATGCCCTGCATTGTTTTCCTTAATCTACTCAGTTTTTCTTTGCTTCATCTTTGAAATAATTCACTATTTTAACATTTTTTTGAATTTTATTCAGGCATATTTTATATTGCATTATCTTTGGAAATAGTTTCTAGGGTAATTAACTATAAAACAGTCATGCTATTTTGCTTTTCATCTTTCTTATATTTATATATTGAAATTTGTACATCTTCAAGGATATATATCTTTTCCACATTTATTTGAGTGTCTGCTTAGGAAACAGTTTCCCTGGATGATGTGTCTTACGCTATTGATTAAATGTGTGATATTGAATTATTTTCCAAATGGTGTCTCTATTGTAGTTTCCTATGTCTTATCTGTGACTCCTGAATGGTGATAGCTTGCACTGTTAAGTAACAATTTTCTTTGTCAGTGTTGTGAGAGTGGAGTCATGTTAGTGAAATAGTGATATAGGCAGTAGAGTATCTGGAATGCATTTTCTGTGGTGGTTCCTCCATACTTGTCAATAATATGGTGTCTGCAAATATATGGGAGATACTTAGGCTGAGAACCTGCAAAAATGAAGATCTCAAACTCGCATAATTCTGTAAGAGTTTCTTCATTTATTTCTAGTCTTGATTTAGTGTGTCCAGACCAATGAATTTTAGCCATCTCTTTCCATTACTAAACGTGTGCGTTAGGTTAAAGCTTTTTATCGCTGTTCTTATTTTTAATTTTTTTTCAGCACCAGGTTTTATTTTATTTTTTAAATATGTATGACGGTAGAGTGTATTTTTTACATACATGGGCTACATCTAATTCTTTTTAGGATCAGAGAGAACTTTTGGCCTTTGGTTTTTTTGGTATTGGCTTATTTCACTAAGTATAATAGTCTCAAGTTCCATCCATTTACCAGCAAGTGCCATAAATTTCATTCTTCTTTATGGATAAGAACTACTCCATTGTGTATATGTACCCCATTTTCTCTAACCTTTCATCTGTTGAAGCTCACCTAGGTTGTTTCCTTAGCTTAACTATTGTGAATTGGGCTGCTGTAGACATTGATGTGGCTGTGTCACTGTAGTATATTGATTTAATTGATTTAAAGTCCCTTGGAGATATATATATATATATATATATATATATATATATATATATATATATATATATGCCCAACTCTCCATCATGTCAACTTAGGAACTGATTTCCTCAACAAGACTTATAAATTGCAACAAATAAAATCAAGATTCAACTGGGGTGATACCTGGTTGAATGGTTTTTCCATTCCACATTCTCAGAGGAATCTCCATACTGTTTTCCAGAGTACTTGCACCAATTTGCAGTCTCACTAGCAAAGTATGAGTGTAACTTTTTCTCACATTCTCTCCAGCATTTATTGTTACTTGTATTCTTGATAATTCCTATTTTGACTGGACCAAGAATGGAATATCATTGTAATGTTAATTTGAATTTTCTAATTTCTAGAGAAATTTAGCATTTTTGTGTTTTTTTCTACTTTTTATTGATTGTATAATTTTTTAAGTGCACGATAACAGTGGAATGCACTACAATCCTTATTACAAATTTAAAGCACAATTTTACCTCTGAATATAAAGTATGTTTATATCAATTTATGCCATTTTACATGTACTATTTTGCACTACAATTCGGTTTTTTATTTTTATTTGTTTCAGTTAGTTACACATGACAGTACAATGACCTTGACATATCATACATTTGAACCACATGAGATACAATATCTCATTTTTCTGAGTATACAGGTTGTAGATTCACATTGATCATGCATTCACATATATACACCAATAATAACAATGTCTATTCCATTCTACTATCCTTCCTATCTTTCCAACCTCTCCTCTCCCTTTCCATCACTTCTCTCTTCTTAATCTAAGGTAGCACTATTCCTTTTTATCTCACATCTTCATACATGTGGTTTGTATAACAATGAGGCTCTCCTTCCACCATCCGTGCAATTCCCTTTCTCCCTCCCTTTCCTCCCACCCCTCTTCCCTGTGTATAGGTAATCTTCTTCCCATGCTTTTTCTCTCTTCCCTATTTTGAGTCACCTCCCTTATATCAGAGAAGACATTTGGCATTTGTTTTGGGGGGACTGGCTAAATTCACTTAGCATAATCTGCTCTAATGCCATCCTTTTCCCTGCAAATGCCATGATCTTATTATTTTTTAGTGCTGAGTAATATTCCATCATGTATATATGCCACGTTTTTATCCATTCATCCATTGAAGGGCATCTAGGTTGGCTCTACAGTCTAGTTATTGTGAATTGTGCTACTATATCATTGATGTTGCTGAGTCCCTGTAGTATGCTGTTTTTAGGTCTTTTGGGTATAGTCCTAGAAGAGGAATAGCTGGGTCAAATAGTGGCTACATTCCCAGTTTTCCAAGGAATCTCCATACTGCTTTCCAAATTGGCTGCAAAAATTTACAATCTCACCAGCAGTGCAATTCTGATCAAAATCCCAATGACATTCCTCACAGAAACAGAAAAAGCAATTATGAAATTCATCTGGAAATATAAGAGACCCAGAATAGCAAAAGAAATTCTAAGCAGGAAGAGTGAAACAGATGGTATCACTATATCAGATCTTAAGCTATACTACAGAGCAATAGTAACAAAAACAGCATGGTACTGGCACCAAAACAGGCTGGTGGACCAATGGTACAGGATAGAAGACACAGAGACTAACCCACAAAAGTACAACTACATTATATTAGACAAAGGTACTAAAAGCATGCACTGGAGAAAATATAGCATCCTCAACAAATGGTGTTGGGAAAACTGGAAATCCATATGCAACAAAATGAAATTGAATCCCTATCTCTCACCATGCACAAAAGTTAACTCAAAATGCATCAAGGGTCTAGGAATTAAACAAGAGACTCTGCATCTAATGGAAGAAAAAGTAGGCCCTAATCTTCCTCATGTGGAGCTAGGCCCCAACTTCCTTAATAAGATGCCTATAGCACAAGAGTTAAACCCAAGAATTAATTAATTAATTTGGGATGAATTCAAACTAAAAAGTTTTTTCTCAGCAAGAGAAATAATATGTGAGGTGAATAGGGAGCCTACATCCTGGGAACAAATTTTTACCCCTTACACATCAGATACAGCTCTAATCTCTAGGGTATACAAAGAACTCAAAAAGCTAAACACACACAAACACACACACACACACACACACACACACACACACACACACATAAACCAATCAACAAATGGGCCAAGGACCTGAACAGACACTTCTCATAAGAGGATATACAATCAATCAACAAATATATAAAAAAATGCTCACCATCTCTAGCAATCATAGAAAGGCAAATTAAAACTACCCTAAGATACTATCTCACTTCAGTAAGAATGGCAGCCATGATGAAGACAAACAACAACAAATGCTGGTGAGGATGCGGAAAAAGGGTACCCTCATACACTGCTGGTTGGATATTGAGCATTGAAAAAATATATTTGCTCACCAATTGTATTTCTTGTTCTGTGAACAACCAGTTTCAGATCCTTTGCGCATTTATTCACATCCTATGACCACTAGAAGAGAATATTAACTATATTGGGTTGTGTGTGTGTGTGTGTGTGGGTGTGTGTGTGTGTGTTAAGTTTTTGATTTTTTTTTTCATGGGAGCAAGTAGTGGGGATTCAACTCGGGGGCATTCAACCACTGAGCCACATCCCAAGCCCTATGTTTTATTTTATTTTATTTTATTTTTTTGTTGTTGTAGATGGACACAATTTACTTATTTACTTGTTTATTATTTATTTATTTATTTATTTTTATGTAATGCTGAAGATCAAACACAGGGTCTTACACCTGCAAGGCTAGTTTTCTAACACTGAGCCCCATACCCAGCTCTGTTTTGAATTTTATTTAGACATAGAGTTGCTCAGTGCCTCACCATTGCTGAAGCTGGATTTGAACTCTTGTTCCTCCTCTTTCAGCCTCCTGTGCTGGTTTGTTTTGAATTCGTTATATATCCAGAAGACTAATGTTCTGAGGTGCAGGTGGTAAAGATTTTCTCCCATTTTGTAGGTTCTCTGTTCATGTTCTTGATAATTTTCTTTCCTGTGAGAAAGCTTTTTACTTTGTATCCTTCCCATTTATTGATTCTTGGTTTTATTTGTTGCAATTTAGAAGTCTTATTGAGGAAGTCAGTTCCTCAGCCAAGATGATGAAAAGTTGGGCCTATATTTTCTTCTAGTGGGTACAGGATGTCTGGTTTAATGCCTAGTTCCTTGATGTACTTTGAGTTATGTTTTGTGCAGGGATAGGGATAGGGGTTCAATTTGATTCTGCCACATGCATATTTCCAGTTTTCTCAGTACCATTTGTTTAAGAGGCTGTCTTTTCTTTTAATGTATGTTGTTGGTGCCTTTGTCTAGATTAACAAGACAGTATTATGTGATTTTTGTCTTTGTGATGTCTTTTCTGTTCCATTGGACATTTTGCCTGTTTTGGTGCCAATCTCATGCCATTTTTGTAGCACTATAGTATAATTTGAGATCAGATCTTGTGATGTCTGCTGTCTCCTTCACTTTTTTTCACTAAGGATTGTTTTGAATATTCTGGGCTTTTTGTTTTTCCAAGTGAATTTTATGATTGCTTTTTCTATTTCTTTGTGAAATATCGTTGACATTTTAATAGGGGTTGCATTTAAACTATAGCATTTTGGTAGTATGTCAATTATGGTAACATTAATTCTGCCAATCCGTGAACATTTGAAATATTCCATCTTCTACGGTCTTTTTCAATTTCTTTCTTTAGTGTTTGGTAATTTTCATAATAGAGGTCTTTCACTTCTTAGATTGTTTCCTGACTATTTTATTTTTTAAATTGTTTTGAATCCATTGTGATTCATCAGCTGATGCATAATTTGTGTACAGGATCAAAATTGATTTATGAGTGTTAATTCTATATCCTGCTACTATGCTGAGTGTGGTTATGAGTTTTAAAAATTTTGTGGTGTAGTTTTGTCTTCTACATATAAAATATTGTTGTCAGCAAATAGGAATATTCTGAGCTCTTCTATTCATATTCATATCCCTTTAATCTCTTTTTCCATACTGCTCTGGTTAGAAATTCAATATTCATATGTTGAATAGAAGTGGTGAAAGAGGGCACCCTTGTCTTTTTCTAGTTTTTAGAAAAAATGTTTCATTGTTTTTCCATTTGGAATCATGCTAGTCTTGGATTTTTAGGTATAGAGCTTTTAAAATGTTCAGTTACATTCATATTATCCCTATTTTTTCTACCATTTTGAACATGAATGGATGCTGTATTCTGTCAAATGCTCTTTCTTCAACTATTGAAATAATTATGTTATGTTTTTTAAGTTTATTAATGAATCCTGTTTTGATTTCCATAGGTTGAACCATCCAAATTTTTACATAATGCCATATTAGTAACTGTTGTATTCTGCTACCTTTCCTATCCTCTACTATCCCACCTCCCCTCCTCTCCCATCTTCTCTTTCTACCCCGTCTACTGTAATTCATTTCTCTCCTTGTTTTTTTTTTGCCATTCCCCTCACAACCACTTATATATAATTTTGTATAACAATGAGGGTCTCCTTCCATTTCCATACATTTTCCCTTTTCTCTCCCTTTCCCTCCCACCTCATGTCTCTGTTTAATGTTAATCTTTCCCTCCTGCTCTTCCTCACTTCTCTGATCTCAGTTGCTCTCATTATATCAAAGAAGACATTTGGAATTTGTTTCTTAGGGATTGGCTAGCTTCACTTAGCATAATCTGCTCTAGTGCCATCCATTTCCCTGCAAATTCCATGATTTTGTAATTTTTTGTGCTGCATAATACTCCATAGTGTATAAATGCCACATTTTTTTTTTATCCATTCATCTATTGAAGGGCATCTGGGTTGGTTCCACAGTCTAGCTATTGTGAATTGTGCTGCTATGAACATCGATGTGGCAGTATCCCTGTAGTACGCTCTTTTAAGGTCTTCAGGGAATAGTCCGAGAAGTGCAATAGCTGGGTCAAATGGTGGTTCCATTCCCAGCTTTCCCAGGAATCTCCATACTGCTTTTCAAATTCACCGCACCAATTTGTAGTCCCACCAGCAATGTACAAGTGTACCCTTTCTCCACATCCTTGCCAGCATTTGTTGTTGTTTGACTTCATAGTGGCTGCCAATCTTACTGGAGTGAGATGGTATCTTAGGGTGGTTTTGATTTGCATTTCTCTGACTGCTAGAGATGGTGAGCATTTTTTCATGTACTTGTTGATATATCCTCTGAGAAGTGTCTGTTCAGGTCCTTGGCCCATTTGTTGATTGGGTGATTTGTTATCTTATTGTTTAATTTTTTTGAGTTCTTTGTATACTCTGGATATTAGGGCTCTATCTCAGGTGTGAGGGGTAAAAATTTGTTCCCAGGATGTAGGCTCCCTATTTACCTCTCTTATTGTTTCTCTTGCTGAGAAAAAACTTTTTAGTTTAAGTAAGGTCCCATTTGTTGATTCTTGTTATTAACTCTTGTGCTATGGGTGTCCTATTAAGGAATTTGGAGCCCGAGCCCACAATATGTAGACCGGAGCAAACTTTTTCTTTTATCAGACGCAGAGCCTCTGATTTGATATCAAGCTTCTTGATCCATTTTGAGTTAACTTTTGTGCATGGCGAGAGGAGGGGATTCAGTTTCATTTTGTTGCATATGGATTTCTAGTTTTCCCAGCACCAGTTGTTGAAGATGCTGTCCTTCCTCCGTTGCATGCTTTTAGCCACTTTATCAAATATAAGATAGTCGTAACTTTGTGAATTAGTCTCTGGGTCCTCTATTCTGTACCATTGGTCCACCCGCCTGTTTTGGTACCAGTACCATGCTGTTTTTGTTACTATTGCTCTGTAATATAATTTGAAATCTGGTATTGCTATACCGCCTGATTCACACTTCCTGCTTAGAGTTGCTTTTGCTATTCTGGGTCTTTTATTTTTCCATATGAATTTCATGATTGCTTTATCTATTTCTACAAGAAATGCCGTTGGGATTTTGATTGGCATTGCATTAAACCTATAGAGAACTTTGGGTAATATCACCATTTTGATGTTAGTTAGTTAGTTAGTTAGATGTTAGTTCTGCCTATCCATGAACAGGGTATATTTTTACATCTTCTAACATCTTCTTTTATTTCTCTCTTTAGGGTTCTGTAGTTTTCATTGTATAAATCTTTCACCTCTTTTGTTAGGTTGATTCCCAAGTATTTTATTTTATTTTTTGGTAATATTGTGAATGGGTGTTTTTCCTCATTTCCGTTTCAGAAGTTTTGTCGCTGATATACAGAAATGCCTTTGATTTATGCGTGTTGATTTTATATCCTGCCACTTTGCTGAATTCATTTATTAGTTCTAGTAGTTTCTTTGTAGACCCTTTTGGGTCTTCTAGGTATAGAATCATGTTGTCTGCAAATAGTGATAATTTAAGTTCTTCTTTTCCTATTTTTATGCCTATAATTTCTTTTGCCTGTCTAATTGCTCTGGACAGTGTTTTGAGAACTATATTGAATAAAAGTGGTGATAGAGGGCATCCCTGTCTTGTTCCAGATTTTAGAGGAAATGGCTTCAATTTTTCTCCATTCAGAATGATGCTAGCCTGAGGCTTAGCATAGATAGCTTTTACAATGTTGAGGTAGGTTCCTGTTATCCCTAGTTTTTCTAATGTTTTGAACATAAAGGGATGCTGTACTTTGTTGAATGCTTTTTCTGCGTCTATCGAGATGATCATATGGTTCTTATCTTTAAGTCTATTGATTTGGTGAATAATATTGATTGATTTCCGTATATTGAAACAGCCTTGCATCCCAGGGGTAAATCCTACTTGATCATGGTGCACAATTTTTTGGATGTGTTTTTGTATCCGATTCGCCAGAATTTTATTGAGGATTTTTGCATCTAGGTTCATTAGATATATTGGTCTGTAGTTTTCTTTGAGGTGTCTTTGACCGGTTTCGGAATCAGGGTGATGTTGGCCTTATAGAATGAATTTGGAAGAGCTCCCTCTTTTTTTATTTCCTGAAATAACTTGAAAAGTATTGGTATTAATTCTTCTTTAAAGGTTTTGTATAACTCCGCTGTATACCCATCTGGTCCTGGGCTTTTCTTGGTTGGTAGTCTTTTGATTGCTTCTTCTATTTCATCCATTATATTGGACTGTTCAAATTGTGTGTATCCTCCTGATTCAGTCTGGGCAAATCATATAACTTAAGAAATTTATCGATGTCTTCACTATCTTCTATTTTATTGGAATATAGGTGGTGCCAGTGATTGAACCCATTACATCATGAAATTGAGGCACATTCTCTGTGAGTGGGCTACATTTAAAGCTGTTGTCTTCCACTTTTAGTACTTTTTTTCATCAGTATAGGACATGAGGGCATATAGATTGCATGCTGAGGAAGTGTGAAGTCTACAAAACATCTTCCACTTATGAGGAGGATTGAGAAAATTTACATCATATTGTATAACACAGTACTAAATGGACCATTCTGCTCTCCTGGGACCAGATAAACTCTTTTTTATGGAATTTAAAAGTCTCAATAAATCATAGTTTGGGCTGGGGTTGTGGCTCAGTAGTATAGTGCTCACTTAGCACATGATAAACACTGGATTCGATCCTCAGCACCACATAAAAATAAATAAAATAAATTGTGTCCAACTACAACTAAACAATATTTTTTTAAAAAGTCATAGTTTATAAAATTGTCATCAAATGGTCTTTTACATCTACCTTGCCATGTGAAATAAGACTAGAATGTGAATAGCATGCATGAATTTAAATACTCCTCTTCTTTTGAGTGGTGAATATAAACTCAGTTTATATAGTTTTAACAGTACAAGTCTTTTGTACTCCTCCTCCTCCACATCATCATCATCATCATCACCATCATTGTCAGCATCATCATCATTATTTATTTCACTGTTGGGATTGAAGCCAGAGCTCCTTCATTCTATGCAATACATTACCACTTAGCTCTTTCCTCTGCCCTACCAGGAGATTCTCTCAGAGTAAATGCCTTATTCGTTTGTTGTTGTTGTATTGTTTTATAGTTTTAATGAAGTGGGAAAGAATTTCTTCTATATGTTCCTGATCTGTTTACTGCTTTTCTCTAATTTCTGTAGATGTTTTTTTTCCATACATTTGTTGACCATCTGTATTTTTTTGTGAAGTGCCTGTTGAATTTCTTTGCTCATTTATTGAATGGGTGGAGGTAGGTGATGATGTTATTATTAGTTTTAAGCTTTTTTGTTATTATTATTATTATTATTTCTATCCTGGAAGTTAATGCATTTTCTGAGGTGCAGGTGGCAAAGGTATTTTTTTCCTATTGTGTTGGCTCACTTTTCATGTTCTGGGTTTTTGTCTTTGCCGTGAAGAAGCTTCTTAGTTTGATGGAGCACCATTTATTGAAAATTGATTTTACTTTGTGTTGAGGGGCCTGCCCTTTCAGCATCTACTCTTGGGAACTTGAGGGCATACAGAAACCCCTCCAAAGACAGTTGCAGATAATTGCTTCTGCTATATTATGCAGCAAAACTAGCTTTCATAATGGCTATGTTCCAATTTACATATAGCAGTCATGATAGGCCAGAGGGGATACACAACATATAATATTATGGGAGTCCTGCCACCAAGAGTCTAGCAACTGCCTTGTACCAACTGGGGAGTAATTTCTTGTCAAAGGAGCAGGTAAATGGTGCTTGCCAGTGTTCTGACAAGACTCTGTTCCAAAACATGGTGTTGTATGTTAGGACATCCCTGCTGCACAATGAGAAAGATGAGCATTCCTCCATGTAGATCCAAGGTCAGGCCCACCAACAACTTCTTTTGCTTTAGAGATTTTATTAGTAAGTCAGTTCCTGAGCTGATATGTTGGAGTTTTGGGCCTACGAATTCTTCTCTCCGGTGCAGGGATTCTGGTCTAATACCTAAGTAATTGATCCACTTTGAGTTGATTTTTTGTGCATGGTGGGAGGATTAGGGTTCAATTTAATTCTACTATATATGGATTTCAAATTTTCTCAGCACCATTTGTAGAAGAGGCTATCTTTGCATCAGTATATGATATTTGTGCCTTTGTCTAGTATGAGGTAATTGTATTTATGTGCGTTAGTCTCTGTCTTCTGTTTCATTGGTGGTCTTACCTGTTTTGTTGCCAATACCATACTGGTTTTGTCTTTATAGCTCTGTAGTGTAATTTGAAGTCTGATATTGTGATACCTCCTGCTTCATTTTTCTTGCTAAGTATTGTTTTGGGTATTCTGGGTCTCTTGTTTATCTAAGTAAATTTCATTATTGCTTTTTCTGTTTCTGTGGGCTCTGAAAGGGAGTTGCATTAAAATTTTATAGCACTTTTGGTAGTATGCTAATTTTGACAATGTTAATTCTGCCTATCCAAGAACATGGGAAGTCTTTCCATTCCTAGGACCTTCCTCAATTTATTTCTTGAGTGTTCTGTAATTTTCATTGTAGAGGTCTTTTACCTTTTTTGTTAGATTGTTTTCCAAGTGTTTTTTATGCTATTTTGAGTAGGATAATTTTCCTAATTTCTCGTTTAGCTCATCTTTTATTGGAGTATAGAAACAAAGTTGATTTATAAATGTTACTTTTGTATCCTGAAATTTGATGAATTCATTTGTGTTCTAGAAGCTCTCTAGTGAGTATTTTTTGAGGGGATCTTCTTAATATAGAATCACGTTTTCTTCAAACAGTGCTCGTTTTAGCCCTTCCTTTTCTATTCATATCCCTTTAATTACATTCCTTTGCCAAATTGCTCTGGCAAGAGATTAAAGGGCCTGATTTGTTCAGCTCTCTATTCATCATTCAGTTGTGAATTTTGTCTTCTGGTGTTTTATTCACTTATGATCTGATAGATTGCAGAGTATTTCCTCTACATTTTGCATTTGCTAAGGGTTGCATTGTGTACTAATATAAGTAGTGAAAGTGGGCATCCCTGTCTCATTGCAGTTTCTAGAAGAAATTCTGTAGTTGTTCTCCCTTCATAATTATGTTGTCCTTGGTTTTGTCATGTATAGCTTTTACAATGTTGAGCTATGATTCCTTCATTCGTATTTTTTCTAGTGTTTAAAGCATGAATAGATGGGGTTTTATGTAAAAAATAGATGCTGCATCTATTTTGATAATCAAGTGTTCTCATCTCTGTATCTATTGGTGTGATGAATTACATTTATTGATTTCCATTTGTTGAATCAGTGTTGCATCCTGGGAAGAAACCCACTTGGTCATGTGCACTATTTTTTAAAATATATTTTTGTATGAGATTTATCAGTATTTTATTGAGGATTTTTGCATCTATGTTCATCAAGGATATTAGTCTGAATTTTTCTTTTCTTGATGTATCTTTGTCTGGACTTAGTATCAGTGTGAGATAGACTCCATTTAATGAATTTGAAGAATTCCCTCTTTTTTCAATTTCATGAAATATTTCAAGGAGGATTGGTGTTGGTTCTTCTTTAAAGGTTTGGTAGAAATTGGCTGAGCATCCATCTGGTCCTAGGCTTTTCTTTGTTGGTAGAGTCTTGATGACTTTTTTATTCTCATTATTTGAAATTGATCTCTTTAAATTTTCTCTATACTTCTGGTTAAATTTGGGTAGCTCATGTCTCCTGGAATTTACTGATGTCTTTTAGATTTTCTAGCTTATTGGAGTATAGATTTTGAAAAAATAGCTTCTATTTATGCTCTGTTTCAGTAGTATCTGTGCTGATATTTCCATTTTCACCATAGGTTTTGGTACTTTTCATTTTTCTCTGATAGTTTGGTTAATATTTATATATTTTGTTCATTTAAAATTTTTGATTCATTTCTTTTTCAGTTTTTACATCTTGATTTTATCAATTTCATCTTTGATTTTTATTTTTTTCTTTATTTTGCTGATTTTAGTGCTTTTCTCTAGGTCCTTAAGATACAATGTTAGATTATTTTACTCAGTAACTTTCTATTCTTTTAATGTATGGGCTCAATGCTATAAACATTTCTCTTAGGACTACCTTCATAGTGTCACAAAGGTTTTTATATATTGTATCACTATTCTCATTTACATTTAATTTTTTATTTAAACTCTGATTTGTTCATCTATCTGTTCATTATTCAATAGTGAATTTTGTCTCCTAGTGTTAGTTTTTTTTTTTTAATTTTCATCTTGTTGATTTCTAGTTTTATTCCATTATGGTCTGACAGAGTTCAAGGTACTAGCTCTATTATTGGTATTTGTGAAATGTTTTTGCTTTATGTACTAAAATATGATCTATTTTGGAAAATGTTCCCTGTGCAGCTAAGAAGAAAATGTATTCAGTCATTGACAAGTAAAATATTCTGTGCATTTCTGTTAAGCCTAAATTATTTATTGTAATTTTAATTTTATATTTAACTTTTGTTGCTATGATCTTTCTAGTGATGAGAGACACATCTTAAAGTTCCCAATATTATTGTGTTGTGATATGTTTGATTCTCTATATTGAGAAGGAGCTCTTTGATTACTTAGATGCTTCATAGTTTGGAGCATATATATTTACCACTATTATTTCTTTCTGTTGTATTACTCTACTAAGCAGTATGAAAATGGAATTTTTTATCTGTTCTGATGAACTTTTGCTCAAAGTCCATTATATCAGATATGAAAATAGATACACCTTGTTTATAAGATCCATGTGAATGATATGTTTTTCCCATCCTTTCACAGTTAGTCTGTGTATATATTTGTCTAAGAGGTGAGTCTCTCGGAGTCAGGATATTGTTGGGTTCTTTTTTTTCCAAATCAATCTGCCAGTGTATGTGTGTTGATGAGTTGATTCCATTAACATTAAGTGTTATTATTGAGACATGATTTATGTTTCCTGTTATTTTGGTTCATTTCTAGTTATCAAGTTGAAATAGATTCTACTTTGATTAACTATTCTTTTAGTTTCTGTATGTTTGCATATTTTATTTTTTCTTAATAAAATATTTATTGAGTGTGTTTTATAATGCCAGCTTTCTAGTTGTGATTTTTTTAACTTTTGTTTATTATGGATGTTAATATCTCATATTAAAATCTGATATAATTTAGTATTCTATGCAGAATCCGTTTTCATTCAGAGCTTAGTATATATTATTTCAAGACCTCCTTGCTTTTAGGGTCTTTGAAAAAATCAGCTGAGATCTGGATCGGTTTGCCTCTGAATATGACCAATGATTTTTCACTATCAGGTTTTAAAATTCTATTATAAGTAAAATTCTATACTTATTCTGTATGTTAGGCATTTTCATACTATTGTGGCTAGGAGTGTTGTAATTCTATATATTAGGAGTTGTATATATCTCCTGTGTTTAAGTTTTCATTTCATTCTTAAGATTTTGGAAATTTTCAGTTATTTCATTGAAAAGATTGTTCATTTTTTGTTTTGAAATTCAATACCTTCATCTATCACAGTGAATCTTAAATTTGGCCTTTTCTTATTATCCCATATATATATTTTTAAAATTCTCTTCATGGTCTGGTAACATCTTTTCTCCATGATGAACTTTATTTTCAAGATTATGCACTACTTCTTTATTACCTAAATATATGTCCTTTAAGTCATCTAGTGTACTGTTGATGCTTTGCATTGCATTTTTAATTTGGTTTATTGATTTCTGAATTTTGAAAATTTCTGATTGATTTTTCTTTAGAACTTCTATTTCCTTATTGATATTTTACTTCTTGTGTCTTCTCTGTTATTTTACTTTTTACATTATCTTTTATCTCATAGATCAGTTGAAGTATAAACTTTCAAAATTCCTTCTCTGATATTTTCTTCACTGTGGTTTTTGTGGAATCTGCTTTTGAGTCATTCTGGTTTGTTTGGGATGCTTTGTTCCCTTGCTTGTTCATATTGTTTGTGTGTCTATTCATGTATCAAAATGGATCTCTAACAACAGAACTTCTATTCTGTGCATTTCTCGTGATCCTGTAGATATCTTTTGGCTCACAGATTAGGGGGGGGAACCAAGTAATTGCAACAAACTGTGCATAAAAAATATAGAACAAAATTGCATACTTAATTTTTATTTTCACACAAAGTTAGTTGGCACAATAAACATAAATGAATCAACTTATATCAGTAACGACAGTAAGTAATCATGAGTTATATCTTTCATAAAATAAAAGAATAGGTGTTTTCTATAGCTTCAATTGTATTAGTTGTTGCTTTAGCATTAGTGGAGGTGTGTGGAGTTTTATAAACCAAGAGTTCTGGGAGAAATTAAAAATAGAGTTCATTATGAAGAAATAAGCAATGGTGATAGAAAAGGGTTAGCAGTTTCAAGATGTGAGTAGGGCAGAAGCAAAGTGATATATGATGTATTGTTTAGGAGGAAGAAGAAAAAACAAGTAAGAGAAATAAAGAGTAAATTGAGAATAATAAAATTTGACTGTTTGTAAAAGAAAAGAAATAGAAACAAAAGAAATAAAAGGTTTGAAACAGAACACAAACTCAATCCAAAATAGGCTAATTGAAAACTTTAACCCTTAACAACAGAGTAAGGAAAAATAACTATGTTTCAGAATAGTACAAATGAGAAAGCATAAACAAATATGTACAAGTGTATGAATGTCCTTCATGTATCCATCAGTACACATACGAAAACTAAAAAGAAAAAAAAAAAAGGATTGTTACTGAGAGTATGTGCTTGCTGTCTCTTCCAAAGTGTCTTTCCATCTTTCAGTTTCCATTCTCCATGGGATGGTATGGGGAGCTGTGAAAGGTGTTGTCAGCTCCACCCCCAGGGTATAGGTCATGCTAGGTTCTACAATATGTTCTCAGGGGAGGCAGTGAGGTCCTTTCTTTGCCCCAGGTGTTTCACTTCATGGGGAGTTACTGGGCATAAATAAATCAGTGCACACCTAGGACTCTACTTTACTCTTCTCCCCAGGGCTACATTCATGGGACAGGGATGCCAGTCCTTTACCAGTTCTGTTTTTTTCAGGGTACTGTTCTTTCTTACCTCCTTAGGTCTACCCTCAAGCACCAAGGTCCATCACTCCTGCTCATTGAGATTTTGAAGCAACTGCCACTTGTCTTGGTCACAGCTGTGTCAAGAGAGGAGAGGAGGACAGGCTCTCTTTGGCCTATCTGACTAGTGTTACCCCCAGGAGAAATACTGTCCATGCCAGAAATTCTCCTGATTTGCTAGGCTCAGTTTATGTCTTGTGGATGGTGTCTGCCAGATTTATATATCGCACTGAGCCCCAACACATGGATCTAAATTCCCAGTCTGAGTTGGTGCCATTGCAGTGCAGATGTTTAAATATGTCTCAAGCTTCAACTCTCTGTAGAGTAGGCAGACCGGTGGTGACTTTCATGCCACAGTTTAATGAGTAGAATAGCTTGACCCTTTGGTTCCACATTCTGCATTCCAACACTGTCTGCTGCACTTTTCATATATATAATTAGTTTTAGGTAGACACAGTATCTTTATTTTATTTTACATGGATTGAAACCAGTGCCTCATGCATGTTAGGCAAACACTCTACCACTGAGCCACAACCCTAGCCCCTTGTCTGCATCACTTTTCAGTCTCTTTTTGTCCTAATGTACTGATTTCTCCCAATCACATCAGATCCTAAGCTCCAGCTCTGTTTCTCATCTTTGTCTGATATATCCCAAATTTCCCAGTTTTCAAGGTCTCTGTCCAATATTGAGTATCAGTGGCATGCTTATCTCCCACCTCACAGAGAAGCAGTTTTAGAAAATCCACTTCCTGCTAATTCACCATCATGTCTCCCCTTGTTTGACACATATATTTATGCTACTTTATTTGACAATGATAAGGTTTTCTTTCATTTTTACAACTTTTAATAAGGATTATGATTATGGGACCAATGATTTACTTTTAATTATCAAACTTTTATAATTCCTGTTGTTTCTTCCTTGCATTTGATAAGTACAAAGTGGAAAACATAGGAGTTGTTAATGCTTTCATTACTTACCTGTCATAAATACAATTAATATTAATTCTAAAACTTTCTCTGAGTATGGGTCTGGAGGAACATTTTATAACAAAACTTCAGAGTCATAAAATTTTATATTTTATATTTCTGTTTTTGATTAATTATATATTTTACTGTTTTATTTAGTAGTGAAAGAAAGTCCTAAAGATGACTCATTAAGAAGGTATGAATTTATAGATTTTCAATAAAAAATGTCTATTAACTAAGTTTAGAGTGAAAATAGAAAGATTTGTTGAGTATTCTAGTGTGGGACAGACACCATATTCAGTTAACATTTGTTTTCTAAAGTTATCTTATTAGCACTTTGAAAGTATCTGTGCTATTATAATCTGTTAATTATTAATAAAGAGCTGTCATTCATAGAGGCTGACTATTTGTCCCATATTTGTGTAATTAATAAGTTTCAGGCCTGTGTTTAGACTGTAGTCTTACCTGGCTGACAACTCCAGTGTGTTGTTCCACTGTACAGGTTGATACCAAGTGGGACCTATACAGGAAAAATCAATTTTAAAATTTATTTCAATGTGTCTGACAAATGTATTCTAAATAACTTATATATTCACATTTTAACTTTCATATTGTGTATCATCAATTTAGAAAGTCAAAGGCAGTTGTGCGTTAATTCTGATTTATATTTTACCTGATAAGCCAGGTTGTAGTCCAAGATTTTGTCCTGATATTGACAGTTCCACTAGTAATCAGGATTTTTTCTTAATATATAAAAAGCTTTTATGGAAAATGTCACAGAGCTATGGCCTCATGGTTTCTAATAAACAAGAAGATCAGGAAAGTGCTGTAGAGAAATTATTTTACTGAAAGTTATGAAAAACATTATTTAGACAATGTTGTATTACTTATATTATTCCTTAGAGGACATTCTATTTTCTCTACTTCCTGATTTTTCAGTTAGTTTGTCTTCAAGTACTACCCCTAACAATTTTATGAAGACTTTTACTTTTATACTTTTTTTCCTTTTTATGACTATAACCTTTTATTTAATTTCTATTTGTATTTTCTGTTTTGTTCTCTTTGTGTTTCTGTTTTATTTTGTCAATTGAATATTTTTTTTCTCCTGACAAATCAAAAGTTTAGAAATTTCAGAATTTTAAGGAATTTTAGAAACCTTCTAGTCTTTCAGCATGTGTTCTACATGCCAGCCAAATGATAGTTTTGAGGATGTACCTGAAACTTAAATATATTAAAGGGAGTTTTCTGGGTACAAACAATGACAACAATGAGATTTAAACTCCAGTTTTTTAATTCTGAGCTCAGTACATTTTCTGGTTATCATTTTTAAGATGGTTTTTAAAATAATAGATTGAAGATTGACTATAGGAACCCAACTAAAGAGGACAAGACTAGAATTTTTAAGTGAACACAGTGGTAGAGGATCAAAATTTAACTAGTGAAGGAAAGGGCTATAAAAGTATTCACCCAGAGTAAAAACACTGTGTTGGGTAGGAATAAGTATTTTAAAAAAGAGACCAAAATCTTAGAGTTTATGATTAATTTGATGAGCACAAAACAGGAATGAAGGACACAGAATATTAAAAGCTCTCTATAAAGACATATTAATACAAAATTTAGAGGAAGTCTTAATAGCTTGTATTTTGCCTGTTTTCATCTCTGCGATGCAAGAATGGATTAGAGACTAGTGAAACAGACTGTGGAAATTGTTAGAATACATGAATCTGTGGCACAAAACAGGTTTTCATTCACCTTCACTTTCTTTCCAAATTGCTGATGTCCTTAAAATGTACATGTAGTGCTGGGCAAAGGAGTGATTGGCAGGGAAAGTTATTACAAGTTTCAGTTGAGTAGTTGGAAAGGTATTCAGACAAGCCAATGATTGAGACTCCATTTAGTTTAACCTTGTGTCAGGAATCTGAATATTTAAGGGATGTAGATTTCAAGTTTAGAGACTGCCACTGAGTTTTGCAGATGAGTGACTGGGAAATGGATTCCCAGAGGAAGGAGGGTATTTACATAATAGCTAGGGAAATCGAGGTACAAATACCAAGACTCTGCTTTTCTGGCAGTCTTTCCCCCTGGGTGTCTGAGTGCTTGCTAGTTTATGAGGACCTGAATAAAGTGAGACCTATACAGGAAAAATCAATTTTATAATTTATTTCAATGTTTCTGACAAAGGTATTCTAAATAACATATATATTCACTTTTTAACTTTCAATAATTTTTGAAGTTCCATAGAACTCTGTGTATTATTTGTGGGTAGAGGGAATAAATAGTGTATTATTATTGGTGATTTCCATGCTGAAGAACAACATTGCTTAGTATTTGACTCCTGGATATTCACGAGAGAGAACTGTGCCTCTTGTTATCTTATCTTGTGTTTCCAGAGATTAGTTTCAGTTCAGGTGAAAAAAAAAGTCAGCCATTAATTGGGTTTTAAATTCAGCCTTCAAGACAGGCAATTTTCAAGAACAAATTATTATCTGTTTCTGCTCATGTATTGGGTATTGCTCTGAATTAGAACTAAGAGTGTTTTAATATCTATATTGTATATTTTATAGATTCACAGCAGTAGAGTCAGAAAGAGGTGAACACAAGCTATATTTTTAATTGGAGGTCATATTTTAATTAATCAATCAAGAAACACCAGTTAATAAGTTATACCTTAAATTAAACAGAGTTTATTTTAAAAAGAAAACTATTTACCATTTTTGTTATACATTTTTGCCTTAAAGATCTATCAAAAAATCACACTCAGATGATTCCTTGTTTGCAATGGTTCGGGACAGCTATGAAGCTCCTATTAAGGTAAAGTGATCTTTTTTAAAAACCTCATGTTCTTGCTCTGAATTTTGTGTTTTAAGATGTTTATGCTGAAAATTTAGCTATATTTTTCTTATATTTTATATGAATATTTGCTAAGAATCCATTTTAAAGAATTATGTTGATTTTTTTTTTAAAAAAAATGCTCTTTGTATCACTGTTCTCTCAAGTACTTGGGGATCGTGGGGGCTGGAAGTAACAATAGGCTGTGAAATACATAGTGAAAGAAAAATTGCATTAGAAACAGCTTTCTAACTGTAGAGGAAATATAATATTTATTCAAGGATTTTTTGTATCAGTTTTCATTGCTGTGGTTTTTAAATCATTCTTACATGACTTACAATACTCATGCCTAAATTAATGTTTATAAAATTGTGGAATTTCCCTGGTGCCTTTAGTTTGGAATATATAATATACATTGCACATAACTTTTCTTTTTTTTACTTGGACCCTTGATATGTTGATATCATAGCATTTTAGGAGACCTATATTCTCTATTTCTTTCTGTGGCTCCATATTTATACTAAAGTAATATTGGGAATTATGGCAACCCAGAAATCTAGAATCTGTATCTTAATACTTGTATTAAAATGGCTTGCATATCCATACTTTGAGTCTTTCCACTAAAAGTGACAGTAATTTAAAAAAAAAAACTATAAGTAAATAGCAGAAAGATTAGAAGAACAGAAGGAAGTACTAGGTCCTGAATTAGAACAAATTATATTCTATGCTTTTATAATTATATTCTGGTATATAACTTCTATTTTGATGTATAACTGAAAAGAACCAATAAAAATTCTAAAGAAATTTGAGGTAATGAAATTTTCTAAAAATTTACTCTTCATCTAATCAAAGAATAAATGGTGTGAGAAAAGTAATAACCAGTTCTGGAAGCAGAAACATTCAGAATTGTTGTTTTTCCATTATAGTTTCTTAAAATATATAGATTCTATGTCAAATTTTGAAATTTCAAATTTTAGATGTTTCTGTATTTACTTACTTTAATGTTTATTGTAGAACACTACTATTTTTATAAACTATTCCAGGTTAGGAAATATATTTGCAAATATCCTGAAGAAGCTAAAAGAAGGTTAAATGTAAACGATATCTGTTGTTTTTGAAATTACTCTAATTTTATTTCAGTTATGAAGAGCTAATGGATAAAATTTATTATTCGTTTATTTGTATGTTGAACATTTCCACCTCTAGTTTTCCATGTGAGAGTAATATATGATACTTGTTTCCTGAGTCTGGCTTACATTATTTAATATTATGCTTCCCTGTTTTATTCATTTTCCTAAAATTAACTTAGTTTTGTTGTTCTCTATGCATAGAAATCTTCCTTGTTTATATATACCACATTTTCTTTATCCATTCTTTTATTAACTAGCATCTAGCCTGATTCTATAACTTGCCTATTATGAATAGTGTCATAGCAAGATGGGCATATGTATATCTCTAAAATAAGCAGACTTTAATATTTTCTGGTAAGTACTGAGTAGTATATTTGAATAATAAAGTAGTTCTATGTTCAGTTTTTGAGTAGCCTTCATATGAATTTCCATAGTGATATAGTAATTTATGTTCCTGCCATTCACATGTAAGAGATTTCTCTCCTCATCTTCCCAGTATTATTTGCCTTCTTGATGATTGCTTTTGTGAACGGTGGAAAATGGGAGGAGCTTGATGTTGTTTTGATTTGCATATTCCCAATTGATAAAGATGTAATGATTTTTTTTCCCTGAAATGTTGGCCATTTGTATCTCTTATTTTGAGAACTAGCTGTGCATTTGCTCATTTATTAAAAAGGTTCTTGTTTTTCTGGTGTTAAGATATTTGCATTAATATTTTTAGGATATTAATCCTCTTTCAGAAGAATAGCTGGCAAAGCTTTTCTTCTTTTCTGGAGGCTACCACTTCTTACTGTTTTGTGTTTCACTTACTATGCAGGAATTTTTCATTTTGATGCACCCTCTCTTATCCATTGTTGCTCTTATTTTCTGAGCTGTATGGGGCTCTATTCAGGAAGTGATTGCTTACATACTGAAGTGTTTTCCATATATTTTCTTCTAGTATTTGTAAACCTTCTAGTCTGGTACATATGTCTTTAGTCCTTTCTGAATAAACTCTTGTACAGTGTTAGAAAATAGGCATCTAGGTTTCTTCTTTTACATATAGATATCTAGTTTTTCCAAAACTATTTTTAAAATGTTGTTTGTCTTTTCTCCAAAATATGTTTTTGGTGTCTTTGCCTAGTATCACATGACTGCAGCCCTGGGTTTGCTCTCTGACTTCTTTTCTATCCATTGGTCTATGGGTCTTTCTTTACACCAGGACCATGGTTTTTATTACTATGGCTCTGTTTTATATTTTGAAATTGGGCATTGTGGTTTATTCATTGTTTCTCTTATGATCAGTAGCACTTGGTCTAAGTATTTTTTTGTTTGTTTGTTTTTCTTCCATACAAATTTAGAAGTGGTTATTTTCCCCCCATTTCTGCAAACAATATCATTTGAATTTGAATGGGAATACATGGAATCTATAATTCATTTATGGTACTATGCCCATTTTCACAATATTAATTCTGCTTCTCTATGAACATAGCAGATCTTTTTACTTCCTATTGTTTTCTTATTTTTTTTCCTTTAATGTGTAATTTTTTTTTTGAAGAGGTCATTCACTTACTTGTTTAGGGTTATTCCTAGCTATTTTTAAAGTTATTTGAATGAGCTGTTACTCTTGCTTTATTCTCTCTAGGTTTGCTATGGTATATACACAGTTTATTTTTATATGTTTATTTTTTATCCTGTTACTCTGATGAATTCATTCATCAAAGTAGAATTTTCATAATATATTATTTATGTTCTTCTAAGAATAGGACTAAATCATTTGCATATAGAAATAATTTAACATTTTAACTTTCCTATTTGAATCCCTTTTTTTCTTTTTCTTTTTCTAAAATTTTAAGTACTGTGATTAGTGAGATTGGCAGCAATGAACATCCTTGTGTATTTCCTGATTTTAGAGAAAATATTCTTCGTCATTTTACTATTGGCTTTGGATTTGGTATACTTGGTCTTTATTTTAATAAAATTCTCCTATTTCTAATCTCTCAGGGCTTTGTCATGAGGGTCATTGAATTTGTCAAAGGCTTTTCCTGCCGCTTCTTAAAAGATCATGTAATTTTGCTCTTGATTCTATATGTGATTTATTAGTTTTATTGATTTGGATGTATTGAATCATCCTGGATCAAAATCAGCTTTTATGGATTTTTTTTTTGTATGTCACTAGAGTCTCAAACCAGGAGCATGGTACGAAGGAACCACATCCCCAGCACCTTTTATTATTCACTTTGATAACAGGTCTCACTAAATTTCCCAGGCTGGCTTTGAAATTACATTGTTCCTCAAACAACCTGATGCTTTTCTGAGAGTATAGACCTACACCACTATGCCTGATATGTATGTTATTTTGTAATGTGTTGTTGAATGTGGTTTGCAAAGATTTTATAAGAATTTTTATACTATGTTCCTCAAGGATATTGATATCTAGTTTTTTCTTGTTCTGTCCAATCTTCACTTTTCCACTCAGGGTAATACTTTTCAGAATTGCTTTGGAAGCATCTTTCCTTTGCTCTTAAATGTAATGGGGGATTAATATCAGTTCTTCTTTAAATATCTGATAAAATTTAGCCATGTATTCACCTCTGAACCTCTGGTCCATAAGGCTTTTTATTATTGCTTCAACCTAATTGCTTGTTATTGAGCTATGGTTTTCTCTAACTATTTGATTCAACATTTTACAACATATTTCATTAATACCACTTACATTTATTTATCTTTCAATTTTGTTCTTTAAAATAGTCTAAATTTTTCACATTCATTGAAATATAAGTTTTCTAATAGTCTCTAGAAATTTTCTGGATTTCAGTGGTAACTGTTTTAATATTTCACTTTTTGTTTCTAGCTTTATTCATCTGTATCTCCTTTTTTCTTTTAGTTCCCTTGGCCAAGGGTTTATCAAGTTTATTTACCATTTTAAAAACAAACTATTTGTTTCATTATTACTATATTTTTTTAAAAAATTATCTATTTTATAATTTTGGCTCTGACTTTAATGAATTCTTTTCTTGTATTGGTTTTAGAACTCATTTACTGAGGTTTTTCTTAGACCTTGGGATGCATTATGAGGTTTTTAAATTGAAATATCTTAGATTTTCAAATGGAGGTAGCCCTTAGTATAAACTGTCCTCATACAACTGCTTTTGGTGGATTAGTGGAGAGATATCGGAAGGGTTAGAAAATGTACTGGGCAGTAAGATTTGACTAAATATAGTATATGCAATTCTGTATAAGTTATAATGAACCCCATTATCATTTATATATATATATATAATCCACAACCCTAGCCCTCGTATTGATAGTTCTCTATTGTCCTTCTATCCTGGTTTTATAGACTTAGTAGACAAATGAATATAATATTTGGCTGATTTGCAGAGTATATATAACACTGTGATATAAAATATTTCAATTTTTAATGTGTACTTCTCTAGTTTTTAATCTAATTTATTTCAAATCTGGAAAATTAGGGGTCTCCTTAGAATACTGATTAGGCAATCTTCATATAATTCATTAGTTGTTTAATTTTACCAGACGACTATCTCTCAGATTCTTCCTCAGAATAGTGTTGGTCATTCATTTGGTGACGCACATCAAAGAGAAAAAGATGGTATAAATGGACATACAGAAGGTAAGAACCACTCATTATAAAATCATTGGATATAATGCATGTTTAAAACATGAGCACTAGTATGATTTAATAGTGGAAGGAATGAAAATAATAAATAGTATGGGAGTTGAAATAGTGTATCTTATCAAGTTGCAACCACAAGGGAAGTTGGAGTGGTCCTAGAGGAGCTGAGTTATTAAGTCCAGACCTGCTGAAATTAGAGAAAAGTTGGGACATAAGAAAGGGGAGAGAAGAATTCAGAAATGAAGAATGAGAAAAGACTATAGACAACAACAACCAAAAAAAAAAAAAGAAAGAAAGAAAGAAAGAAAAAGAAAAAATAAGCAGATGCACATTGATGATGGCCTGATGAAACATTCCTTGGAAAGATTATGACTTCTAATACATCTACAAATTGGACTACAAAATAGGGAGAATTTTAAATAGATGAAATAAATGGCCAGGCACATGGTGCATGCCTATATTCCCAGTGGCTCTGGAGGCTGAAGACGGAGAAATAATTTTTATTTTGAAGCCATCTCAGTAACTGAATGAGGCCCTCAGGTATTCAGCAAAACCCTTTCTCTAAATAAAATATAAAAAGGGATGTGGATGTTGCTCAGTAGTTAGACACCCATGGGTTCAATCCCCAGTACCAATAACAAAGCAAAAAGAAACATCAAATAGGAATGTTAAGTTAGAGGAATTGGTAGAAGATTAAGCATTCGTAAGAACTCTCAAATTTTATTGAATCATATGTTGGGGACCATGTACAAAATGTATGTTTTGACTCAGCAGGTCTTTGGTTCTACACCCTGAATACATTCAAAGATGCTTCCAATGCTCCTTGATTCACAGACTACATTCTGATTTACAAGATCAGTTGAATGAATTGCCCTTTAGAAAATCTGAATTAAGAGCCATTGTGTTTTAGTTCATGGCATAACTACATTAAATTAGAGAATAAATCTTGCTTTGTTTTTGATTATATCTGTTGGCAAAGAGGAAGAACAAATGGATGAAACATAGAAATTGTATTTTTTAAAATATTTTTTGTAGTTGTACACAATAAATTTATTTATTTATTTTTATGTGGTGCTGAGGATCGAACCCAGAGCCTTGCACATGCAAGGCAAGCACTCTACCACTGAGCCATAACCCAAGCCCCCAAATTGTATTTTTTAAAGATTTTTTGAGTTGTAAATTGACACAATACCTTTATATTATTTATTTTATATAGTGCTGAGTATTAAACCCAGTACTTCACATATGTTAGACAACCGCCCTAAGACTGAGCCAAAACCCAGCTCCTGAAAATTGTATTTTTAAGATACAGTTACTGCATTGGGAAGAAAGTAGTGGGAATAATCTAAACAACAACAAAAAAAAGAATCAAGACTACAGGTCTAGAGATAGCTTTTGAAAATCAAAGGGAGGAGGTAGTGAGGAGGGAATAAAATTAGCTAGGTAATTTTGAAGGTAATAATAAGGAGACTGAGGTAATGCATTTCAGCTGGTTTCACTATATTTGCCTTCAAACAAAAGTGAGAATTACTAGTTCAGAGATGGTTTTAAGCAGGGGAAACTGTTAGAATTGGGGCAACCAGCCACTTTAATTCCTTTGCTCCACAACTACCAAATAAGGGGTGTATTGATATCAGTATTTGAGATCAGAAACATAGCTTTTAAGAAACATGGTACATTTAAAAAGACAATTAGTTTTTTTCTTTAATGAAACCATGGCTTTGGGCATGCTAGGAATGCACTCAATTACTCTGCCAAGTCCTTTTCTCTAAATAGCTAGTATTCTGATATGACAGATATTTTATGAAAATCTTTGAAAGTCTAAGAAGTTATATCAAACAAGGCTCATTTTGTAAACAGCAGACTCTTTAGGTTAATTTGTTGAATACCAAAGCTGTTATTTTTTGTATATATGCTAATGAATTTGAAATATAAAAGGTTTTTCATGTCTGATAATTCTTTTGCATTTCAGTTCACTTTTCCCCTTTGGATTACCATATATTAATATTTTATGCTTATTAAAAATTTTTATTAGATACAGTTCCTATGTCTTCTCAAATGAATGAATCAAGAAACTTTGAGTGTGTCAGACAAGAGGATATATTAAAAGAAGATACACCACTGTCCTCCATGGGTATGGAAAAATGATTATTTTAATAAGTGTATACCAAAGCTGATCATTTCTCAGAACTTTCCTCCATGCAAATGAATTATACTTTCCACTTGACGGTTATCACAACTTTGGACTTAGTATATTGTAGGACAAATGGAGGAACAGGATACATACCTGTAATAAAGTTAATGAAATGATTGTGACAGGCTACATTAAACATACCTGCTGTTAAATTATTTTCTTTATTTTATATATTTATGCCCCAAAGTTTCTCCTTTGCTCCTCTGATTAGATATCCCCATTCCCTCAATCAATCCACACCTTCTCTTGGCATGTGTGCATTCCCTATTATATTTGTGGTAATTGGAAATGTAATCTCACTTTTGAAAACTTAACTCAATGCTTAATTAAACTAATATTGGATGTTTTTCTTCAATATATTTGAATCATGCTGCTGTACTCAACAAAAACCAGCAAACACAGAAGTCCAAATGTTAAAATATTATTTATCAAAGCCAACCCTTGGAACTTGACTCCATGTCAATTCAGCAGGAAGGTGTGGGTGATTTTGTCATATTCATGTTTTGTGAATTGTGTATCCCTTTTGCTTTTCAGTATTTCAGAATTTCACACATCCTGTTGTGCAGGTAATTATAAACTTCTATGTTTATCTTGAATTATTAACTGTGTATAGTATAAAATGTACAACACGTATTTAATATCTACTTTCCAAACCCATACAGCCTATCTTAGACAGGAGGTATTTTCTTCAAAAGAATACAGTGGGGACAACAGAAGAAAGGATATGCAAATCAGGTAAAAATATATATATACATATACATACATACACACATACATACACATTCCAGTGTCTATATTGGCATACATGTTTAAAATAATATCTTTAAAGTCACAACAAAATGATTTCTAAAAAAATCTTTATCTCAGACATTTTTAAAATTAAATTTCCCAGAATTCTTATACCTGTTAGGTGAATTATGAGGCTCTATTTTCCTCCAAATTTTTATAAAAACTTATTGCATAGCTGCCAATAATTTCCAAATCTTGAGAGATGAACATACAAATATGTGTCTGAACCCAGAGATTAAGTATAGTGTGTGAAACAAGACCCAATCAAAATTTAATTTCAATTCTAATATAATACCCACTTTATTGAATACTTACATTGAACCCGTGTTGTACTTTATGCAGCTGAAATTCTATGTCCTTCATCAGTTGTGATTATCTCTGTATTAAACCATACAAAGTATTATTGTGTATTCTTTATATTATTCATTTTCTATAAAACTAATAGAGTATTTTTAGGAAGTTACTCTTTTATGATTTTTATTGACCCAGAGTTGTAAATTCAAAACTACTTACACAAACCACTTTATATATTCCCTCTTTATGCTTTTCTTTCTTTTTTGTTTGCTTTTGTTTTTAGTTTACTTTTCAATGGTGGGGACTGAACACAGATACTTTGGCATGCTAAGCAGTGGCTCTGCTTATTCATTGGAAGGTTGGGTAAATCCAAGATTCAGGAAACTGACCCCCAAGCACTAAAATGAGTCCCTTAACATACAAAAATGAGAAATTTAAATATTACATGCTAAACCCAAAGAACTTATACAGTTGGTGTGTTTTATTCTACATGCCATTTGAAACCTTGTGTAACAGTACAGAGCCTCTTATTCCAGGGACCCAGCTTTGTCCTTTATTACTTAATGGAACTTCATTCTACACTGGTCCCAGAAAAATGATATATCCTCTATTTTTCATGGAACATTTTTTCCATTATGGCCTGCTTCCCTCTATTTGGCACTCCTGCCACCTTCTTATTCGTTTCTGCTCATGCATATGCTCTCCACACTCATCCTATCTTCAGCATTTAGAGCCATCTAGCTACCACGCAAATGTGACTATGAACCTCTCTAGAAGATAAAAGGCCAGCTTTTAAAATTACCCAGAAATCTTTCATGCATTCAGCCTAACACTTTATCCTTTCCCTTAATTTTACTGTCATCTTGATGGCTCCTCACCAATCCCTGTATTTTCAGACAAATACTGACCCATTTAATGCTTCAATCTGTGTCTAGCTACAGCCTTTTAAGCTTTCCCCATTTTCTGCCTCTTATTGGTAACCTCATTCCTTTAGTCCCTGCTGAATCCTAGCTGTAGGAAAGCCATTATTCCTGGCACCTTTTTACTCTATTCTCATAGGGAACATAATAATTCTCGGTTCAAATAAACTGTTGATGCTAAGGTAATATAAAAGAGGTCTTCTCAAGTTCAGGAGCCAAAGGGCTAGATGGGAAGGAGTAATTTACAAGTCAACTGGTAGGTATCCAGTTGAACAGTGGCTGAAATGCTGAGACACCTCAAGGGGGTAAAAAGCAGTTTATGACAAGGAGATTGATAATCATGCAGGACTGAACAGACTAAGTCTTACAGAAGAACACATTTGTTTAGAGTAATGTAGAAAAATATTGCATATGCAAGATGTCATTGATAACAGTATAGTCTAAGTCATTGTGGAAATGACTATTGATGAATAGTTGTTTTTAAAAGTTACTGTTATGGGGAAGAGAATACCAAATTGTGTGTATCCCCACATTTCTATAGTGTTTTTAAAATTTAATTCTGGCAAATTTTCATTCATCTTGAGTGGATATACCTTTGAGATATTCTGGTTTCTTAAACCTGGTGATACATAGTGTCTCCTCAGGTAGACTATTGAAGTTTTATACCACTAAAAATATTCCCTGAAAAAAATTCTCTGCTGGGTACACTGGATCACCTCTAAACACAGCTATTGGGAGACTGAGACAAGAGAATGGCAGTCTCAGGCCAAAACAAACACTTTAGAGAGACCCAGTTTCCAAAAATAAACAAATATACAACTCTGGCAGAGCTCTTGCCAATGTTGCAATGTTCTAGGTTTAAATCACTGAGTACACACAAGTATACCACACCAATAAACAATTAAAGAGGTAATAGCACCTAAAATTCAAGCTTATTATTACTTTTTATTTATGGCAGACTATCATTCTCTCTAAATGTTCTAAGTTGTTTACCTAAATCTACATACATTTTTCAGCTGAACCACTTTGGTTCTCATCATCTGAAGAAGAGGAAGAAGGTCTTGATGACACCAAAAATAAGCAGCCACAGGTGTGTTCACTCAGATATATTTTTTTAAACTTCTGATTTCTTACTGTATTCCTTGTTTTAAGAAAGTCAATATGGGCAAATTTGATTACCTTTCATAACAGTGGTTTGAAATCTAAAATGATAATTTAATATTGAAACCTAATAGAATTTAACTGGTTATGAATCTGAAAATAGCGTTAAAATTCAGGATAACATATAGATAAATATTATCCTTGTGATTCGGGCAGATTTTTTTCTGAATATTATTTGAGTTTCTGTTTTTTAACCCCTGAAAATGATGAAGAAGTTAAAATTAGTGGTTTTGCTAATAACCATTTTAATTAATGAACATAGATAGTGATGATGGTCATTGAGTACATTTATGGTAAAAGATGGTCCTTCCCAGTGGCTCAGTTTTAGTTACATATAAACATAGAAAATCACACCCATCTCAGGTGCTCTGTGGGTATCACAGGCAGAGTGAGTGAAAAGACACACATACATGCAGATCCTAATCAGACAGTAATTTCAGACCAGTTTTTCTCATACACTCAAATGTGCATAGCTCACATACCCAGCCCATGGATGGCTGGTGAAATCCTTGAATTCATTTACTATTCTAAAAGCCAAAATTCTGGGTTTCATTTGGTCTGAGGCTCTCTATGGTGCCTCTCCAGGTTTTCTTTTTTCCATAGCTGCTCTTTTTTTAACCAGAATGCACACAGGAGCCAATATGACTCAAGCTCTGAAAAATAGTCAGGAAGTGCTGTACATTTTTGTGCTGTCATTTTTCTTCATCGGTGTACTTTGTAGTTCTCTCTTAGAGGAACATGTTGTTTACTCTACCCAGATCCTGTGTGTTGCTTTCTAACAGTACCATAGAAACATTTCTTCACCCTACTTTGTCATTTTATTAAACTGGATTTTCTCTCAGTGAAACACTTACTATAAGCTCTTTAGATCCTGTGAGACTGTGATGACCAAAATGAGGCAAGTCCAATAAAGTATTATTCCTGCTCAACATCATATAATTTCAAATCTCTTATCACACTGAGTCTCATAAGTCTGTTATTTAAAACATGTAATGCAACATAATATTAATTATATTTCTCAAGAATGTTTAATTAAGTATTTAATGCATTTTCATCTTGTGGGGTTGTGATATATGGTTGTTTACACTCTTAGAATACATGCATTTATGTTATTAAATTTTCAGGGAATACCTTTTCTATGATATCCATCCTGCTTTTACCAAATCAGGAGCCATTGGAAGACAAGAGTTCAGCTTCATCTGAAGTACAAATTCTAGGTTGCCCTGTGGAAAATATGACTGTACTTATCTACATTTTAATTAGCTGCTTTCAAGACCAAAATTTGGGTGATGTCTAAAAGAGTGATAGTGAAGTTTTAATGTAGCTCATTGGGGTCCTTTATTTTGCAGGTATTTTCTGAGGGTGGTCCACAGATGTGCATTTCTCACTCATCTGTAGAGAAACATTATATAGCAAAAGAGAAAGCAGATGGACATGCCCATGGTAAGAACTACATACTCTACACAGTTCTTTGGAAAAAATATTGATTTCTAACATGAGTGCTGATTTATTCTAATACTTGGAAAAATGAGCCTAGTAAACAGGTAATAATGAAAAAGTGAGAAAGATAATGAGTTGTCTCTCTTAAGACCAAAGTCCAGCAGCAGGTTATAGTGGAAGTGTCCCTCTTAGTTTCTATACAAGACAGGCATAGATCATAGGGGAGTTGGAAATTGTGAAGTAGAGAGGATAAGGGTGAATACACATTGGGAAAGGCAGAGAGAGTGAGTGCAGCGAGTAAATGAAGGAAAAACAAGCCATGAAGGCTGATAAATTTCAGTCATGTACCAGAATAAAAAGACCACCTGTTCAAAATGTGGAAGGAAAGTGTGAGTTTCCAGTTGTGCAAATGACTCAAGGTGAGAATATTTTTTCTCACCGCTCATTTCTGAGTTGTCATTAGAAAGGAATTGACATGTGAAGAACTGATCATGAAGAAAGGAAGTTTTTTTTTCTTTTTAAGTGAAATGTTCATAAATCCATGTGTCTGGTCATAAATTTATATAAAACAATATTGTAATTAAAACAAATGAAAAATAAAAATACCTATATCATAGACATTCTTGTCACTACCTGGGATGAAGCTAAGATGGCAGACACAAAAGTATGGGAAGTGGAAAAATGTGCAAATTGTTTTGGACTGATACCTAAATTCATAGGTTTTTAAAATATTCTTTAGACAATTTGGAAAGGAGAAGGGAGAATAGACACTGAGAAAAGCAGAGAGAATACAGTGAGTAAATGAAGGAGAAAGGACTTCTTCTAATAGTTCAGGTTTGGGAACATCATTGGGTGGAAAACTGGCTCTATTATTGTAAGGCATTTGAAGGCAGGGAAATGAGAAGCAGACTAAGTGCAGACCCAGACTCTCAGACTCTAATAGATCATCTGTGGGGATCCCTATTCAAAATGTATACTCTGACTTACCTGGCCTGGACATCTATGTTTTCTTCCATGTAAGGTGATTCCAATGATCACTATCTGCCGGCCACCATGTAAAGTGGTTAGGAGAGAATTTCCTTTTAGTAAAACTAAATGCAGAGCAACTGGAACATCAAATGTAATAAAGTTATTGCATACATCTATTTTTTATTCTGATCTTGTCTGTTGGCAAGTGATAAGAACTCAAAGTATAGAATTTATATTTCTTAGGTCTAATCCTTAAATTGGGAATTAAGAAAGAGTGGTGGACGTGGGTTGTAGCTCAGTGGTAGAGTGCTTGCCTTGCATGCCTGAGGCACTGGGTTTATCCTCAGCAACACATATAAATAAATAAACAAACAAACAAACAAACAAACAAACAAACAAACAAATAAATAAATAAATAAAATGAAGACATTGTGTCCATCTACAACTGAAAAAAGAAAAGAAAAGAAAAAGCAAGAGTGGGGATAATTCATAGACAAAATGGAAAATATAAAGAATCAAGACCAGAGATCAAGATGTTGCTTTTGAAAAGTTCCTGGGAAGGAGAAATGTGGAAGAAACAAAATAAGATAGCTGGGTAATCTTGGAGGGAATGAAGGGGGAAACTGAGAGCATGCAATTCAGGGGCTATCGGTATATCTATCTTTCACAATATGTGAGAGACTGTAACTTGTCCATCATTTGAATCATGAGGGGCTTGTAAGTTGGGGAAAGATTCCAGCCATGACCATCTTTTCTCCATACCTATCAGACATACTGCTTGCTGTGGTTTAAATTGAGTCATTCTGAGGAGCAATATTACATTTCAGAATCATTCGTGATTTTTAATGACAACTCTACTCTTTCTCTTCTTTCCTCTCTTCCTTCCTTCCTTCCTTCCTTCCTTCCTTCCTTCCTTCCTTCCTTCCTTCCTTCTTTTCTTTTCTTTCTACTCCCTTACCTCCCTCTCTTTTTTCCTTACATAATTATTTTCTGTATTTATTTCCTATTTGCCTGAAAATAAAATTTTGATCATGGGCATTCTAGAAATTCACTTCATTACTGAGCTACATCCTCATCCTTCAAAAGCTAATTATAATTTTTTGATAGGCCTGGCCTTTTGTGAATACACTTAAAACACTGGCAAGTCACACCAAACCAAACTCATTTGCAAACAGAACTCTTTATACAATTTACTTTTTGAATACCCAAAATCTTTGTCATATATGCGTGTGTTTGTGTGTGTAATAATATATTATTTTTATCAGATAAAGCTGTGCTCTTCCATTTCAACTTTCCCTTTAAATTTTTATGTCTCAAAAATTTAAACCAATTAACCCTTATTTCTCAGATGTAGAAACTATCTGTTCTCACACAAGGGGATCATGAAAATCTAATCTGTTTAAACCAGAAAATACATGAATAGAGGATGCACAAGAGGAACCAGCATCCCACCTGAATATAAGAAACAAATAATAGATGTCATAGCTTTCAGTGTCAAAATATGTATATCAACTGACTCCTTCAGAAATCTTTGTTGAGAAATGAACCTAACATTTCCCTGGGATCTGAACACAGCTTTGGCCTTACTAAACAAAAATGAAAGGACAAATGCAGTAAATATATACATACTTAAAATTATAAAGATTAAATCTTTTCAATAGTATTTCAGAAAGATAGGTTCAATGGCTTGTTTTTGTTTTGACTTCACCTTTGCCATTGAATCTCTTAGAGACCATCTTTGCTTCTCCACTAGAGGATTGTTGGATTCTCCATCAATCTGTATCTTTGCATTGGCATATGTTTCCTTGTCTGTTTTATTTATGGTCATTGGACAAATAATCTCAGGTTTGTGAAATGAACAGCATGTTTCACAAAAACTATTCACAAAATTCCTTTAGTCACATGATTGTTGTCAGCCAAACCAGCCAGCACAGAAACCCAGGAGATAGCATAATTTTTAGCACAGCTGAACCATGGACCTCAGATGTGTGTGGAGGCATCTGTAATGTATGAGTTGTTTTGTCCTCTTCAACTTTGCTTGATTATATACCCCTTTTGTTTTTCAGCCTCTAGGGATTCATCTGATTTCAGAAAGGTAATTAAATTTCTATATTTATTCTAAATTATTAACTTTGTAGTCAATGAAAAATACACTCTTTATGTACTATCTTCTTTCTAAGTGCACCGATCCCATCACAATAAAAGAGGTGCTTCCACGGAAAGGATTAGGCAAGGTGAAAGAAAAGACAGTCAAATTGGGTAAGTTTTACATTAAAACACTCCAGGGAACACAATGTTAAAACACTTGAAATGCTACCAGTGTTCTCACATGTAAGGTGGATTTCCCAAAGAGGTGGGAGGATTTTCCTCACAATGTCATCAGTAGTCACAGAAAATGATCTCTCCTCTGTTTCTGGGAATATCCCCTCTATTCTGAGTTGTTTCCCCTACATATCATATTATTACATTCTCCCTATTTCCACCCTTTGGAGTGAACTAGCTACCATGCAAATGTAACCATAAGCATCTCTTTAGAATGTGAAAGGTCAACCTTCTGAAATTTCTTAGAAATATTTCCTGACATGACCCAAGCCTCATTCTGTATCTTTATACCTTTCCTCTGCCTCAACTGTCCTCTGGCATTAGGCCTCACCTATCCCTTTATTCTGAGACAAATCCTGATCTATTTCATACTTTTCTCTGTGTGGGCCTACAGAATTTCATGCTCTCACCATTTCCTGCTCTCTGGCTACTCACCTCTCGCCTGTCTTTTTTAGGGGTGAGTAGCCAGATAAAAACACCATCCTTGGGGGCACATTTTCTCTGCCTTCTTAGGTCATTTTCTCTGACACTTCAGCTGGTCACATTAGCTTCCAGACACATAGGTTCCCCTTTGCCCTTCTCACTGGAGTCACATGGGTATAGTCTAGCCTGCACCAGTTTTTTCTACCTTCCATGAGGCACAACCTAGGTTCCTTGATAGGCACTTCCAGGATCCTCATGTGTGTGTGTGTGTGTGTGTTGTTTAGAGGAACTGAATCAAAGAAATACTGTTGCACTTTTTTCAAGGATGGCTATGGCTTCAGCACTCCCATCACTCTTTGAGAGAAGAGCATGCTTTTTAAGCACCAGTGCATAGTGCATCTTTTTGTCAGATCACTTTAAGCAATATTTTTGATCTCAGGTTTCTCCTTAGCATGGCACATCATGGTACAACTTAGAATGCAAATTCCTCTTTTCTCTCTCCCTTTGTCTGAGGCACATCTGCATGCAGGTTGTAGGGTTTTTTTGTTTATGGTACACATTTTACTGAATCTCTGGACTTTTTCAGTGTTCAGAAATTTTAGGGATTTGAATAAAATCCCTCTTTCACTCACTTTGCTGAGAAGCTCTTCACCAACTCTTTGGTTTCTCCATGCAATAGTGCAGCTTAGAATGCAGCTTACTCTATACTAACATTTTCCCAGAATCAGCCCTTCTTTCTATGTGTATTTTCAAGCTTGTTTCTGAGCAAATTTCATTGATCTTGAGTAGACAAATCTTGGCAATATGGTTTGCGCTGAACCTTGTATCCTGTCATTTCTCTATAAGATGTGTGTTGAGGATTTGGATCAAGAAAAAATACTCCCTGAGAACTCAATGTTTGTTGGGTGCAAATGGGTACATGTTTATTCACAACTACTTGGAAGTCCAAGCCTTGAAGGATGGCTGTATTCAGTCCACTCAGAGGACTCCAGTTGCCAATTAAAGTGGCCATGGGATAGAAATAAATGATAGAGTATTTGACAAGAATGCATGAGTTTGTGGGTCCACTCCCAAGGTGTATACACAAAGAAAGAAAAATAAATAAAAACTGTGTAAAGTTGAAACCAGTAATTATTTACCAAATATTAAATTTAATTGGAAATCACATTTGGGAATATTAAGTTGTTCTGGTTTTACAATTATCCTTTTCTATTTGGATTGATGTTCACGCTTTCTAATGCAGTTCTAAGGAATGTGAGTAAATGTATTCATTTATCAGCAGAGACCCATTTTGACATGACTTCAGAAGAAGAGCACAAAAGTTTTGATGATGCTCAATGTACCCAGTCTCAGGTATGTCAACATATAAAGCATTTCTTCCTGTTTCTTCTTGTTTTTCTTTCTTGAGGAAAGTAAAGGAGGCCAAATAAAAATATCTTTTAAATAGACTTTTGGAATCCAGGCATTTATATTACTAATTACATCTAAAACCACTCTGAACTGGTTAGAATCTGAAAATAAATAGCATTAGTAGTCCTGTCAACTTATAGCTAAATTTACTACGTAATGGAGGAAAAACAATTCTAAATGTTGCTTGTGCTTCCACTTGCAAAAACATTTTGAAAAATAAAATGTTGAGACTAAATTTGAGACTGACAAATAACCACCTGGGTTATGAATGGTAATGGTCACTGACTGCATTCATGTGAAAGGGTGATGTTGTGAAAGGCTCAAAATTCTAGTAAAATTCAGTAGTTATTTGCTACAAGTTGAAATATATATATTTATATATATTAATATATATATTATATTATATATATATATATATTAACTTTATACCCTGGTTAATGTTTCTTTGCTATTTTTTATTGATTTTTTAAAAAAATAAATGACAGCAGAATGCATTATAATTCTTATTACACATATATAGCACAATTTTTTTATATCTCTGGTTGTGTATAAAGTATGTTGACGCAATTTCTGTCTTCTTACATGTATTAAACAATTTTTCTGTGGTGACCTTTTCATTTTGTTTCTCTTCCTTGCAGAAAATTCAGTCAATTTGTTGAATAATTTTTTTTAAAATTTCTTAGTATAATAAAGAAATGTATTTGTGTGCATTAATGGGGAATGATGGAATTTAGAGATGCTATCTCATCTTTTTTCTCACATTGCCAACATTCCTTGTGTGAGATTTAGCACACATCTAGATTTATTTTATTTGGCTGGCATATGTAGGTCCTTGGGTTTACAGCTTTCCCTTTGGGGTGTATCCTGGGCAGGGGCCATATCTCAGTGTCAAATCCCCAACTGAACACCTAAATTTCATATTTTCAAACAAAAACTTTGTTAGTTCATTGTTTAAAAAGTGTAATCCTATTTAATATGAAACATACTCCTCAAAATTCTTTAAAATAAGACTCGAAAGCCTTCTCACATTTGATGGTGAATTCAAAGTCGGATGAGTTACAATGAATATCATTCCTCCCGTCCTTTGGGGTGTATACACCTTTGTTAGCATGTTGTCAAGGAATGCCTTTTCTATGATATCCACCATGATTTTACCAAATCAGGAGCCATTGGAAGATAAGTGTTCAGCTTCATCTGGAGCACAATGCTAAGACACGCTATGGAAAGTATGACTGCTCAGTCTGTAGTTATCTACATGTTAGTTAGCTGCTTCCAAGACCAAAACTTGGGTGATGTCTAAAAGAGTGATAGTGAAGTCTTCATGCAGCTCATTGTGGTCCTTTATTTTGCAGGTATTTTCTGAGGATTCTCCACAGATGTGTGTTTCTCACTCATCTGGAGAGAAACATCATAAAGCAAAAGAGAAAGAAGATGGACATGTCCATGGTAAGAACAACATATTCTACACAGTTTTTTCTTTGGATAGAATATTTATTTATAACATGAGTGCTGATATATTCTAATACTTGGAGAAATGAACCTAGTAAACAGGGAATAAAGAAAAAGTAAGAAAGATAAAGAGTTGTCTCTCTCAAGACCAAAGTCCAGCAGAAGGTTATAGTGGGAGTGTCCCTCTTAGTTTCTGTACAAGAAAAGTATAGACCACAGGGGAGTTGGAAAACTTGAATTTTTATGTTGGAAAGAATAATGTTCTTCACATTCTACCTGCTTTCTGTTCATTGTTAATTTCTCAGTGTATTTTCATTTTCCTCAGGGAATCTTTTCTAAAGATCAGATTTATGTATTAGATCACAAACCTCTTTTCTAATATCTGCCTAAATTATAATGATCTTTTTTGTGTCTGTCTTCTCCATTAGATTTTAAGCTAAAGAACAATAGGGGTCTAATCTCATCTGCTATATCTTCAGAGTTCAGCATATTGTGTCACGTGTTTTTATGCACTCATTGTTTTAGTGTATAAACAATGCATGTGAAATATACAGCATTCATATATTTAAATTAGTCACATATTTTATTTATATCTTCTTTTTTCTGACAGATTCTGTTAGCCTATCGAAAACCCAGAAAGCAGTTCTATCACTTCAAAGAATAATAAAAAGCAAAAAAAGTCACTGCACACAGTGTTCACTACATTTTGAAAAAAATGCACAACTGGAAAACGAGATTCATGAGCTAAAAAAGAGGGTATCAGAGTTTAAGCAAGAAAATATAGAATTGAAACAACAACTCCACAATTTGAGGTATTATATCCTAGGTTGAAAGAAGGAGTGAAATCTTTTCCTTTAATCCAATAAAATAAGAAGGACAAATTTTTTTTAACTACTGCCTCATCTGTTAGCACTTTGCAAAGAAGAAAACGTGAATAAATTATAAAATACTTGCAAATATGATAGCATATTATTAAATGTGATTACTTCTAAAAACTAAGTTCATATTTTTCCCCATCACAATTTTAATGTCTCTATGGAACCCCATCTGCTAGTAATCTATTTATTTAACAAGCATAATTTGGGATTGTTATTTGTTTATATTTTTAACTTTTTATTACAATTAATATTTCAAGAAATATCATTTATAAAAAAATCATTTCCTACTCAGATACCATAGCATGTGCCTATAATTCCAGCAGCTTGGGAGACAAATATAGGAGGATCAAAAGTTCAAAATAATCCTCATTAACATAGCAGCAATGTCCTAAGCAAATTAATGAGACCTTGTCTCTAACAAAAGAAAAAAAAGATGAAAAAGACCTTGGGATGTAGCTAAGGGATTTAGCTTCTGGGGGTTCAATCCCTGGTACCAAAGTTGGGGATGAGAATAAAACAAAAAAAAATAACTTTCCATATTTCTTTTTACTTTTGAAAAACATTTCAATATAGAGTTATTTGGTTAAAGTTGGGAAACTTTAAAAAGATTACAGGATTTTTAAATTTCTCTCAAGAAACTTTGTATTCCACCAGAGAGGCATTTCTCACTGCCCTGAAACATGTTATATACATTTATAGTTTTAGGCTGATTTTGGGGATCAAACTCAGGGTTTTGTGTTACTAGTGTGATGTGCTAGTGCTGAGCTAGATACTAGGCTACACTTCTAACATTAACATTCATTAAAAAATGAAATGAAAACAGATTTTTTTATTCAAATTCATTCTCATTCATAAATTTGTTCATATTTCTATATTGAAAGGACATATACTTTTTATGTTTTTTAAGTATACATGACAGTAGACTATATGTTGACATAAATTTATTTTTGTTATGTCTTATATTCCATTGTGTGTGTGCACACACATATTTTTTAAGGTCCCATCTTGTTCAAAAAGGGATTTTGAGTTTTTTGTAAAATACATAATGATCAAAAAGGTAAGTTGAGAGTGTTACCATAAAAGAAACATAAAAAGTATAATAACAGGTATTAGATTATTTATCCCAGTTCGAGGTTATAGTAATACAAAAAATACATGTTTTTATATCTTTATTTTATTTATATGTGGTGCTAAGGATCGAACCCAGCACCTTACTCATGCTAGGCAAACACTCTACCACTGTGCTACAGCCCCAGCCCCAAAAGACACATATTGAAAAAAGAATGTCTGAATATGCTGTTACACTGTAAGCCAATTATAGGTATGCCTAATGACATATTTTATAAAAATGAATGATATTACTACTGAATTCATAAGTTTGTATATAAACAATGACTTTAAAACTTATTTGACATGAAATTATCTTTTTAACTGGGGAGGACCTATGATTGTGCAAAAAAATTACCTTAAACTTGTCAATTTACCAAATCATTTCTAATTTACTTTTCTGTGGTATCTAAAAGATTTGCTAGTAATAGAAACTTATCAAATAACAAACAATCTTCTATTATTGACTTTCAATTATGTGTGTTTTACACAAGATTAAAGGAGAAATTTAAAATGTTAAACTAGAAAAGCTTCAGAGAACATAAATTTTTTATTAAGATACTAAATCAGCATACAAAGAGCCAGAACATAAAAAGACATTTTTGGTTTTGGGCAAAAATCAATTAAAAGGCATCCATATTAACTTCAGATATACCTTAAAAGAAGATGAGGTGAAGAGAAAAAATGATATGTTAAATGAAAAAAATAAGAACCCATTAAAAGAAAAAGAAACAGAATTTAACAAAGAGGATCAAGTGAGAAAGCAAGCTGAAATCTCTGTTTGTACAATAGATACAGAATTGGAGACTGCAAGAAATCATTTTAATCAGGTAAATGAACGTTCAGTAAAGTTTAAAATTTTTACTGTATTTCATTTGAATTATTTATAAAATCTCTTTAACTTATTGTATATGGCCATGTTTCACTTATTGATGGCAATGTGGTCTGAGGAATGTGCTGTTTGGCAATTTCACCAACATGCAGTCATCATGTGTGTGTGTACTTCCACACACTTCAGACATCTCCCACAATGCCAGGAAACACAGACTTATAGGACCTCCATTTATATGCAGTCTGCTGTTTCCCAAAGCATGGGTATGTGGGGTGTGAAGTACTATTTTGATTTAAAACACAATGTTCATTATTTGGCAATAAAAAAATTAAAAAAAAGATCTGACAAACCAGAAAAAAAATACCACAATGTTATCTGACTCTAACATTAAATGATAATGTTTATGACAAAACTAGTTACAGCAAAACTTTGCATCTGGTAGTTGTTCAGCATTTGTTTTCTGAATGAATGAAGAAGTTTAGTTTAATCACTGACATAAATACAAATTTAGGTGTTTTATGTTAAAATACAAACTAAATATCTATGCACCTATTTAAATCATTTTTTAAAAAAGTGTTTCACAATTACATTTCTGTCTGCATTTAAGAAATGTTTTTTTTTAATTTTTGAATTTTTTTAAAGATAGAGAGAATTTTAATATTTATTTTTTAGTTTTCGGCGGACACAACATCTTTGTTTGTATGTGGTGCTGAGGATCGAACCTGGGCTGCACACATGCCAGGCTAGCGCGCTATCATTTGAGCCACATCCCCACCCCAAGAAATGTTTTCACTCACCCAAATTTATCTGTCATTTGTGCAAGTGAAATGTAAGACATTTACTCATAAAGAATAAATCTACCTTTTGGAATTATTTTTTAATCTTGAAGGTCCCACTCTTAAGTTAATCTTTTAGATTTCTGTCACCTGCTGATATACAGCCAAAACCTTGCTGAAATAAATTTTTAGATTTTAGCAGAACAAAATGAATCCTACAGACAATTTCTATGAGACCCTAATGACAGAATTTACAATATGAAATTTCAGTAACACATTTTTGCAAACAAAAAGAGATAGACATGGGCAGAAAGGAAATCTTTCCTGAATTATTTTCTTCTGTTTTCAAATGAGAGAGAGAGAGAGAGAGAGAGAGAGAGAGAGAGCACAATTTGCCTATGTTTTTCCTTGTGCTCCTTTTCAGAATTGTGATACATTGTTCATTGATATAGATCATGTGTTTAATGCTGTTCCTACATTTATAATTTATCAATAGATGCAATTCTCATTCACAGCTACAAAATGTTAGAAAACAGAATATGCTAGGAATATTTTTAGGAAAAGACCTTGGAGAACTTTTTTTATGTAGATGTAGAGCTAAGGCTCTTACTATGGTCTGGTTGAATACATGAGGTGTCAGATTGCAAACTTATTCTTCTTAAAGTTAAGTGTTCTTTTATTTGCCACTGAAGCCATCCCAACAGATATGTACATAATAAAATATTTGGAATTTTTAACGGTTTAAGGGGTAGATCATACGATCCTAAAAGTAGATCAACAAAGAAGTAGTGAATTCTAATTTTTATTTATTGTTTTTAGGTATACATTACAATAGGGTTCTTTTGGTGTGTTACACATACATAGCATATAACTTGTTCTATGTAGAGTTTTTCTGGTCATGTATTCATATGTGAACATAGGAATGTAATGTCAGATTCATTCTACTATATTCCCCTCCCCTCTCAGCCCTCATTCACTTTTGTCTAACCATCAAACTTCTATTCTTTTATCCTCCACCCTTATGTGTGTTACCAACTACATGTTAAGGAGAATATTCAGACTTTGGATTTGGAGGACTGGATTATTTCACTTGGCATGACAGTGTCCAGTTCCATTCATTTGCCAGCAAATGCCATAATTTCATTCTTCATGGCTGAATCCATTGTGTATATATAACACATTGTCTTTATTCTTCCATGTGTTGAAAGGCACCTAGGTTGGTTCCACAGCTTAACTTTTGTGAAGAGATGCTATAAATATTTATGTGGCTGTGTCACTATACTATCATTGGAGTATACACTGAGGAGCAGAATAACTGGGTCAAATGGTCGTTCCATTCCAGGTTTTGTGAGAAATCTATATACTGCTTTCCTGAAAAATTGCTTGGTGCAATGTATGAGTCAATCTTTTACCCACATTCTCACCAACATTTATTGTTACTTCCATTCTTTATATCTCAGTGTAATTTTAATTTTCATTTTTCTAATCGCTAAAGGTGTTGAACATTTTTTTTATATACTTGTTAACTGTTTGTACATATTTTTCTTTGAAGTGCTTGCTCAGTTTTTTGTTCATTTATTGATTGGGTTATTTTTTGTTTGTGAGTTATTTTTCGAGTTGTTTATATATTCTGGAGATTAATGCTCTATCTGACATGTCAGTGACAAACATTTTCTCCCATTCTATATGCTGTCTACTCACATTCTTGATGGTTTCCTTTGCTGTAAAGATACCACCCCATTTATTGATTCTTTATTTTACTTCTTGTGCTTTAAGTGTCTTTTTGAGGAATTCAATTCCTACACTGACAAGATGGAGTGCTGGGCCTGTATAGTCTTGTAATACGTCTAGGGTCTTTTATCTATTGTCTAGGTCCTTGATCCACTTTGTTTTTGAGAAATAGAGCTTAAATTTTTCCTATGACATATGGGTTTTTAGTTTTCCCAGCACAATTGATTGAGGAACATATCCTTTCCCCAATGCATGTTTTATAGTGTGTTTGTCTAGTATTAGATAACTATATGTGCGGGGTTTTCTCTGTTGCTTCTCTTCTGCAAAGTTATTTTTTTTACATTGGCAAACTAACTAATCACTTAATCTATTCTTTCATTCTGGTATAATGCAGATTTTTTCAATCTTTATTTTTTTTTTCTTTTTTTTATAACCAGGAATTGAACCAGGGTGCTCAACCACTGAGATGCATCACAGCCATTTCTTTATTTCTTTATTTATGAATGAGTCAGGGTCTCACTGAATTGCTGAAGACTGGCTTTGAACCTGTGATCCTCCTGCCTCAGTATACTGAGACACTGGTATTACAAGCATGAGCCCCTGAACCTGGCAGTTCTTACATTCTTTAAGTTATAATTTTCTTTTACTCTCATAAATCCATCTTCTTAAATTAACTTTTGAACTCTTGGAAATTTATATTTTTATAAGCTCAGAAGTTTACATCTAATTTTTCTTCTGTGGGTATCTATTTATTGAAACCCTTTCACCATATTAATAAACAGGTTTTTCTTTAATTTCTGTGAAAATTATGAAACATCATTTTATTGAGTGCTAGCTAAATGTATCCTTGGTTTTATTTAGGTTTCTCCTAGTGATGGGACAGAGAACAAGCTATTGCATAAATATCACAAGAAGAAGGATGAGGTCTCTATGAAGAGACTGGAAATGGACACAGTAAAATATCAGAACCAGGAAAAGAAGTGCTTTGAGAATACTGAAATTTTAAGAGAAAAGAATACCAGCCTTCCATGGACACAAAAGTTGAATGAGGAAACACTTGTGGAAATATTTCAGGACAATGAAAAGTTGGGTATTAGGAAAGTTGAGAATACATCGCAAAATTTCACACCTGAGAGTGAAAAACAAAGCACAGGAAGACCAGAAACAGATAGTTCACAGGAAAAAAAGAATATTGATGTATCTAACCTAAATGGTAGTAGTGAGTTTTCTTCCCAACAGGTTCCAAAGTCTGAAGTAAAAACAAGTGACCTAGAAAATGAGCTGCATCAGACAAGAGTAATGACTTTGGCTACAGATCAAATAAACAGACACCTAAACCAAAGACAGTGCCAACTGAAGGAGATGGAACACAGGTATCAAAATGAAGAAATAAAAAGGAATGAACATCTCAGAAAGCAGGAAGCTTCTAAAGAGAAGGTATCTAAACTACAAAGAGAAACTACATTGCATGAAGACCAGTTGCGTGACTATCAGAACAAAGGTGAAAATAAAATAGATGGAATTATTAATGTCCAAACCCAATTTTATGATGTTATAAAAAAACTTCAAGCTCGGAATGTCAGATATCGTCTGATGCTGGAAAAAAAATATTTGGAATTAATCAATGAAACTAATCATTTAAAAGAACAACTGGATCAATATGGAAAGGAGAAAGCAGAAGAAGTAAGTATCAAGCAAGATATCTTTATAAAGAGTCTTGAAAGGAATACTCAAAGTGATATCTGCTTATGGCTAAATGTTGAATCTTGATGAATATAAAAATGTAGATATTATGAATGTGTTTCTGTATCAACACAGAACTACAACCTGTTGTCTAGCCAAAATAACTTAGACCTCATTTGCAGCATGACCAATCTGTGTTTAAATTGCTGAGATTTCCAATTTCCCTGCTCTGATTCTTACACACTGTGTACATATTTTAAAATAACTATAGGTACTCATGTGTCAACTAAACACAAAAGACTTAGTTAAAATGTATTTTAATATTTAAAAAGGAGGAAAGTTTTAAAACTTGGGCCTGACCCTTCAATTTAAGAAATTGTTTCTTATAAAGATTTAAGAGTTTGAGTTAAGATTTTTTTTTTGTAGGTTTATATGCTGACATTAGTAATATGGTCTCAATAATGCTGAAACAATATCTAATTTTGGTGCTATTAATTCAACCCAAAGTTTGCATATGCTAAACACATGTTCTACCAATGAGCTACATCCCATTACTGAATAACACTTTTAATGTCTTCTTGTTGCTGTACTTGAAGATCACAATGAAACACATAATGGAAATGCTCATACCTAGTTTCAAATAAATTAGTTACTTTTACAGTTCATTCCAGATTTTACAGTTGAACTGAAATGTAGATGCTGTATTTTGCAGTAGACTTTCTTCAGTATATTTTTGTATATTTCTAGTTGGTAAATTTATTTTTAGTCATTTAAGTTTATCATAAATCTGAAAATAACTGTCCGGATATTTTTTTTGTTTGTTTTTATTCATGTCTTGTCCACCTCTTTAAAAGCATCTATCTGTCATTATCATAAATTGGGACTAATGTGATGAATTGCAGCAAAACCACAGTTGATTTCATCTGTAATTTGATGTATATATTCATGATAACTTGCTAATAGTTTTCTTCATTTCATGGCCTAATTCCTATTATATAGTGACAAAGATAATTGTAGCCATCTAAAATTCATTAATTTGGCACTGAACCCCCATGTCCAGACTAATGAGGGTGACAAGGTTTATGTAAATCAGGAGTGGTGTGAAGACCAGTGAGAAATCTAGGAGATGTGGACAGGCAGTGAGGTGGAGACCAGGTTACCTAGCATCTCCTTTATTCTTTGTGAAAGTATATTGGAATTCTTTTAGCAAAGCTTTAAAGATGTGAGGATGTGGAGTATTAACTTGAGTCTCTAATAATAAAGGGATAATAACCTCTGTAGAATTCACCACTACCAGTGAGACCTGTGTAACCATTTTTGATTGAGATTTCAGTAGTTTGTTAAACATTGCAACTTTATCAAGGGCAGTATGTAGAGATACAGGGCTCACCCTGTTGTGTAAGGAATGTGATAGTGACTAAGCAGGAGTACACAATCTTCTATTTTCTTAAGGGAATTCAGAAATAAACAGCAGCTTACTGTTGTATGTAGTGATATTTTTTCAGAGTAAACATCATTATATAATAATAATAATAACAATAGTAATAATAATAACAATAACAATAATAATAATAAATTTTTAAAGTGAGCTGAGTAACAAAATCATTAACAGAAATATCAGGTAGTTGCGAGACATCTTGAAAAACAGCCAGCTGGTACCCTGAAACTACAACGTGTATCAGAGGCTTCTCTAGAAGATTTAGCACATTTTCACATAAATTAAAAATATAAAGACGGGATTTAATGAAGAAACTAAGACAAATGACAAGTCAAGTATGTAGAAAATTGAACATGTCATCTGTAAATCAACACCTGCTTAAGTAATAAAAGTTATTCTGGGATACTAATTTCAATGAACAGCTTTCTTTATATTTTCATTATAATTGATTTTATTATATTTGGGGATCTTTATACTGCACTTATTTCTTACACTTAAAATTTTCTTTTAGAATTTTTCTCTTACAAAATCAGCATCTTTCATTAAAACATCTAGTCTGAGTAAAGCTGAGACTTTTTTCTATAACCCAGCAGCTTTTCATGCTGTCTCTATTTCCATGGTACAACAAGGAAAACTAAATAGAGGTACTATTTAATAGAATGTTTCAGGAAAATTTGTTATTTTTACTTCATTTTTGTGCATCTATTAAAAATCTGCAAGTAATTACTAAACTGACTTTAAAAATGTGTACACATTTTTTATGCTTTTCTCAAAATACAGATATGTTTAGGTTTTAGTTTAATTATTGAAAAACTTACGCCATTTCTTTATTTTTTAATTTATTTAGATACATTATGAAGCATATAAATATTTATGTCTGGACTGTTATCCAAACTAGACAATGAAAAATGTTAGCTAAGTTTTTTTTAGTACATCTCTTAAAAGGCATTTTTATGATATATGTAATGCACCTGACATCGAATTCACCCATATAACATGTAAAATACAGTGTCTCTTAGTACATTAACAGAGTTATGTAACCATTTACACAGTCAATTTTAGAACATTTTCATGTACTAGAAAAGAAACCTGGAACCTCTTAGCTGTCAGTTTTCTAATCCCTACACGTCCAAAGTCCTGGAAAACTACCAATATATTATTTTAGTAATTTACAAATGTAAACCATAGTACTTTTATTTATTTATTTATTTTAACTTTAGGCAAGACTCTATTTTATTTTTATGTGATTTTTAAATTTGTTTTAATTAGTTACGCATGACAATACAATGACCTTGACATATCATACATTTGAATCACATGGGATAAAATATCTCATTTTTTTCTGAGTATACAGGTTGCAGAATCACATTGGTCATGCATTCACATATATACACATGGTAATAATGATGTTCGTTTTATTCTACTATTCTTCCTATCTCCCCAGCCTCCCCCTCCCTTCCCATCACTTCTCTCTACCTAATCTAAGGTAACACTATTATTTTTTTCTCACATCTTCACACATGTATTTTGTATAACAATGAAGGTCTCCTTCCAGGATCCGTGCAATTCCTTTTCCCTCCTTTTTCCTCCCACCCCTCTTCCCTGTGTAGAGGTAATCTTCTTCCCATGCTCTTCCTCTCTTCCCCATTTTGAGTCACCCCCCTTCCCTTATATCAGAGAAGACACTCGGCATTTGTTTTTCTTGGGGTTGGTTAATTCCACTTAGCATAATCTGTTCTAATGCCATTCATTTCCCTGCAAATGCCATGGTCTCATTATTTTTAGTGCTGAGTAATATTCCATTGAGTATATATGCAACATGTTTTTATTCATTCATCCATTGAAGGGCATCTAGGTTGGCTCCACAGTCTAGCTATTGTGAATTGTGCTGCGATAAACATTGATGTGGCTATGTCCCTGTAGTACACTGTTTCTTTATTGTTCTTTTTAGATATATATGACAGGAGACTGTATTTGAATATTTACATCATAGATTATAACTTCACATTTTTATATTTGTACATAATGTGGAGTTACACTGGTCATGTTTTCACATGTGAATATAGGAAAGTTGTTTCAGATTTATTCTGCTGTCTTTTCTGTTTCCATTTTCATTCCCATTCCTTTTGTCTTAATTCAATGAACTTCTATTATTTTTTCCCACATTCCTTACTGTGTGTTAGCATTCACTTATGAAAGAGAACTTCCAGCCTTTGGATTTGGAGGATTGGCTTCTTTCACTTAGGATGATAATCTCCAGTTCCATCCATTTACTGGCAAATGCTATAATTTCATTCTTTCTCACAGCTTATTGATATTCCATCCTGTGTACATGACACATTTTTTAAATCTGTTCATCTACTGAAAGTTTCATAGCTTGAATATTGTGATTTGAGTCACTTTAGACATTGTTGTGGCTGTGTCACTGTAGTATGATGATTTTAAGGATTTTGTGTGTAAATCAAGGAGTGGGATAAGTGGGTCAAATGGCAGTTACATTCCAAGATTTCTGAGGAGTCTCCATACTGCTTTCCAGAGTGATTGCACCAATTTGCAGTCCCATCAGCAATGTGTAAGTGAACATGTTCCCCACACTGCCACCAACATCTATCATTATTTTATTCTTTTCAGTTGCCATTCTGACCCAAGTGAGATGAAATCTCAGTGTGGCATTTGCATTTCTCTAATTGAATTTTTTTCATATATTTTCTGACCATTTGCATATGTTCTTCTGGGAAGTGCCTTTTCGGTTCCTTTGCCCATTTATTGATTGGATTATTGGTTGGTGTTCTTTTGGTGTTAAAAAATTTGAATTATTTGTATATCCTGGTGATTAATGTTCTACCTGAGGTGCACATGGCAAAGATTTTTTCACATTTTGAAGGTTCTCTGTTCATAATTCGTGATGGTTTCCTTTGCTGTGAAAAAGTTTTTTAGTTTGATACCAACCCATTTATTGATCTTTTTTGTTTTTTTCAAAAAAACAACAGTTGTACATAGACCACAATATCTTCATTTTTATGTGGTGGTGAGGATCAAACACAATGCCTCACACATGGAAGGCAAGCACTCTACCACTGAGCTACAGCCCCAGCCCCAGCCCCATATTTATGCTTTTAAAAAATATTTTTATCTGTAGATGGGCACATTATCTTTATTTATTCATGTGTGGTGCTGAGGATCAAACAAGAGCTGCACACATGCTAAGCAAGCACTCTACCACTGAACTACCAGCCACCATTTGCTGATTCTTGATATTAACTTTTGCTTTTTGGAAATCTTGTTTGGAAGTTGGCTTATAGTTCTAACTCTAAAATTACCCTGTAATGGATATTTCATGCAAGTGAATTTATACAACAGTAGGTCTTTTGTTTTTTACCAGTTTCATTGACTTAGAATACTTTTTTCAGGGATCCTCTGTGTTGTAGCAAGCATCACTATTTTATTTCTTTCTGTTGTCTAGTAGAATTTTGTTTTATGACCATGTCACTTAGCCAGTTATCAGTTGCTAAACCATAAAATGCTTCCACCTCTAGACAACTCCAGTACTACATGACTATTTACAAGTTAATATTTGGACATGTTTTTATTACCCTGCCTCTTTGTGGTCTTCATGAATTTTGCCGATTGTACCATATCTCTGTGTTATTCATGCTGTACTTTCTGACTTGTCTGTTTTTATTCACTTGATCATGTTTATTCAGAGATCACATAAAATGAATTTTTATTTTTCATGCACTTTCTCTGACTTTTCTGTCACCAACAGTGTTTGCATGGTGATTATCTTGTTGAGATATAAATTCTCCCAAGGTGAGAGTAATATCTGATATCCACACCCATTCTAGAATGAATGGAAAATATTAATGCCTAATAGTTGTTTTAACAAAATTACTATTTGATATCAATCAATATTTTTTGTTAGTAGATTGGCCTGTTAAGACTTTTATTCTAACTATATTTCAGTGACAAAATATAAAATTAAATTCACTTAATCCAATAGTAAATTCAGTATGGGAAAAATCATCTTCTATATATTTTTCCTCAACATTTATTATGTAGCCAGAATTGGGATTTATAGATGTGTAATCCTTACCAACTGAAAAGCTAATATACCTTATTATAGAAACTTAATCTACTCGTCATAATGCTGGCATACATTATGTTTTGTTGCAATTGAATTTATGTAAAATTTGTTGTTTGAGTTTGTGTCAAATATTTTCATTATTTTATTTTCATATTGTGTTTTTTCATACTTCTTTTATTCATGCAGATGGATGATCTCACTACAAAGATGAAAAATGCATCTTCAAAGCATTTACATTTGAGAATAAACTATGAATGTTTTATGCAGAACTTGTTTTTTATTAAAAGCATACAAGATACATTTGAAAAAATAGAAAGGAATCAAAAGAAGTTGGAAGAAAATGTAGTAAACTTTCCAAGGCACACACGGAGCACTCGAGTAGAACGAGGCCAAGGAGTACGGTGGGAATGTGACATTGAACATCGAACAAGATGGGATTTAGAGGAGAAGCAAAAACAAGTATTTCTGATTTTACAGGCTATCTTACTTATCTGCAATTTGCTTTAATTCATTTCATTGTAAACTGTATTTCGGATAGACGTATCATAGACGTATTCTATGTCTCTTGAGGAAAGATGTTGTGTAGATTTCTAAGAGAAGGAAGACATTTGATACCCCTTTAAATACCCCATTTACATCATCCTTTCAGCTAATTTGATCTGAGTAATAATTTTCATCAGATAACTGTTGGATATTTGATAATAGTGGGCATAAGTAAGACTATGAGGAGAAAACAATATGATGCAGAAGTATACTTTTGAATTGTTAAGTTAAAATTTTCAACTTTCATATTTTGAATTGATTCTATTATTCTTTAAATTATGGGATGATCTGAGTGCTAATGTGAGAATGATTCATTACTTTGAGCACAGATCAGTGGTAGATAGCCTAGCCTGTTCAACGCCCTGGGTTCCATTTGCAGTAGAAAGGAAGAGGAGGAGGGCAGGGAATGAGGGGGGAAAGGGGGAGAGGAAGAACTCAATTATTATTGGTTCAGATTTAATGTAATTGATACTGGTGACAGAAGTTTACAGTCTAATATTTTTTTCTTCACTTTTAAAATTGCAGTCTGAATTTTTGACTCAGAACTAAATAAAATAACTACATAATAATTATTTGGGTTCTAATTATTTTTAAAATATATTCTTTTTATGTTCTTTAGACACAAGAAGCAGCTCCGGATATTACAGAGCAGTTCAGAATGACTAATTTTACTCCAATAAGAAGTCAGATGGAACTCAGAATTAGCCATCTGGAATCTGAACTGAAAATTCTAAGAAATGCAACTGAGAGAATATAGGCACTTCCATATAGAACAATCCAGATTCCACAAGTATGTCAAAACCTAGACTGAAAGAGAGCAACTTAGTCTCCTTAATTTGTGTCTACTGCATAACTTTGAGACAGGTTGATGAGATCGGTAGCATGCAAAAGCGAACTAGATCCTATAATTTGTGGAAGTAATGTTAGGAAATGAATGTACTCTTGAAATATTAGTCTAGGAAGTTTATCTTTCACTCACCTTTGCATTTTACATCTGAAGGTAAACTATTAAGCTTTCTTCCCTTAGTGTTCTCCTATATGTAATCTAGGCTATTAGATTTTAGTTAAGTATTTTCGAAGTTTTGTGATTCACATAGTTATAGTGTGACAAAACTTCTTCTACATGGAAACATGAACAAGTTTCACAATTTTTGAAAGATTACAACTGAAACCTTAAGTGTCCAGTGTTGTTATAACTACACTCTGGGCACATTCTGACACCTGACAGATTAACTGATTTTTATTTTAATTTTTAAATATTATCCTTACATGGTATCTAGAGACAAAATGTTCTATATAGTTTTTCCTCTCTACATTGTCATACTTGTGATGATGGGAAGTATAACCTGCAAAGTGGTTAAAAATATTCTGATGATAAGTGTTGGGGCCTGTGAGTGACAGAATGAATGGGCAGTCTCCTGAAGCCCTGGTAACAAATTCATGGGCCAACTTTCTAGGCAGCAGCTTTAATCTATCTTGATCACCCACTCACCTATCTTGTTCTGAACCAGTGGCTGTTGCTCTCGATTGTCTCATTGTCAAATGCTTAATTTATCTAGGTAATAGGTAGAATATACATATGATGGTAATAAATGCTTGACAATATCTTCAAGGAACATTCTTTAAGTCCTTGAACTGGTTCACTAAATATAAATTTTTCTAGCTTTACTAAAATTTTCTAGTTGCATGTGTTTAAGAAAACCATGATGATTTATACTTCAACATAGTAAAATGGCTTTGGTAGTGAAATAAACTAAGGTATACATCATCTGCTATATTTATCTTTAAAATATCCATATTTCTAATGGCATCCTCAAGAATCTTCCAAGGAGAGTCTTTCAAGAAGGCAGCATTGTTACCTGCAAAGTCATACATCGCTGATTTCTGTCTCTCTTCCACCAACATTGCTTTAATTGGAAGTTTGAAGCCCCCTAGAAATATGAACACTTCTTTAGAGAAATTACAAACCCATAATTGCATACACTGTCTCTGTTCTGATTCTTTTAGTGTTGTGCCCAAATATGGAGAATTTCTACATACTCTCTTTTTAAAATATTGTTTTTAGTTATATATTTTCTTTATTTTATGTGGTGCTGAGGATTGAACCCAGTGCCTCACATGTGTAGGCAAGTACTCTACCACTGAGCAACAATCTCTCCACTTACTCTTATGGAAAATTTAAATTATTCTTTTATTTGATGAAAAATTTGAAAGTACATTTAGACATAAATAATATTGAGGTTAATTTTGAAATAATTAAACAAGCATGAAATATAATGTGCTCTAATTCAGTGACCAGTACTTCCACTTTATCTCCCCTTCTTCCTCCCTGTGTTCTTTTTCTTCTGCTCTACTGATCTTACACTTATTTGTAGTTTTTAAGTTTCTTTTTGAATTATGCATTATGAATATACATGAAGGTGAAATTCACTTGATATTTTCATATGGATTCACAAAAAAATTTCATCAGATTCATTTCACTTTTCCACACTGAGTGCTGTCCCCAACTCCCTGGCTTGGGTTGGGTTAGGGTTAGGGTTAGGTTAGGGTTAGAGTTGCATTGTATAACAGGAGCCCTTCAGTACAACCCGGTGATTTCCTTCATACTAAGACTTCATTTGAGCGAGTCAAATATTAGTCCAAAATGATGAGCTATATTTTTAAAAGCTAATAAGAAAAACAAAATATCCAGCTATTTTGAACCCATTTGAAGATATTTCTATAATATTGACAATTTTTTTATCAGGGATATTATTACAATAATGAAATATCTGCTTGAAAATGAACAAATAAAGGATACCATCTTGCTTTCATTGCACCTTGGTTTAGAGCTTCCATGTATTTATTTATTTATTTATTTTGGTTGTTTGTTTCTTTGCACCAGGGATTGTACTCAGGGACACTTGACCACTGAGCCACATCCCCAAACCTATTCATGTTTTATTTAGAGACAGGGTCTCAGTGAGTTGCTTAGGCCTCACGGTTGCTGAAACTAGCTTTGAACTCAAGACTGTCCTGTCTCAGCCTCTTAACCCACTGTGATTACAGGCATGTGCCATCACACCCTGCTTCAATGGTGTTTTGATAAACTTCTTAACACGTAGTAAAGCCATGCATATCTATGTTAAATGTGGCCTCAGCCTTATTCTTTTATTTGGAATTTTGAGCTAAAAAATCACAGGAGAACAAATCTAAGCTTTATAAAGCAATGCTGAAGTTAAATAGTTATGACAGAAAGAAATAATTTTAACATAGAAATTACAATTTAATTTAATAGCTGATATATGTTTTTTTCAGTTTCTTAGCTTACATGAATATCTTTCTGAAAAAAAATGAGAGAATCAGGTTTGAAGTGCTTCAGAGTCATGAAAATGGATGACTATTTACAAAAAGAGAATGAAAATTAGTTGTTATGCAGGATACAAGTATAAGTTGTTCTTATTAGTTCTTACCAGAAAAAAATGAGATAATTTACCATTTACAAAACAATGATAAATTGTGTATGAATGTAGACAGAATGCAAAGGGGATTTGGGAGGCAACTCTTTTTCCAATGGAATTCTGGGAGAAAGTGATGTTTCTTTTTTACTTAAGCATAAGCTAGTTTTTTAAAAAAAACTTAATGTAATAGTTCTACATTTCCTTGTGGAACATTAGTTTGCCATATCATGCAAGCCTGAATAGAAGAGTGTTTTTTAAACTCTTTCATCACGTTTCAAAGATATGTCTCCGTAATCACTGCAGAATGCCTTCAAAGGTGAAGGGAGAAGGAGAGGAAAAAACTACTAGAGAGGAAGAGTGATCAAATTATTTTATGTGCATCTGTGGATATGTCATAATGAATTTCTCTATTATATATAGTCAAATGCACCAGTAAAAATTTTTGTTTAAAATAATTTTCTTTAAAAATAGAACATAAAGACAGGAATGGGAATTCTGTCATTCAAAATCATTTGTTTTCACATCAGATGTGTAAAGGCATTAGACACCACCTTATTGTCATCACTACAACATGCTTACTATGTTCAATAATATATTTTAGACCCTATTTGGGGAATTAGTAAGAGAAGAGTTTTATACAAAGAACACTCTACATGGTGATATTTATATAAGAGTTGGAAGTATTTACCACATAACTCATCAAGTGCACATCTATAATGAGCCAAATATTTAAAAACTGCTGGTCATGACTTCTGAAATCAATTACAATTAAAGAGCTATGTATTTTTTCCAATTCTGAATATCAACAAATTATAGACCTTAAGTTTGAAACTGCTTTTTTTTCCCACTTCTGCCTCTCTATGAAACTGTCAGCCTATACACTGACATTCTTTTGTGGGAAAAAATGGCATCACCCATTTTCTGTGGTTTATGGCCAAAATCACAGACTGACTTAGTAACAGTCACACATTTAAAATACCCTGTCATGACTCTGTCATTAGTTTACATTTGCCTCAATAAAAGTATGAAATTTCTTAGCCAAAAATTAAAATATCCAAACAAGTGGATTTTTGTGAGGTTACTCAGGCTATCTCATCTCACTTGCTTTATTGGCACTTTGCTCTAGATTCTAGTGACACTGGACCACTGTGATTCCACAAGTGTTCTTTCTCATCTCGGTGTCTGCATGCACCTCTTCCCTTTCTCTCACAATTTCTCCTTTTACTTCAGGTGTTAACTCATGTATCACTTCCATTGAAGGACCTCAAACACTGACACAAATTTGGGACAGAAGTCCCTTCTAAGTGTTCCAGTAGTAACCTGTTTTATTCTTGTCCTAATGCCAATGACTCTGTATGAAAATTGCCTGATTGTCTGTTTTTGAAGCTATTGTATATGACTGTTGAGAGGTGTCCATTATCATCTCCATGTTGTCATCCCAGTTCTTGCCAGAATACCCTAGCATATGGTTGTCAAATTTATGCATAAGGGGTGGAAAACCCAAAGCTCTGATACTCAGTCATAATGACAACTGTGTATGAAAATATGGGCGTACTGCATTCCATAGTGATTTTGTATTGTGGACATATCTTTTTTTCTTTTTATAAACAATGAAAAGTTCTAAACTTCTTCAGTGATTTATACTTATAAAATGTTTGAGAAAAAATATAATTCTTTTTTCCTTGCTGCAGGATTTGAATCCTGACCATGGGAGCTTCTGCCTTAAGAATTACTAATAAGACAAGACAAGATTTACTTTTGGAAACATCATAGAGATATACAGAGATTTTAAGAAAAAAATATGAAAGCTAATATTGTGTTTTTCAGACTGTTAATATAATATTTACATTATTTATGAAATGTATGATGTAAATACTTTATTGAAATGGATGTGTGTAACATATATAATGAAATTATCAAAATATGAAAATTGTTTATATCTGTAAGAAAATTTGAAGTGCAAGTGCAAACCAGTTTTTATTAGATGTGTTTTCAGACTATCTAAATGTTAGCATTTAAGCTCAATTCAACAACCAAGTCAACACTAATTTGGTAGATCTAAATATCACATTAATGATGGATTATTTATATTATATCACTGAATATGGGTCCAGAGAATTAGGCAACATTATTTTTACATGCTGGTTACTCTATTCAATAATGGATTAATGTATTGCAATTATTATACTGCCATCTTTAAATTTATATTTCAGGCACTGACTTATTAATTTTTCTAATAAGAATATTTGCTTAGTGTTTTATCTTTCTTTTTTTCCTTTTCTCTTTGTTTATACAATCTTGGGAAATAATAGTAAATTTACAGGTTCTAATATAAAGTACTTTTGTCTGCTGAAGCATTTTAAATTGAATTGCTTACATATGCTATCATTTATGATATTTTTAGTATTTTGTACAAGTCAGAACATGCTAGATAACTACAATTCAACATTCATTTATTATGAGTATATTTTTCAAATATTAACAGGTAACAGCATAGTTGTTAATTGTATCAGTTTCATTATGAAGGTTATATTGTTATCTAGCATGTTCTGACTCGTAGAAAATACTAAACCTATCATGAAAGATGGCATATGTTAACAATTCATTTTAAAATGCTTCAGTGGGAAAAAGTACTTTGCATTAGAACCTGAAACTTCACTAATATTTTCCAATATTGTATAAAGAAAAAAAGCAAAAAAAAAAAAAACACATTAAGCAAATGCTGTTTCTCAAATCAACACTTACATATTCTATCATAATGCCTTGGACCACTTAATCCTCAGATTATTTTCATGTTTTTCTAGTAGCCTAATATTGTTCTTTATAAAAAGTATTTCCTTCAGAGACATGAATTGAACTTAGTTGTTTTATTTTATAGATGCCTTCTAAATTAAATATTCCTTAGTCTTTTCCTAACCTTCATGACCTTGAATTTTTCAGAGGGAAAGCTTGTAGAATGTGCTTAAAATGGATTGGAGCTAGATTACATGTTTTTGGAAAGAGTACCACAGAAATGAATTCTATGATTTTCACTTTGAATCACATCTTGTGACCTATAATATCCTCATTACTGCTGATGTTAACATTGGTCATTAATGTGGTATTTGCAGGATTTTACTTTGTAATTATTATCTGTGTGAAGATAGTTTGAGACTATACATATTAATATAAATGTGTATCATTCACCACTAAATTTGTTCATTTATTATACCTATACAGATTCATGGTTTATTTTATTGTGTTTGCTGTTACTTGTTAATATTTTAAAAACTTATTTTTCTTTCAGAAATGTTCTATTTTGATAATCTCAGATTTATAGAAGATTTAAGACAGCAGTGAAAGGAATTCATAAGAAACATTCACTAAATGTTATTCTTCATTTCTAGATAAGTCTACGTACATAACAGTTTTTGTCTCTGAAACATTTGCAAGATGCACACAATGTCTTTTTATTTGTGAATAAAAAAATCTCACATTATCTAAAAATGAGAAATTATCTCTGTAACTATGGTGCAATGATCAAAATAAGTAAACTATATTGTGAATATCTACTCTACAAATCTTATTCAAAATTTGACAGTTATTTTAACAATTGTCTTTGAACCAAAATAAATCAAATTTTGGGAAATTTTAATATCAATTATTCACTGTGTCCAGTGGTCTTGTTTCTTCTGCTTTTTTTTTTTAATCTGGGATGGTTCCTTTAGCATTTCTGGGCTATTCATGATATCTTTGATTTTGATTTTTGAATGGTGTATTTCAGTAGTAGTTCTATAGATTTTTCTTCAGTTTATAATTAGATTTTAATTTTCATAACCAGTGGATAAATGATAAAATATTTGACTCTGAAGTTAACATGAATGCTGCTGGTAGATTACACATAGGGATCCCTGTTCCATCAATATGTCAATATATTTGGTGATATTAAAATTAATACTAATGGAATTTGCAAATATTTCTTTAGAGGAGCACATCATGAAGACTTTAGGCTTTGTGGACCAGAAGTTCTCTGTGGTCATAGCCTAAAATCTGCAAATATAATAATTGAATGCCTGATGGCATTCCAATAAAACTATATTTTCAGCGTAAGGGGGTGAGGCTCAGTGGTAGAGTACATGTATAGCACATATGAAGCCTGAGGACAAATCTCAGTGTGGCAAAAGAAAACAACAACAGAAACACTTTATTTGCCAAAAAAGCTACATTCTGGATTTAGTCTTGATTTGTTGATCCAATGTTCCTCTAATGCTGTGAAGTGTGTATGCACAACACACTTCAAATGCACCACATCATTCTTCTCCAGACTTTCTGTACAATTTAGTTTATGAAATAAGAATATTTTCTGAATTTGCCCTCAGGTTTTGTTATTGAGTTCATCATTTCAATATTAATAAGCACTTTGCATATCTGCCCTTGAAACTTATTCTGTTATCATTTTAAAAATATTAATTGTTGATAGACCTTTATTTAATTTATTTATTTATATGTGGTGCTGAGTATCAAAAACAATGCCTCATCCTTGCTAGAAAAATTCTCTTACACTGAAAAACAACCCCAGTCCTTTGTTATCATTAAGAATGAGAAAATTAATACTCAGTTTATTTAATAAATTAGGAAGAAATTTTCATGGTGACTGTAGATTGAATTTTTATAAATTTATTTTTTACCATTTTTGGTGTTACATATGTAATTTTTAAAATGTTCAAAGTTTTTACATATGATCATTATGTAAAGATTGAAAAATACAGTTAAAGAAGAACAAAGATTATTTTCCATTATTCCACTTAGATACAATGTCTTTCAAAAGGAGGGTCTGCAAACACTAATTTAAAATTATTTATTATTTTTTTATTGATTGATTGATGATATTCCAATCTAATCCAGAATATGCTCTACCCTAAGCCATATCCCAAGTCTTCCATTCATTTGTGAATCTCACTCTTGTGTTTTTCCTCTTTCTGTATAACTCCAAGAATTACTTTTTTCCAAAGTTACCATTGAATTTTACTTTTAACACATCTACACTTAATTTCATGCACTTAATTTTACAATTACTCATTCATCAATGGAACATTTCCACTTCTAATAACAAGAACTCCCAAGTGGATGAAGGGAGTTTAGATTCCACCAAAACAGCTATACAAATGATTTCTCTTTCCCACAACCACACATAAATGTATATACACAGCCTCAATATCTAGCCAAATAGTTGTAGTAAAAATTAAGAACTGGAGATAGAAGGCAAACCAAGAATAGCCTCACTAAATGGTAAAGTAAAACTTTTGCCTTTCTCACAGATCAGCTTTTCCCCCAAATTGACACACCAGTATGATCAGGAGAAACTGCCCAATTCTCAGTTTTTCCCCTTTTAGTGTCAGAGAAAGGAGAACATAGCTCCAATATTCTGGATTTTTAGGGAACTCTTTTCTGTCTACTGTGACACAGAACTGGTGGAATATTTTGATAATTAGTCACATTGAGAAAGAGGAAAAACCATTGAACGTCAAAGAACCTACAGTGCAGAAACCAGGTGGAAAAAAAGTTTATGTACTTTCGATAGAATTCCACAGCTTTCTTCCTAGAAAGCTAAGTGTCTGGAGAGAGTGTATCCACAGCAAGGGCGACAAAGCCCTTAAATACTTAACTGGGCTTGCTAGTGAAGATCTTCCCCTGTGTGCAGCCACCAGGAGGGAGAAGTTTGAAACTAAAATTTTCAACCAAAGGAAAACTAGTTCAAGAAGCACCCCAAGAAAAGCCATAACACAGAGCCATGCTATCCTGTAAAATTTGTGGGGCCTAGAAAATGAGGTTTCTTAGTGTTTCTGTTAAGAAACAAGAATGTCAAAAACTACAGTTTTAAAAGTATTAAGAAATACTAAACAATAAAAAATAAATGACAATAAATTAAATATTAGGGAAAAATCTATCAAATATATAATTGAAAATACAAATGATCATTAAATTCGTGGTTCTCAATCTCCATGGAACCCAGGGGTACTCCACCACTGAGCTGTACACACCATCCTTTTAAAATGACAACTTTTAATTTTGAGACACTAAGTGCCTAGGCTGGCTTCCAATTTAGGATGCCCTGCTTCCTTCCACCTCTACCATGCTGGGATTCAGGGCATGAGGCACTGTGCCAAGCTTCTCAAACTTAAATAAAGGGAAAAAATAAGGCAAGCGAAACTTTAATACTAGTATTGAGAAAGAATAATAACCACAGTCCAGTAAAGAGAATTTCACAAACAAAAAGTTCAGGAGATTGACATGTACATTTTTCCAAATGATTTTACTTGGGAGGCTGGATCAGAGCACAAATTCAGGGCCAGTTGCAACAATTTAGCAAGGCCCTAAGCAACAATGAGACTCTGTGTCAGATTAGTATATGAAAAAGTTTGGAATGGAGCTTGGTGAAAAACTACCACTGAGTTCCATCTGCTATACCAATGAATAAATTAATCAAGATCACAAAAGAATATGTCAGGTAATTAATAGCAATTCACTTGAGAATCAAGAAGGAGGACTATTTTTAAAATAAATTTCAAACAAATAAAAATAACTCAGTAAGTAAAAAATATGAATGGATAAATTATATCAGAAAGCGGACTATAAACTACCATAAGGTGGGCATGCAGACAGTATAGGTTAATAACTGAGTTCTAGGTAAATTTAAGGATCAGATCATTAGATTCTAAGGTGCTTCAATATGTTCTGGACTGCAGAATTTTATCATGGAAGTCTTGGTGCTTTATTTTATTAATATCATAAAACATGAATATAAACTCAATGGCATAAAAGTTCTACAAATGAATAGAAGTGGAAAAATCTAATTGAGAACATCTGTAAAGAGAATCTATAAAACAAGAAAAATACATTCTAGATATAGTAATCCATAAGTTAAAGAGATTATTCTCATGTCTAATCAACACTTTAATGAGGAGTACAGCATCTTGGTGAGTACTTCTAATTAAAACAGCACTGAAAGTGAAAAAGAAATGAGCACTACTTCTGCAAATCAGGAGATAGCACCATTTTTAGATGGCAAAACACTTAATTTTTTCAATTAAAATCTTGAACCTGAGGCATGCCAGCTAATGCTGTTTATATACTTAAATAGAAAATAGAAACATTTAAGCAAAGAAAGGAGATAAATGACATATACACAAGAAAGATTAAAAGTTCTTTATTATTAATCTTATAATTTTTTTCACTTAGAAAACCTGATATATTGTAAAAAAAATCCTCAATATCTTAAAATCACAATGAGATATAAATAAGAGATAAATTTGGAAAATAATAATTTTATTTATGTTAGGAATTGGGATGCAATAAATTTCTGTTGCTATTGTCTGAAATCTGTAATAGACAATAAATAAATGGGAGTGGACTCATTCCAAATCTGTTTATTACTAGAATAGTGACAGGGTGATTGCCTATTATGAGTGTGCATGAAAGTTCCTGAGGTTGATGCCTAGCAGCTATAAAATAAAACAAAAGAGTCAAAAAGGTGCCTTTATTTACACATATGAACCTGCTGTGGATTGGTCTACAGGCATTAATCTGATGATCTTCATGCAATATCCAATTTTCTGCTAATGTAGCAAATCACTTTAAAGGTACTTTATGTACCTCTCTTGCTCCTTTGTAAGCATATCTCAACTTGTGCTACACAATATTTTTCAAGTGACTAAGTACAATTTTCAAAAATTCAGATTTTTAAATGACCTTACTTAAAAATTTTCTCCCCTTTTATTTCTGTTTTTGAATTCAATTAATCCATATGACCAATTTGTATATTTGAATATCCTGGAATAAGCTAATTTGTGTTTACAAAGAAATATTGTCTTTGAAATATTTATTCTTCATGGAGCTTTTATGTGCACATATGAACAAAATTTTAAAATTAGCTTTTATAATATATTACTAAGAAATATTCAAGGGCTGGGGATGTGGCTCAAGCAGTAGCCTGCTCGCCTGGCATGCGTGCGGCCCAGGTTTGATCCTCAGCACCACATACAAATAAAGATGTTGTGTGCGCTGAAAATTAAAAAATTAATATTAAAATTTTCTCTCTCTCTCTCTCTGTTTAAAATAAAAAAAATTTCTCTCTCTCCCTCTCTCTCTCTCTCACTCTCTCTTTAAAAAAAGAAATATTCAAGGGGTCTTTTAGTTAATTTATATCTTTTTGAATTTATTATTAACTATCTTGGTCTAATGTGGTTTCTGGGCCACATGCATGTAATGTTAAAAAAAATAGTGACTGGCTATAATGGTGCAGGCCTGAAATAATAAATCAGGAGGATCACAAAATCAAAGCCAGCCTCAGCAACTCATTAAGAACATCAGAAACTTAGACCCTGTTTCAAAATAAAAATAAATAAATAGACTGCAGGGTACAGCTCAGAAGTAATGCAATCTTGGGTTCAGTCCCTAGTAGCACCCAGAAAAAAAAATGCTATATATACACTACACTATCATCCTGTTTTAGTTGAAACATACAATCAAACAAGAACAAAATGAGAACTGACCCCATTATGACATTTTGCTATGCATTTGAACGAAAGCCTTGTTGTCAATCTTTAGCAGTGAAAACACATATAATATGACTCATCAATATTTTATATATATATATATATATATATATATATATATATAAAGTATTTTAAATATTTTATATATAAATTTATATATATATAATATTGATGAGCCATAGTGTGTGTGTGTGTGTGTGTGTGTGTGTGTGTGTGTGTGTGTGTATATAATTCATTGCAAATAATGTAGAGGTAAGTATGGCTAAAACAATGCTGAAGAGACTATAAAAATGGGTACATTATCTTTAATGGATACTAAAATAATGTATATTTTATGAGCTAGTTAATATAGGGGTGTCTTAAACAAGCAGGAAATCACTCAATAAAAGAGAGAAAAAAAACAAAAAGGAATATTTCTGAGTATTCCTTGAGTATTAAAACAGAAGAATAAATGTGACATGGTATTATTTTATTTATATATTTATCTACTTATTTATTTCTTACATACATGGCAATAGTAGAATTTATTACATTCATATTTATCCATTCACAGAACAATTTTTCATAACTCTGTATATAAAGTATGTTCATGCCAAATTATGCCATTATACATGAGCTCTCTTTTTTTGCATTACAATTTTTAATACATCTTTGTAACACAAATTGTCATATCTTTGTTAATATATAAGATATGTTGACACCAAATTCATATCTTCATACATGTATTTTGTATAATGATGTCTGTCTCTTTCCACCATCTGTGTGATTCCCCTTCTTGGCAGATGGAATAAGAACCTTAATACTAATATTTGAGAATACAGAGGTTTCTTAGACCTGGAAAGGAAAAGAAGGCAAGGTGAGGCTTCCTTCTGGCAGCCAAGTGAAGTGAAAGCAAAGCAGCATGGGGCAAGGGGAGCTCAGCTTCCCCTCTACAGTCAAGTCTTTAAAAGACAAAACAGCAAGGAAAGTAAAGGCTTGGCTTTCTCTTCATAGCAAAGCTAAGGGCAAGGATAGGAACAATGAGACGAATTTAGCTTCCCAATGACAGCCATCTCAAGGCAATGCATGGCAAAATGCAGAAAGGCCAGGCTTGTTTTCCCCTCAGTAGCCAAGCCATAGCAATGCAAGAGAAGAAAGGTAAGGTGAGGAAGAAAAGCAAACAAGGGTTGGCTTTCCTGATACAGAAGGCAAGTTGTCAGGCCAGGCAAAGTCTGGCTTCCCTCATGACCAAGCCATGAAAGTTGGGGCCAGACCAGGGAAGATTTGGCTTTTCTTAGATAGCTCAATCACAGCAAGGCATATCAAAGGGAAAAGAAATAATAATGCAAGGCAAGACTGGTTTTCCCCTTCATAGCTAAACCATGGTTGGTCAATGAAGCAAGCCACCAATTCAAGTTAGGGCAAGCTTTGCCTTCCCCTGATGCACAAGCCATGACAAGGCTGGAAGGACAAGTCAAGGTCATGCCAGGCAAGGACAAGCAAGACTTAACTTCTCAGCAGCCATGCCACGAAGAGGCAAGGCAAGGCCAGATAAGGCAAGATCAGGCAAGAGTTAGTTTTCCTCCAATAATCAAATCTTGTCAAGAAAGTCAAGAGAAGACCACACAATACAAGTATCAATTTAAAAAAAAACACACACAAAACATCAGACTGTGTCTCACAACTGATTCCTCAGCTGGGTCTGTCAGTGAGATCACCTAATATGGCTCATCAATATGGTCTCAGCTACCTTCAGCATGTGGTATTTGGGAAGCCAGTCTTTTTTATGATGGCTTGGGGTATCTCAGGATATAAGGCAGAAGTGTGTCTGTTGTGTCATTTGATTTATTCTTGGAAGTCACAAAGCTTCTTTAACACTGATGCAATTGGTCATGGTCCTGCCCATATTCAATAAAGAAAACACACTACCTAAATCTTAGTGGGCAAGTAAGAAGTGGTCAAACAGACTGCTCACTCTGCCTAAAGTTGTTAAATCATCAAAAAGCCCCGTGACTCCACTCTTCATTACATTTTGATGTCTTAAACTATCACTATAATCTGTAAGTCCCTGTGTATTCTAAAAGAACCAAGTTATGCATAATCCACTAATGGTCTTAAAATATCTTGGAATAAGATGCAAAATTTGTATTTTATGTATCTTCCAGAATACTTAGTTTCAGTACTTAAACATTTATTGAAGGGCATTAGGTAGCTTACAGATTTTCTAAAGGGGTCTGAGAATCTGGGTTGGAAACTATACAGTTGGGAGAAACCATAAATTTATACTGCATATTGCTTAGGGAAGTTCCTGATGCCACTGATACTGAGCAGACATTGCCTCTCACCCAGCACAATGTTCCAGAACCTCTGGCTATTGCCATCTCTGAAATCTCATGTTCCATGCCTTTATTCTAGCCAAGGTGGATCTGTGCAGAACCTACTTCTGAATGTTATTTGCGTCCCAAGAGGTGTCTTGTGCATATGTACTCAAATGGCTGATGTTAGCCCTTTTTCTTTGTGTGAGATGCAGCCATGGGAAGAGAAACTGTGTTCCATGGTCCCAGATATGGAACACGTATGAAAACCTAAATACAGTATATGACATATAATTATGTGATATGTAATGGTTATAAGACTGTAAGTACATTAAAATAAATATAATGTTGATTGACAGCAACATGATAATATATAAGCTCTCAATGATAAGTTCAAACCTATTTTAATGCACTTGTATCAATTTCATTGAAATATTCATAGAATTGAGCTCCTGGGAATTTAATGGGTTAAGTCTGAAAACCTACTCCAGGTCTGGAAGGAATGCATAAGATTTTACTAGACAGAACAGAGCAGTAGGGCATTCATTTAAAAGTCATTACATCGAGGTAGAAGACCAAGAGAGGTTAAGAGCAAGTATTCCAGCATATAGTAAAGGACTTTGCACTGAAATTATGCAGAATATGTGTATAGTGATAGGAGGTTAGTATAGTTTTTTTCATTCACTAGTGTACTTTTCACCCTTTACAAATCATATTTTCCTTTTAACTATTTGAAGGTAGTGTGTGCCATGACCAATATACATGCATTACTGATTTTGTTACAAGAAACAATTCCAGGTACTCAAGAGACACTAGCATAAACGTTCAGATACACAGGCCTTAGTTCTAAGTAAGACTTTATAGATTTTTAGTTTTAGTTTTTGTTGCAGGACCTGACCTTGGAACTACATGGAGGAATGCTTATCTTGCTCATTGTTCAGCAGGGAAATTCTAACATATAATATTATGTTTGGGGACAAACTTCTGTCAGAACACTGTCAAGTGCAACTTCCTTGTTTCTTTGACAAGGAGTTATTTTCCTGTTGGTCCAAGGCCAGCCTACATGTCAGTTTCTTGACTCTCGATGTCTGGACTTCCATAAGATGGTCTATTGTGAATCACCTCTGGCATATCATGACTGTTATATGTAAATTTGCAAATACTCACTCTTAAAGCTATTTTTTGCTGTGAAATAAAGCATATTTTGTTCTCTGAAACATTTTCCGGAGGGGTTTCTCCATGCCCTCAAGCTCCCACAGTAGATATTGGAAGGGCAGGCCCTTCAACATTCTGGTGCTCAAACATTGGATAATCAGGTGATTTTGCTTGAGGGATCCCTGGCCATAAGTAAATGCAAAGCTCAAAACATAAGTTGTCAGGGCAATGGGTAATTTACCTGGTTAACATAAACATGCTCATCTACTAATTACACAGCAGCTTTTAAATGCCCAGGGTATAAAAGTAAACTATGAGGAATTAGAAACGTTTTGGCAAGAATTTTTAGCTACAAATCCATGGTTTCCTTTGGAAGTAATATTCAATACTTATGTCTGGCGACCAACTGGCTCTGAAAAATGCTCCTCAGCAGCAGTAGCAAACACATAAACAAGCCTCAAACTTCTTTTATGTTATTTTGCTAGCTGTTAGTGGCTCAATCTGGATGGAGAAGAGATCACAGCAGTGGCCCACTGTTGTTTGGGAGAGCAGCTATTGCAAGAGAAGATCAGAAGGAAAATGGGGAAAGCTAACAAGAACAAAAGATAGTGAGCAAGAGGAGGGTAACACAGATGTAGAAGAAAAGGGGTATCTGATATGAGATGTTGAGATTTAAGTAGAAATGGAGAAAGAACAGGAGAAAGAATGTAGAAAGAGCAAGGAGTCTCCTTTTTGGCTATAAGCTCTTATGTTTTTCTTTTTCACAGATGTTGCAAGAGTGCCATATAGAGGAGTTGACTCTTTCTGCATATATTAAATCAAGCTGTACCATGTCAGAGATGACGATGTTAGGCTTAACATAAGGCATGAAAACCAGTCAATATTATATATTCCAGGCTTTGGTGCCTTTCTTCAAGGTACCAGACCTCATGATTATACATTATATGGATGCCATTGTTTTAGCCCACCCCTCTGCACAAGACCTAGACTCCATCTTCCAACAAATCCAATTAACACTTAAAGAAATTGAATTAAATAGAGCTCCAGGAATTGTTCAAAAATTAGCCCATTTTCACTTTTTGTGAATCATTTATTAACTCTTGCAGAGATCTTAGTACAGGCTCTCAACATTTACATAAAATCTCTTTAAATGATTTACAAAAGGTTTTAGGAAACAGAAATTGGCTTACATTTCAACAGGTTCTTTGAAGGGCTCTACCTCCTCTGTTTTAATGTTTGGAAAATGATCTATATTCTTTGTCTTTAAGAAGATTAACTCCTGAAGCTTACAAAGCCTTATAAGAGGTTAATAATCAGCTTGCTGATTTGCATCTTAGCCAATGGGATCCTGACAAGGACATTATTACTATAGTTTATACACCTCACCTATTCCCACTGGTCTTCTTTTTCCAGGAATAAAGTAGCCATTTAGAATCAGTGCATCTTTCTGCTGCTTTTTCTTTCAAAATTACCCCCAAATAGTATGTTTTGTCTAATGGTATTACAACTACACACTAGTACTCTTCAATTATTTGGTCTAAAACCTGATAAATTTGTCTTGCCATTAATTAAACAGGAAGTAAACCTCCATTTGAAAAATAATATCCTGTTTCAACATTCAATTATGACTTTTTCATTGGTTAATCATTTACTCATTGCAAACCTATCCAAGATTTATTTGATAAAACAGTTTATTTTTTAAAGATAATTTGTGATAAACAAATTTCTGCAGCTGACCTTATCAGTACTGATGCCAGTTATTCTGGTGGCCTATTAATTCTTATTTATAATCTTACCAGAGATGAATACAAAACCTGAACTTACAAGGAGCTACCTGCCTCACCCTAATTATTAGAGTTACAGGCAACCACTTGGGTCATTGAAGCTAAGTCACTATATATACATCTTTACTGATAGTGTTTATTGTGCCTAACTTATAGCCAGATTTCCTTGTTTCTTTATTAAAGGGAAAGCAAAATCAGCTTTGAATATACTCCTTATTTCTTCTCAAAGAGTGCTCCAAAAATATACTAACTCACTGTTCATAACTCATATCAGAGCTCTTATGTTGAACCCAGAATGCAAAGCAAAGCCCACTGACACTAATTCTAAACCAAATTAAAAGAAGCTTATATTGAGTTCACAAGAGAGCTGATCAGTGAATTGCCTCACCCAAGAGTAAGGCCAGAGGACAGTGCCTGGTCTAAGCACAGGGAAGTTTTTATAACATAAAAAGTTACAAAGATAGATGTCTAGGCAGCTTACAGCTGACAGGATCCTGGGAAGCATAATGCAAAGGCAGATAACAGGTTAACAATCCACATATCTTAACATCTCAAGGTAGGGAGTAAACTCAGATTCCACCATCAGAATTAATGAGGAGCAGCTGAGATTTTTAGGAAGGGTTGTTATCTGGTGAGGGAGAGCCAGGCATAAGTAAGTTCAAAGCTTGGGCAGGAGTTCCAAGCAAGTTTAAAACACCAAAGTGTGATTAGGCCAAATAGAAATATTAGTATTTTACATTAAAACAGAAATGAACCTTTCATGACCTTGTGACAGATGGCTCCCAGTCTTAGGATGAAATTAGGCTGGATTCATCACATACTGTTTTACCTGTATTTATCTCAAAGTTTAATAATTTAACAGATCAAGCCATGTGAAGTGAATATGGCACTGATTGGGAATCTGCAAGAGTTACATGCTCAATTCCATCATTCAGTCCACTCCCTTAAACACTTTTTTTTTCTACACTCAGTATCCTACAAACTAAACAGATAGTGAAAACTTGTAAAAGTTATGCTTCTTTTTTTTTTGGGGGGGGGGTGTCTTACAATCTCAAGGAGTCATTTCATGGGGTTTAAAGGCATTGTCTTTATGGAAGATTGTTGTCATACACATACCCTTGCTTGGTAAATTAAACTATTTATATGTCACAATTGACACATCTTCTGGACTACTTACAGCTACTCCTATGGTTGGGGAAAAAATTAATCATGTCATTCAACATATGCTCAAATGCATTGTGACAAAATGTTTTCCACATAATGTAACAGCACACAATGGTTCAGCTTATACTTTCAAAATGTTTGCTGTATTCTGTGCACAATAGAACATTAAATATTTTCCAAGAATTCCTTTTAACCCCCAAGCACAACACCATTTTTGAGACAGCCCATCAAAATTTTATGGCTCAAAACACAAAAATTAGAGCTAGAATCCCTTGCTAACTGATGCAATTCCTCATATGTTAACCAATATGGCTTTATTTACCTTATGTTTTTTGAAATTTGAGGATGTTAACCATAACCCAATACAGAGAAACTAGGAGCTATTAACAAGTCCCTCAAGTTACCATAAGTGGTCTGGAAATATCCTCAAAAACAACAATGGCAACCACCAGCCCCTTTATTGACCCTAGTGAAAGCTTTTGCTTGTGTTTTTCCAGAATATGTAGACCAATATGGATCCCAGCAAGACTTGTGCAACACTTGATGTCTGATTCCACAGATGCAGAAACTGACTCTCAAGATGAGAAAGCATCATCAACGACAATAAACCACAATATCCAAAAACCTGTGGTGATGTCAAAGTGTTGGTCAAACAATCTGAACAGATGAGATAAATTCACATCAAAATGTCTCCCAGCCTTCTATATTCTTAATTTATTCTTTAACTACTTTAATCATCAATAGTACACAGACTATTTCTTTGTGGACCTTCATGGCTCATGCTCCTTTCCTTATAGGTGTAGAAAGGGATGGACCATTTCCTAAAATTTTTAGCAATAATTCTCAACTGTTTGCAGATATTGATTATCCAATAGGTTTCTCCAAAGTACCCCAGAACTTCTCCATTCCCTTCCCAGACAGAGCTCTTTTTCTTGTTGTTGTTGTTTTGTTTGTTTGTTTAAATTGAGTTAAAATAAAAGATGACAGCAGAATGCATAAAAATTTTTATTACACATATATACCACAATTTTTCATATCTCTGATCTTATATAAAGTATGATGAAAACCAATTTGTGTCTTCATACATGTATTTTGGATAATGATGTCTATCACATTCCATCATCCTTGCTAATTCCCTGTCTCCTTCCCTTCCCTCCCACCCCTCTGTCATATTTAGAATTCATTTGTTCCTCCCATGCTCCCCCTCCCTACCCCATTATGAGTCAGCCTCCTTATATCAGAGAAAACATTAACCATTTGGTTTTATGGGGGATTGGCTAACTTCACTTAGCATTATCTTCTCCAATGCCATACATATACCTGCCAATGCCATGATTTTATTGACTTTTATTGGTAAGTAAAATTCCATTGTGTATATATGCCATGTTTTTTTTTTATCCATTCATCCACTGAAGGGCATCTAGGTTGGCTCCACACTTTAGCTATTGTGAATTGTTCTGCTATAAACATCAATGTAGCTGTGTCCCTGAAGTATGCTCTTTTTGAGTCCTTTGGGTATAGACCGAGGATAGGGAGAGGTGGATTACATGGTGGTTTCACTCCAACTTCTCAAGAAATCTCCATACTATTTGCCATATGGGCTGCACCAATTTGTAGTCCTACCAGGAAAGGATGATTACTTTTCCTTCCCCACATCCTCATCAACACTTATTGTTGTTTGTCTTCATAATACTTGCCATCTGACTAAAGTGACATATTATCTTAGACTGGATTTGATTTGCATTGCTCAAATTGGTAGAGATGATGAACATTTTTTTATATATTTGTTGATTGATTGTGTATCCTCTTCTTATATGTACCTGTTCCAGTTTTTAGTCCATGTGTTGATTGGGTTATTATTTTTTTTTTTGGTGATTAGCATTTTGATTTCTTTATATGCCCAAGAGATTAGTGCTCTATCTGATGTGTGAGGGGTAAAAAGGTGTAGGCTTTCTGTTCACTTTACAGATTATTTCTTTTGCTGAGAAGAAAGTTTTTAGTTTGATTCCATCCCATTTATTGATTCTTGGTTTAAATTCCTGGGCTATAAGAAAGTTGTGTCCTAATCCCAATGAAGAAGATCAGAATCTACGTTTTCTCTTATTAGACACAGAGTCTCTTGTTTAATTTCTGGGTCCTTGTTCAATTTTGAGTTAAGTTTAGTGCATGGTTAGAGAGAGCACTTTATTTTTATTTACATTTTGCTCATAACAACATAATAAAACAAATAAGCACTGCTTTTGAGATTCAAAAAAAATCAATAAAAAATATTGCATGCTGCCATCTTGGTTCTCCTGAAACAAAATAAACTTCAAGAAGAACAAATCAACACTGGCCTGGTGGTCCCAGGCTCACAGCAATCAGACACCCACCAGAGAATAGCCTCAGGTGCAGGACAACCCCTTCTGACCAGCAGAGTACTGTGGGAGCCAAATTTCAGCCCAGACCACCACAGTCACCTGACTGCCAAGAGAGGTCAAGCCCAGTGGCCCAGATTCACTTGTCATGTTTCTCATGATAAAAACACCAAGGGTAACTCCAGGTCAAATGGGCTGCATGAAATACCCACACAAGAGACAGAAACACCTTCTTTTTGCAGGGGGGGCGTCCTGTGATGTCTCCTCTGACCTTAAGTGTCTGCAGAGAGAAAGAGTAAGTGCATACTGAACCTTTTTGTTGAGGAGAAGCCATTCAAATGAGGCAAGGGATCTGGTTTCAGGGATTGAGTCTATTTTTCTGAAGCCTGCTGTCAGCAGGTTGGCTGACATATAAGAAGGCCATACCCAAAACCAGAGCAAGAGAAATGGACACACAAAAGGCATTTCCATGGAACATTCTATCCCAAACAGAGCAAAGGGGTAATATCACAAAAGAACAAGTGAGCATAGCTCAATCCATGGGGTGACATGCCTACTTCTGAAGATGCATCCTCAACCTCCAGGACTGGGGCAATGTCCAGGTCACTTCATAATGTAGTGATGGTGAGAGCCTCTCTGCTCCAGGGAGGAGAATGTGAAACATTCAGACTGGCTGCCCACATTTACCCATGCCAACTTATGCAGGACCCAGATTCAGTATGCAGAAGCATTCATTGAGAGACACCAGTAGAGTCTGGAAGCTCAACATCGAGTCAAGATACAGATAATCTGCACAGGTACAACAAGAATATAGGTAAAAAAATGTAATACCTCAGATCCACACTGCAATAAAGGGAGGCACAAACACAACTTGAAAAACTAATGGAGGAAAGTGCCCCAAACAAAAAAGGACAGTATAATAACAGAACCCATGGAAAGTGAAGTTGATGAAATGTCAGAGAAGGAGTTCAAAATGTTATAATTAAAATGATCTGTGAATTTGTAAATTACCTAAAGGAGCAAATACAGGCAGAAATTGATCACTTCAACAATAAGAGAAAAAATACAGGTAGCACAAAATTACTTTAAGAGAGAGATAGAGAATCTAGAAAAAAACAGAAATCCTTGAAATGAATGATACAATAAATCAAATAAAAATTTCAACAGAGAGCATAATGAATAGACTATATAACCTAGAAAAAAGAGTGTCAGATAATGAAGACAAAGTATAAAATCTAGAGAATAAATTTGATCACACAGTGAAGATAGTTAGACATCATGAGCAGAACATCCAAAAATAATGGGACAGCATCAAAAGACCAAATTTAAGAGTTATTGGTATAGAGGAAGGCACAGAGTTTCAAATCAAAGAAATGCACAATCTTTTCAATGAGATAATATCAGATAATTTTTCAAGCATGAAGAATGAATTGGAAAACCAAATACGAGAGGATTCAGGACACCAAATATACAAAATTACAACCGATCTACACCAAGGCACATTATAATAAAAATGCCCAGCATACCAAATAAAAATATAATTTTTAAAGTCACAAAAGAGAGAAATCAGATCACATATAGAGAGAGACCAATTCATATCTCAGCAGATTTTTCAACCCAAGCCCTCGAAACCAGGAGACCGTGAATCACCATATACCAAGCTCTGAAAGAAAATGAATGTCAATGAAAAATCTTATATCCAGCAAAACTAAGCTTTAGATTTGATGATGAGATAAAAACCATCCATGATAAACAAAAGTTAAAAGAATTTACGGTTAGAAAGCCTGAACTATGGAACATCCTCAGCAAAATATTCCAAGATAAGAAAATAAAAACAATGATGAAAATCAGAGGATAAACCAAGCCACATTAAATATCACAAATTTAAAAAAATGGCTGGGAACACAAATCATGTCTCAATAATAATCCTAAAGGTTAATGGCCTAAACTCACCAATCAAAAGACATGGACTTGCAGATTGGATTAAGAAAAAGAAGACTAACAATCTGCTGCCTCCAAGAGACTCATCTCATAGAAAAAGATATCCACAGACTAAAGGTGAAGAGTGGGGGAAAATTGTACCACTCACATGGACTGTGGAAGCAAGCAGAAGTTTGCATCTTTATATCAAATAAAGTAGAATTCAAACCAAAGTCAATGAAAAAGGATAAAGAAGGGCACTACCTTCTACTCAAGGGAACCATACAACAACAAGACTTAACAATTTTAAATATATATATATATATATATATATATATATATATTTATAAAATATATATATATATATATATATATATATATATATATATATATACCCAAAACAATGAAGCCTCTACATTCATCAAACAAACTCTTCTCAAGTTCAAGAGTCAAATAGACCATAACACAATAATTTTGGGTGACTTTGACACACTTCTTTCTTCACTAGACAGACCTTCCAAACAGAAGTTGAGCAAAGAAATGATAGAATTTAATAATATAATAAATAAATTGACTTAATTGACACATATAGAATAATTTATCTTTCAATGAAAGAATATACTTTCTTCTAAGCAGCACATGGATCCTTTTCTAAAATAGACCATATACTGTGCCACAAAAAACCCTTAGCAAATATAAAAAGTAGAGATACTACCCTGCATTTTATCAAGTCATAATGGAATGGAATTAGAAATCAATGATAAAATTAAAAATCCATTCCACCACCTGGAGACAAAATAATATTGTATTTAATAGACAATGGGATGCCAAAGACATCAAAGAGAAAATTCAAAAAAAATTTAGAGGTAATTGAGAACACAGACACAATATATCTAAATTTCTGTGGCACTATGAAAGTGATTCTAAGAGGAAAGCTCATTGCATGGAGTTTATTCCTTAAAAGAAAAAAAAAGTCAACAATTAAACGAGTTAACATTACATCTCAAAGCCCTAGAAAAACAAGATCAAATCAACACCAGAAGCAGCAGAAGGCAGAAAATAATTAAAATCAAAGCAGAAATCAATGAAATTGAAAAAAAAGAAATAATTGAAAAAATTGACAAAACAAAAAGTTGGTTCTTTGAAAAAACTAAATAAAATTGGCAGACCCTTAGTCATGCTAATGAAGAGAAGAAGAGAGAATACCCAAATCACTAACATATGTGATGAAAATAAAAATATCACAACAAACACTACGGAAATACAGAACATAATTAGAAACTATTTTAAAAACTTGTATTCCAATAAAATAGAAAATTTTGAAGGCATCAAAAAATTTTTAGAGTCATATAGTTTTCCCAAACTGAATCAGGATGATATAAACCATTTAAACATATCAGTTTTGAGTGAAAAAATAGCAGATGTCATCAAAAGTCTACCAACAAGAAAAGCCCAGGACTGAATGGATACACAGCCAAGTTCTTAAAGACCTTTAAAGAAGAACTAGTACCAATACTCTTCGATTTATTTCAGGAAATAGAAAAAAAGGCAGAATTTTCAAACTCATTTTATGAGGCCAATATCATCCTTATTTTAAAAGTAGGCCAAGATACATTAAAAAAAAAGAAAAAAAAAAAACTTCAGACCATTATCTCTAATGAACATAGATGCAAAAATTCTCAATAAAATTCTGGCAAATCAAATAAAAAAAATCAAAAAGATTGTGCACCATGATCAAGTGGGATTTATCCCAGATATGCAATGTTGGTTGAACATATACAATCAATAAATGTAATTCATTATATCAATATGCTTAAAGATAAAAATCATATGAACATCTCAATAGATGCAGAAAGGGCATTTGACGAAATACAGTACCCCTTTACATTCAAAACACTAGAGCAATTTGGGGTAACAGAAATATATCTCAAAATCATAGACTATCTATGCTAAGCCTCAGGCCAATGTCATTCTAAATGGAAAAATATTGAAGGCATTCCCTCTAAAAACTGGAACAAGATGGGGTGCCCTTTTTCAGCACTTCTATTTAACACAGTTCTTAAAACACTGGTCAGAGCAATCAGACAAATGAAAGAAATTGAAGGAATACAAATAGGAAAAAAAAGAAATTCAATTGGCACTATTTGCTGATGATATGATTATATACTTAGAAGACCCTAAATTTTGCACCAGTAAATTTCTAGAACTAGCAAATAAATTCATCAAAGTAGTATATATATATATATATATATATATATATATATATATATCAACACCCCTATATCAAAAGCATTTCTCTATGCCAGTGATAAATCCTCCGAAATCTGAAATGAGAAAAACTACCTCATTTACATTAGGCTTATAAAACATAAAATACTTGAGAATAAACTTAAAAGAATGTGAGAGATCTATGTAATGAAAATTACAGAACCCTACAGAAGGAAGTCAAAGAAGATCTTAGAAAATTGAAAGTTATATCTTGCTCTTGGATGGGCAGAATTAATATTATCAAAATGACCATACTTCCAAAAGCAATATACATATTTAATGCAATTCCAGTCAAAATTCCAATGGTATTCCTCATAGAAATATAAAAAGCAATCATTAAATACATCTGGAAGAATAAGAGACCCAAAATAACTAAATCAATCCTTAGCAGAAAAAGTGAAGCAGGTGGCATGACTATACCAGACCTTCAACTATACAACAGAGCAATAGTAACAAAAACAACATGATATTTGCACCAAAACAGACTGGTAGATCAATGGTACAGAATAGAGGACACAGAGTCTAACCCACAAAATTACAATTATCTTATATTAGACAAAGGTGCCAAAAAGATGCATTGGATTAAAGATAGCCTTTTTAACAAATGATGCTGGGAAAACTGGAAATCTATATGCAACAAAGTAAAATTAAACCCCTATCTCTCTCCATGCACAAAACTCAACTCAAAATTGATCAAGAACTTAGGAATAAAACCAGAGATCCTGCAACTAATAGAAGAAAATGTAGGCCCTAATCTTCATATGTGGAATCAGGCCTCAACTTCCTTAATAAGACTCCTGTGGCACAAGAATTAAAATCAAGAATCAATAGATGGAATGAACTTAAATTAAAAAATTCCTTCTCAACAAAAGAAACAATCTGTGAGATGAATAGAGAGTCCACATCTTGGGAGCAAGTCTTTACCCTTCTCATATCAGATAGAGCACCTCTAGGGTAAATAAGGAACTCAAAAAGCTAAACATCAAAAAAATCAAATAACACAATCAATAAATGGGTGGAGGACCTGGAAAGACACTTCTCAGAAGATTATGTACAATCAATCAATCAATACATAAAAATGTTCATCATCACTAGCAATTAGAGAAATGCAAATCAAAACCACTCTAATATTTCAACTCACCCCAGTAAGAATGGCAGCTATTATAAAGACAAACAACACTAAGTGTTGGCATGAATGTGGGGGAAAAGGTACACTTATTTACTGCTAGTGGGACTTAAAATTGGTGTAGCCAATCTGGAAGTTAGTATGGAAAGCAGTATGGAGATTTCTTGAAAAATTGGGAAGGGATCTACCATTTGACCCAGCTATATTCTCCTGGATATATACCCAAAGGACTTAAACACAGCATACTACAGGGACACAGCCACATCAATGTTTATAGCAGCACAATTCACAATAGCTAAATTGTGGAACCAACCTAGATGCCCTTCAATAGATTAATGGATTAAAAAAAATGGCATATATACACAATGACATTTTACTCAGCAATAAAAGAGAATAAAATCAGAATTTGCAGGTAATTGGATGGAGTGAAAGAAGATAATGCTAAGTGAAGTTAGTCAATCCAAAATAACCAAATGCCGAAGGTTTTCTTTGATATAAGGAGGCTTATTCATAGTGGTGTAGGGAGAGGGAGCATGAGAGAAATAGTTGGACTTTAGATAAGGCAGAGGTTTGGGAGGATAATGGAGGGGGCATGGGACTATAAATGATGGTGGAATGTAATGATCATTAATATCCAAAGCACATGTATGAAGACAAAAATTGGTGTGAATATACTTTGAATACAACCAGAGATATGGAAAATTGTGCTATATATGTGTAGTAAGAATTATAATGCTTTCTGCTGTCATATATAAATAAAAAAAATCAAAGCTCTACATAAAACTTAAAAACTGCTTTGTGATGTGTATTTTATGCACATTTATTGGACTCAATTTTCCTGAAATGATTCTCTATAAAATTATAGTATTGTGTCAAATTATATTCATGGAACTTGAGACAATCAATTCCAACAAAATCTCTTCAATCTGACAGCCCAAATTGTAAAAACTAATTCTATTCAAATTAAGATGCCTATGGTTTCCACCTTCTTTTAAGGGTGGGGTACACACTTGCTTGACCAATGACAAAAGTTAGTTTCATGGTTTAATCCCTACAGTCTGTTAACATATGACATATTAGGTATACTTCTCTTGTTAACCTTGTTTGCTATCAAAAGTCTTATTAACTGTATGCCTGAAGCTGAACAAAAAATTGTCTTAACAACTCAGATTGTTCAAGATTTAGAGTTGGGAACTGTTTCAGGCCCTGATCTTGGACCTACCTGGGGGTCTTGCTCATTGATCAGCAGGGAAATGCTAACATAGAATGCCATGTTTTGGGACAAAATGCTGTCACAATATTGGCAAGTCCAATTTTGTTGCCTCTTTGACAAGGAGTATCTCTGTAGGTGCAATTTCAGCCTACATGTCAATTTCTAGACTCTTGGTGTCTGGATTCCCATAAGATGATATGTTATTATCATCTCTGGTCTATCATGACGGTTATATGTAAATTGGCACATATCCACTATAAAAGCTATTTTTTTGCTGTACAATAAAGCAGATGTTGTTCTCTGAAACTATCTTTGAAGTGGTTTCTCCATGCCCTCAAGCTTCCACAGTCGATGCTGGACAATGGCAGGTCCCTCAGCAATTTTTTTTAATTTTTTGTTATTTTTTATTTTTGTTTTTACTATGTCAGAATCTCTGTATAGGTCTGTTTTCAAAGACTGCCTAATCTTTAGGGAGACTACCAGGAGTTTAGCAAGATAGCTTCAAGTAGAAGTAGCTCTTTCTATTTTGATGACAGACCAAGAAGCAAGTTTTATCCTAGCCATGTACTAGTATGTGATTTTGAAAATAATGTTTAACTCTCTTTGTTATGTGTGGCCTCATCCAACAAGGAGGTCCACAGAACGGGGTCGAGGAGAGTGTGGCTTCAGAGTCAATAATCAAGATCTCCAGAGACCAAACAGAAAACAGGTCTCTTTTTATTGCACAGTTACCATGTATTTATACTCAGGCAGTAGCTAAGCAGATTACAGGCAGCCACCAATGCAATGTCTGCTAACTTTCCTTGCAGCAACCAATCAATAAGTGGGCCATGGAGCAAGCACAGGAACTGCAAGTATGGCCCAGAGCTGTGCCTCTCACAAGCCAAGCCTAGCACGAGGGGAGTGGCCTGTGGCTCACATGCCTAGCACAAGGGGAGTGGCCTGCCACTCAGACTCTGTTAACACATTCCATGTATGCAGTAATCCATGCACTTTTCCCCACATCTTCCCACTCTTACTGTGCTGCAAAGATTTCAGCCAGCATTGCTGTTTTTCTTTGTGTTGTCTTCACATGGTTACATAACCATCTCACAACAAGAGAAAATATTATCACTATTATGAACAGCCTACTGTAATAAAGGGTAATAGCTTTATAAGGATTAGTTAATTCGGCTATCAGGTTTTTCCAATGTTCAGTCAATTCATGGAAGCAAAAAAAGGTTTTCAAGATTAGACACCTTTGTCCATTGATTTTTGACAATTGTCTTGGTAAGGTTATGCATAATCATAAAATAGTTAGCATCCCAAACACCGTTAATATACTAAGAAAAATTGGAGAAATGTAAGGTTACATTTTCAGATACAGCATATTGGGTGACACAAATACTCTAAAATTTAGAGTCACAGGTGAGCCTTTGCAACATAAACAGAATATCTAGTTTTTCCTGGTAGAGGTCTAGTTCTTGCTGAATGACTAAGATAGCGGCTTGAGACAATATATTTAGTCATTTTGAATGGCATAGGCTTCTGCCATGGTAGTAGACAAATTGTTTATAGTCTGAGCAGTCTAGATGCTCTGAGTTTGTGAAGCAGTGGCAGTGGTTGTGGCGACAATGGTGGCAATCAGGGCAATAATCCCAGTGTTGATAAGTCTAATTGCCTACCTTGTCCAGTGTAGTATCTCATTTAGAAGATTCTTCATCTCCATGTCCCATGGACTCTTCCACTCTCCAGACAGGTTCACTGGAAGCCAGACTTCTGGGGACTCTTTGAGAATAAATAGACACTTAGCTTTCATAGCATGGGTTAGACAATTTGTTAGCCAGCAGGATATATTTACTGCATAAGGAATCTCTGTCTTAGTGATATTTATGCCATCAGTATCATTGATTATTAGCCTGGCAAAGAGTGGTGAAACACAAGCTTGTGCATAGTGGGTACAAGCATAATTTGGCACAAAGACAAATTCATGTATATACAATATATAGTATATTAAAAGTGCTTGGGATGCTAATTATTTTATGACTATGCATAACCTTACCAAGGCAATTGTCAAAATCCATGGTCAGGGTATGAACTCAATATAGACCCATTTATCCAGCTGGCTGCTGTCCATTTGATGGGTCTAGCAGCTAGCAATATTGGTGTGATATCCATCATGCCATACTGATTTCCTGCATACCCATTGGTAATGGCTTGTTCTGCATAGCAGTTACTGAAGTAGCCCATTTGGTTTTTGGGCACATTAGTTACATTCCAGGGGGCTGCACTTGCCCAGGTACATAGATGTTGTTCTTCCCCAGAGAAGGTATGGCAGTAACACATTAATTCTATGGGATGTTATCATTATCAGAGGGGAATGTTCCAAAAAGCATTGTTGGGTACATTGGTAGCAAGGGTTTTTTGCATTTCCCGTGGGGCAGTCTCTGGTTATAGGTAGAATTAACTATAACTCTAAGGTCAGTGAGAGATAATCCAGCATATGACTTATTATAGTTATCTACAAGAGTCTCATTTGCAAGAGCAAAATAGAGAGGACTGCCTGGATTGTTGTAGGAACCGATGAAGAGAGGCCCTGAAGATATCAGGAAGCAGTTTTATTTGGCTGCAGCCGGGTTCAGAGGGCACAGCTTTTCTATAATCAATCATTTCCCTAAACCCTGAGTTCAGGTAGTTTCAAAGTTTTATACCCAGCATGTAAAGGGAGAGGCTTAGTAGTTCGCAGTCTACAGAACTTAAGATAAAAGCAGCTTTTTCTCTCAGTGTTTTGGGCAAGTTAACCCTTCAAGGACAACACCTGAAAAGTGGAGAGATTCTTCTTCTCTCCTTTCTTTTCTCCCCCTGCCAGCTGTTACTATAGAGCCCAATTAGTAATTTCTCTTATCTTAAAAATTCAGACATCTCTGTGAAGCCCAGCTCAAGGCCAGAGGCTTTGTTTGCACATTTCTACAAACTACTGTATTGGATAAGTTTGTGAAAAACTAGTAAGCAGGTGTCCAGCACTTGAAGTGCTGGTATCTTCTTGGCCAGTGGCCAAGTAAACAGGTGACACAAAAATAGAGAGTTTATCTACATTGAACTCTTTTGCTGGAGATCCTAAAATCAGCCATGGTAAATATTCTGGAGAAGACCAGTTAAGGATTTTCTGTGGAGAAAGGAGGTGCAACTTCGTAATCAAGGGCATAAACTTTTGCTTGTGGGGATGCACCAACTTGTTGGCAATGTGCCTTCTTTGTTTGGCCTTTATATTGAAAAGATATATGGAAATGCCCCTGGGGTTTTGTTAGAGGCTATTGCCACCTCTGAATAATGGATGACCAATATTCCCAGTGACTTGTATCTTTTTTCAACTGATGGATTCCTATATTTTGCTTCTTGGGCCTGACCTCTGCCCTCAGTCTGACACTGCAGAAAGGCCCAGTGCTACTATGCATGAGGCACCTTGGAACATGCAAAGATTAGACTTAGCTCTTGTACTCAGGGAACTTCTAAGTCCTTAAAAGAAAACTGTGTAAAATGGTATCCTTCTGTTAAATGGAGGAGGTAACACTCATCTTGGAATTGGAGTGCTCAAACCTAGTAGACACTAAGCCTTCTTCTTACCAACTGATCAACAAAGGATGGCAAGTTTAACCTGTGATGTTGGGAAGAAGGGTGTACCTGAGCTTTGCTCATCCTTCACTCACATTTATTTCTTTTTAGTGTTTTTTGTGTGGCACAACTTCATATTTCCTTAGGTGTAGGCTCTCTTGTCAAGTCTGTCTTTGAGTTTCATAATTTCCTCTTTCTTTAGAGTCAAGAGGTTGTTCTGGCCTTACCTGTAGCATCTGTGCTAATTGCAGGTTCCCTCACCTGGATCAGCTCATGTCTCCTCTTGCCTAAAGATTACATCAAGTTGGAATTAATGGACCCATGAGATCCCAACCACAGCTCATTTCCTGTAGATTCCCCACCTCCTCTACTGCTCAAGCTTCCAGAAATGCCAAGTAGGAGTTCCCCAAAACTGAAGAGTGGAAGTAATGTAAGCATCCATTGATGGAGGAATGGATAAACATGTTGTCCATCCACACAATGGAATATGATTCATCCCACATTATGTTAAGTGTAGTCACACAATCACAAAAGGACACTTACTATGTAATTCTGCTTAGATGATGTATATAGAGACATCAAACCCACAGAAACAGAAAGCAGGGGACTGGATGATGGGCAATGGGGTGGCAATATTTCATGGGTGCAGAGATTCTGTTATGAAGATGAAGTCTAGCAATGGATGGTGGTGATAGTGAATGTACTGATCACTTCTGAATTCTATTTGCACTTAAAACTGGTTAATGTGGGCTGGGATTATGGCTTAGTAATGCTGCCAATGTTTATAGCAGCTCAATTTACAATGACTAAGCTGTGGAAGCATCATAGATGCCCTTCAATAGATGAAATGATAATGAAACTGTGGTATGTATACACAATGGAATATTACTCAGCTTTAAAAGAGAATAAAATTATGGCATTTGTAGGTAAATGGATGGAGCTGGAGAATATTATGCTAAGTGAAGTAAGCCAATTCCAAACAACAACAAAAACCAAAGGCTGAGTGTTCTCTCTGATAACTGAATGCTGATCCATAATGGGGGGGAATGGAGGAACTATGATGGGGAAAAGGGGAGGGAGGGATGAAAGGGAGCATGTGGAGAGTAAAGATGGTGGACTAAGATGGACATCATTAACCTAGGTACATATATGAATGCACATATAGTGTGTTGTTGCATCGGGTACAACCAGAGAAATAAAAAGTTGTGCTGAAATTGTATAGAAGGAACCAATATGCTTTCTTTTCTCTAGCCCAAGAATACAGGATCCTGGGTCTATCTCTAGCCATAATTGACAGCTGATTTAAAGGAATTCCTGACTGCATCCCTCACAACCCCACTGTCAAGATGGTCTAAAAGAAAACATGCAGGTGATTCCTATCACTACAGCCTCTAAGAACAGAGGTGTCTCTTTGCAGAATGCAGAATGGCTTCACCCCTCCTACAGAACTAGCCTCTAAAGCCTCCTGGGTCATCGGGGCCTTGGGCAATGGGCTGTGTGAGAGAAAGCTGATTCTGATACCAGTTGGCAAAGGAGGTGAGAAAAGTGAGTGCCGGGCACCTAGATAGCCTTCATCCTCCATCAAATAGTAAGTACTACCTCAGTGAGGGAGATCCTGGGAACAAGGGAGATATGTCTTTCTGACAACAATTGCTAACACTCAACCCCAAAAGTAATAGCCCAAATGTGGTCTACTGGGTAGCCCTAAAGGGACTGCCTTATGTAGGTTCAAGGTCAAGAGAGCCTGCTAGAAAGGCTGAATCTCCTGCCTGGAGAAACTCCTTCCCAATTTCAGGTATACAATTGTATAGAATTTTAGTGAACTGCAAGCCATAGAGGTGGAATAAAGTGAAATCCTCCAAAACCCGGGTATTGAGGTGCTTCAGAAAACAACCAAGGAATGTGGAGTGAGGTGAGGGCCAGGATCAGTTCTCAAAGATCCAGATTTGGAGGCTATTCAACCTCTCTGCATGTTAGATACTGGAGGTACTGACAGAAAGTTGATTAGAATAGTTAAATAAGAAGGGAATCACCCAAGAATTCAAGTTTTCTCCCCCTTCAGACTTTTCTCCCCACTAGGAAATGGCCTACAAAGTGTTCAGCTGACATGCAGGAACTTAGGAACACTTGTGATTGCAGGCAGAGAGTTGCTCATGGCTAACTTCACTTGAAGTTGTTTCTTTGTTTCAGAATCTGCTCTTTAGAAAAGGCCTTAAACCAGTCAAAGATACACAGCTGCTCTTCTAAGTGACCTAGAGTAAACTTTGCTCAATATAACTCATTATAATGCTAAACTCTCTGCCCTAAATTAAGTGCATATGCATTTATTTGGTTTGCTTTGGTTTGGTACTGGGAATAGACACCAGGGATGCTTTACCACTGAGCTACATTTTATGGTAAAGATATCTCAGAAGAAAAGAAAAAGAACATGATGCCATCTGTATCATTGTGAGCCCTCCAGAAATCAATCTTGAACATTCTTGCTACTTTGTAGTATTGAAATAGAATGTTCAATCAGGAATGTCTATTACCTCATATGAAGACAAAGACTAGTATGTAAAAGGAAACTAACTAGAATATATGAGATCACTTTCTACACTAAATGTTCAGCATTCAGATAAGAATCCACTGAGGCTAGATGCACACAAATAAACACTATTTGCTGTTGAATACCCTGGTGTCTTCTGTCTGTGTGAGAATCCCACACAACATTTTATTTTGTTTTGTTTGAGGCAGGATCTCACTTATCTTATCCTTCTCTTTGATATATGTTTATAATGAACAGCTTTCTTAGAAGTATTTATATCCTGTGAGAAGTGAAAAGAACATCTGAAAAAAGATTTCAAAGACTCTTAAATAAATAGTTGTCTACAAAAAATGACATGAAAACCAACTCAATTTATTTTTAGAAACATTTCATATCATATATTATTTTAAAACAACTTATCAAAACTTATTTATTCCCATATTTGCAACTCTTCTCAAGTTATTTTTCAAATGTCTAACACAAGAGTTTTTCTATGGAATAATTCAGATGACTTCTGTAGAAATTGTCACCAAGGCTAAAGATGTAGCTCAGTGGTAGAGAGCTTGTCCAGCATGTACATGGCCCTGAAGTTTAACCCCCAACACTGAAAGGAAAGGAAAGGGAAAAAGAAGAAAGGAAGGAAGGATAAAGAGAGGGGACAGGAAGGGAGGGAAAGGAATGAGTAATTAAAACAAAAGGGCAAGTGGTATAAATATAAATATATGGTGTACTAACTCTTTAAAAAATTTACAGAGCTGTAGAATTTTAGTTACATCAAACTGGGTGATATTATGACTATATAGAATGGCACATAATAAGCTCTGCCTTAGCCTTGCCTAAACCAAATAAATGGGTGGGTGACCTGGAGAGGACTTCTCTCTGGCTTGATTTGGACTGTCTTGAACCTTCACTGGTTCAGAATTTATAGCATAGTGGAGGGACCAAGACTTCCCTGACAGGCAGTGTAAGTGTGCTAAGCCCCTGAGATCCCATGACCAGGGATGCCCATGCCCATGCCCACAGCCTCTCCCCACCACTCACTGGTACAAAACGGTCTGCTCCATTGCCTGGTGCGGGTTTTCTCCTGACCAAAGGCCTGAGTGTTCACAGCCTATTTTGGCGTGGCTGGGGATTGTTTGGTTGTGGAGGGAATGGCCAAAGTAGCCTTAGCACGATGGAGAGGCAACAGCTATCTCTCAGCCATACTTAGGGGTGCTCCTGGAAGAAGTAGGGCTGTGGTCTACCTTGACTAAAGACATGGAAACACACCCTAGTCCTTATGGCTGTCCATGGGAGTTGGTGATATGTGCAGCTATTGGATTTTTTGTTGTTCTCTTGTTTTTGTGGAGAAGTTAGCAGTCTGTGAGAAACAGGCATTACATGAGAAGATTAAAAAAAAAACTTGCTCTAAAACTTTTTGGACTAATTCAAGAAAAATGTCAATTACTTGAAAATGTTAGCCTTGTTCAAAAAGCATAGGAAGGCTTAGAGTCACCTTTAAAGGATATCATTTTGGTGAAGGAGTCAGTAAAAATAGAAAACTTGGAGGCAATATATAAAATCCTGGAGAGGTCCATATCTAAACTTGAGGATGAAATACTCTTTCTAGAAAATGAGCTAAAAAAAGAGAAAACTAAATATTCTCAACAGGATAAATTGATGGTGGATATATCAAAAAGGATTAAGTCCTTAGAAGATGAATCAAAATCTCTTAAATCACAAATACCTGAAGCTAAAACAAACTTGAGAATATTTCAAATGAATAAAGAAAGAATTACAGTAGCAATAAAAGAGGCTTTGAATGAGTTCAGGAAAGTCATAAAGAGCTTTTATAAGAAGTTGAGTATGGAAAAAAAAGTGAATGGCCTTACTAAACTGAAAATTATATTTGAACACTCTAAAGTACATGCAGAACAAATTATAGGAGACAAATAAAACCACATTAATTCTCTGACTAAACACTTACTGCAGATAAAAGATTTGGCTCCCATGCTTGAAAAAGTTCTAACAGATGATGGTTACTTGGAATTGGAATTGAAGAGTTAATCAGAAATTAGTGGTCACTTAGAAGATCAGCCAAAAGGGTCTTGGAAGACACTGGTTTATAATGCGAAGTTAAAGGCCTCTTTTAAAATCTCAGAAAGAGAAAGAAATAAAATTTTTACTTTATTATATGAAGTAATTGAAACAAAGGAAGACCTAATAGAACATATTAGAAATCTTCAGACAGAACAAGCATCTTTGCAAACAGAAAATACACAGTTTGAAAGTGAGAATCAGAATCTTCAGCAGAAACTTAAAGTCGTGATGGAATTATATCAAGAAAATGTAATGAAACTCCAAAGAAAATATGAGAGAAAAATTACCAGATAGAGCAATAAGAGAAACTTTTCAAAGAGGAAGACAAGATCAGCCATACAACTAAACTGCTGGAGACCAATAGAAAGCGATCAAAAGATCTTGAAGAAGAATTGGAGAGAACCATTTGTTTTTATCAGGGGCACATTATTTACTATGAGAAAAAAGCTCATGGTAATGAATTGGCAGCTAGATGTGCTAAAAGATACCTCAATAATTTAAGGAAAAAATGCTCACAATATACAAAAATTAACTGAAATAGAGTTATAATTTAAGCTTGTAGAAAAAGATCCTTCTGTGCTTGATGCTTCAAATACAGCCTTTGGCAAAAAGATTCTCCAAATGGTCCCTCACCATTGGGTCAACCTTCATGTGAAATAAAACCTTCTCATTTGGAAAAGAAGGCTACACTCATACTTTCAACTTTGGTGCCTGTAGGAGGATAAAGAGGCTCAAGGGGCCCAGAGAATCCTCTGGACTATTCAACTAGCAATGAAAGAAGAGAATCAAACTGTGATAAGTCAACTTATCCTCAGAGAGCACCTTCTGACATACAGCCCCTGGAACATCCATGGGAACAGGCCCATAGGATAATGATCCCTTCACCATGCCAACCATATTCTGATCCACATCTTCCTCTACAAAGGCAAGATGGATGTTATTCTAAATATGGTAGACCGTCTGGATCAGCAGAACTCAGGAGTTCCACTATGCTGCCTTTGGATAAAATGGATGAGCCTACATATTTAGAAATGGAATCTAGTAAAAATGATACTAAAGTTGATCTAGGTGATTCCAATGTACCTGATTCATCTCTCCCTGCTGAAAACCAAGCATCTGTCTCTGGCTTTTCTTTCTCATCTTACCCTCCAATCAGAGGTCCATTGTTTTCTGTGGATTCAAGGAGTCGGTTCATGAGAAGAAGACCTTTTCTTCCTCCACCTCCTCCAGGAAACATTCATGGAGCATCACAAAAATATATACAGTACATACTTATATGTACTTTACCTAAATAATTGGGCTGTTATTATAAAAATCAAAATTCCCATAACTAAGAAAAATCCTCTTCTTGATATTTGAACTGTCATAATTAAAAAAATAGTCTTTTTGATATGACTGATGTGGAGAAATATAGTACAAGGGAATGATACTAATAGGTATATGATTACATGTTTTATTTATAAACTTTTTTAGTTGTTGATAGACCTTTACTTTATTCACTTATTTATATGTAGTACAGAGAATCAAACCCAGTGCCTCAAACATGCTAGGCAGGAATTCTGCCACTGAGCCACAATCCCAGCTCATGATTATATTTTAATAACCACTAACAATAATCTAAAAGAAAAGGAGAATATCTCCATTATTAAACAAATATAAGCCAAAAATATATAACCAATAACAATTAGACCTGAATTATTTTCTAATGTTGTATTCATTACAGGGATTCTTTGATTCTTTAGTGGTTTTACCAAAGGCCTGAAATATTTCCTTGCACTTGGTGAGCATCTAGTCTTCTACAATAGAGGAAATGGGTATGGTAGAATTTTGTTGGAATGAATTAAATTTATACACTCAGGGATATCAATATTCCTCAAATATGCTATGGATTAGAGAGTATTCATATTGAGTAAAAGGACTGTATGTTAAAAAAAATGAGGGCTGGGTTTGTAACTCAGTTATAGAGCATTCACTAAAACATTTGAGGTCTTGGGTTCAAGCCTCAGCACCATATATTAAAAAATAAAGGTATTATGTCTATCTACAACTAAAAAATATTTTTAAAAATGGTTAACATAGCAAATTTTATGTCATGTATATTTTAACCACAATCAAACATGTAAAATGGAAAATAAACAACTCAGGGGTACCAGTGAGGGAGCTGTGGGTCTAAAGGAAAACAGACAGGTGGGTTCTCAGTAAGGGTGGCAGGTGGCCTAATTTCAATAGGTGTTTTAGATGGTTCCACATCCTGGGATATCCAGCCTGGTGAGGTGTCCATTTGAGGATTCATTTGGGAGGGCTTGGTTGGTGATGGCATGCTGTTCATAAATCCTTGGCTAAAATTTTGGTTGAATGAGTCATTATGGCATTAGCTATATTAATATTGGGTCAGAGAACAACATGCAACTTTTTTTTTCAACATACAACTTTATGAAGGTGAAAAATATGACAAACGTGGCCTCCTATTGTTAGAGTTTTAAAGTGACAGATTCCTGAAAATAAGAAATGACAATTCCTTTGGAACATGTAAACCTCTATTCAAAATATGAATATATTTTATGTATCCATAGAAAAATTCTCTGATATAAATTACATGATGCACTTTTTCCTGAGTCCCCTTTCTTCCATTATCCCATGCCTCTAAGGAGAGCATCTTCTGAGGCTGCAGGGCATGCTCCATGAGAGTAGTGTTCTATGCCCTGAGCAACCTTGAAAGTGGCTCTCTGGTGAGGTCCGGAGGAAGGCAGAAATGGAAAAGTCTGGGCAGGGTAATGGCATAGCATGACAAGGAATATTCCAGAAGATGCTGCCTTCTGTCTGGAGGACTTAGTAGAGAAACAGGTGTTGAAAGGAATTGTGGCATCAAGGAACTTGGGAGAGGACCATGCAAAGCATGCTGTGAAACCTGGCTTCTCCCAGGAACTTTTCAGTAAGCATGTTTTTAACTGTGCCTGGTGAGGTGTGTGGCTGTCTGCATGGTGGACAAAGTGCCAAGTGACCCTTCCTTCCTCAAGGATAAAATCAGTGCCTTATGCAACTTAGTGAGACCGTGTCTTTGAGTTGGCATAATATTTTCAAGGTTCATTCATGTCATAGCATGTCATCAGTACTCCATCCCTTTCTATTGCAGAACAACATTTCATTAGATGGATATGCCTTATTTATTAAACTATTTTGTTTGTTGACTTAGTCACTTGTACTTTTTGGCTATTTGAATAAAGCTGCTGTGAACACTCATATAACTTTGTTTCTCTTGGATGTACACATTGGAGTGGTATTGCTGGGTCATTTAGTAAGTCTGTGTTTAACATGGAAGGAGTTTCCAGACTGTGCTAGAAATCAGGCACATCTTTTACATTTCTTCACCAGGTCACAGTGTATCCTTGTCCCTGAGACCATATGCTATTGTCCATGTCATTGATTGTAGCCATCCTTCTACTCATAAAGTGTTCTCTTGTTATGACTTTGATTTGCAATTCCTTAATGATAAATGATAAATGATGACTACTTATCAAACATAATGATCTTTAGAGAAGTGCATATTCAAGTCTTTGGATACTTTTTTATTGGATTTTCTTTGTTGTTTAGTTGTAACAGTTCTTTCTATATTTGGGGTAACAATCAGTTCTGAGTTATAATCTATGATTTGCAAATATTTTCTTCCATTCTGTGAGTTGTCAATTCATTTTTAGTGAATTCTTTGATGCTCAAAAGCTACAATTTTCAATAAAGTTTAATTTACTTATTACTTCTTTCGTTGCATAGCTAGTGCCTTAAATTAGTAACCACTTTTAAATGTAAGGCCAAAATAACGTATTCCTATTTTTTTAGGAGTCTGTAATTTTAATTTTGTATTGAGTTCTGTGATATATTTTGAGGGTGTGTGTGTGTGTGTGTGTGTGTGTGTGTGTGTGTGTGTGTGAGTGTGTGTGTGTATGAAGTAATGTAGGGAGTCTGACTCCATTCTTTTCTGTTCTCACATGCCCATTCATTCTTGGTGATGCCTCAGCACATAATAATATTGACCATACACATAAGGGCTTTCTGCAAAAATTCATACATGATTTGCTCTTCAGGATAAGGAGCTATGAAAGCCCCTCAGTGACAGGTTTGCTCTCTCCATCTTTCCTGGCTCACTGTATAGTGCCCACCTGAAGCTATAGGTACAGCCTGTGATTCCAGAGGCTGGGCTATCTCTGGACCTCATGTTCTGAGGACTCCACTTTCAGTGAGCCCTCATGCCCATTCCTCTGTTTCCACATAAATAAATGGTGCTGGGAAAACTGGATGTGCGTATGTAGAAGAATAAAACTAGACCCCTGTCTCTAACCCTGCACAAAAGTCAAGTCTAAATGAACCCAAAACTTGGGAATTAGAATAGAAACCTTGCAACTTCTAGAAAAAAACAGAGGGTTAACACTCCATCATGAAGATGCAGGCACCACCTTCCTCTATTTTTATTGGTCGCATTGGTACCACTCCTTTGGGAGGTGAGAGGCACATTCCATTTTCACCCAATAAAGGAGGAAGTCCGGCTTTCTCAATGCAAGCTCATCACTGATAGATTTGGGTGGAGTTCAAACTGCCCACTGCACTTCCACTAAAAACACCCTCAACTGAGGGGCAGAGGTACCTCATTATAGCTTCACAAGTCCCCAGTGGTGCTGTGCTGTGGGATGGTGTTGTCATTTCTGAGCAGGGATATATTGCTCCCGCCCCACTAGCTGTGTCTGGCAGGAACTCACTGGGAAGGGAAAAGAGACTTGTTACCTCCAGACAGGGGGAAAGTCCAGACATCCAGATGGTCTCCATTGACACTGGGGTTTCAGTTTTTGGCTGGCTGAATCCCAGTTCATTTGCTTTATCACTTATACTAATTTTTTTTACTTCCCTTTCAATTCTTATCAGCTACCACCAGATTTCTCAGTGACATCATTACCCCTGGTGTCAGAAACATCTGTTTTTTGGGTCTCCACCCTGATCTTCTTGCCTTTCCCTCTTATCAGGTGAGGACAGCCTGCCAGGGGCTTCACTCTTTTTATCAGGGTAAGGGAAAGAAATTGATTGAGGTCATACTGGAGGGATCTGTGGGTGTGCCTGGTGAAACAGCAGATTTTTTTTTAAATGGAGTTGCTTAGGCTCAGGCCTATGTCCATCCTATCATACACACACACATACACACACACACACACACACACACACACACACACACACACACATACACAACCCCCCAAAAACCAGGGGATTTGTTACTAATCTACTTATGATAAAAAACAAGTATAACAGAGCAGAACAGCAGAGAAGAAGAAGAGGGCAACAGCCAGTCCTGGGACCCTACTTCAAATTCCATTGTGGACTGAAGAGCAGGGCAGGGCTACATTTCCAGTCCTGGCCTTTTGGCCAAAGATCTATGTGCACATGCAGCACATCTCCCACAGATGCAGGCAGTGAGGAGGGTGCGGGCAGGTGGAAAGGGTTCAGCCTGAGCAGCTGAGTCTACTTAGGAGCTCAGGTGGAAGAGATGCCTCCTGGCCCCTGGAGAAGCCACCTTCACTGCCACTTCCTGACCCCTTTCTTAGTAGCAGGCACAATAAAAACAAAAATTCCTTCTATCTAATGGCACCTCAGTGGGCTGGCCACTACACACACCTGGAACACCCTGGGGCCACAAGTCCTCCTGCCATTTCCTCATGCTCCCCTGTGAGCTTTGCTTGGTAATGAAAAAATACTTAACCAGAGAGCTGTCCTCTGAACAGGTTTTAAAGGGCAAAAGACCACTTTCTTAACTACATGCACTTAGGGTGCAGATCTCTAGGTCTCACTCACCTGGCATACATGTGCCCATGTAGCTTTGACCAACACCTATTTTTCACCCTCACCCCTGTTGACCACCCTTTATTCTCAGCCTCTGTAAGTTTACATTTTTAGATTGCCCATGTAACTGAGGTTGTGCCAGATTTCTCTGTGCCTGGCTTATGTAATTCAGCACAGTGTCCTCTAGGATCACTCAAGTTACTGAAAGTCCTGGCATCTCCTTCCTTTTTGGGTTGAATAATATTCCACAGGCACCTGCCAATTTGCTTATCCATCCATCCATTCACCCACAGGAAATTAAGATGGATTATGTCCCTTCCTATTGTGAAGGGTGTTGCAGCAAACCCATGAGTACAGACATCTCTTCCACATGCTGATTTCATTTCTTTTAAATGTACACAAAAGAGGTCTTTCTGGGCCATATGATTGTTCTATTTTTATTCTTCCAAAGAACCTTCACACTGCTCTCCATGGTGTCTGCACATATTTTCACATTTGCAAATCCTCTATACATAATGCATCATGGGTATTGAGGAGGAGAAAGGTAGTGAGTCAGCCACACAATTCCAACCAGAGGAGTTTTTAGGGGAATGGCCATGTGACCTCAGAGCCCACAGAAAATAAGCTCAGTGGCCTAGAAGAGTGGCACTGCCATGCACAAATCTAATGGAAGGTGAAGTTCACAGCAGGAGTAGGTTTTGTGCTGGGTCTGCTCCTCCACCTGAAGGTCTGTAAGAGGCTTCACCAAGTTTCTGTTCTCCCCAGTGCTGTCAGTCTAAAGCCCTGAAATGGTTTCCTGGAGACATATAAAAACCTGCCATCAGTTGAACACAGCACCTCCTCCTCTCACCTGCTGCTTCCCAGGCTGGCAGTGACAGCCTCCCCCGTGTCCATTAGTACTGCAGTGGACTTGCTAGTCACCTTGCCACTGTGTGCACTGCCATTTCTGCAGATAAGTGCCTAAGAAGGACTGAGTCCAGAAAACCCAGGCCCCCTCCACTTCCACTCAGAATAAGATTAGAACACATCTAGGCCTGGATAACTCCCTGAGGAAAGTTCTGTTCTTCTGGCTCTAAACCCAGAGGGACGTGAGCTGGTGAGAGCTGCTTCCATGAGGGAAGAGCCTGTCTGACCATGGGATACACACGGCAGAAGGCAAAAAGGAAAGTGAAGGGAAATTGTACCCTGATGAGTCCCTAGATGCTACTGGATCTGCAGTCCACTCTTCCCCTGAATACTTCAGCAATACAAAATATTATTCTTTCTTGTTTGTCTAAACCTGTTTTAATTGCATTTTCTGTGATTTGCAAATGGAAGATAACAAAATGATACATTTCATAAACTCAGGAGAATATTTATTGTAATTTTTTTGTTTTGTTTTTCTACTATGTAGACTAGCATCTCTCTCCCAGAAGAAGAAAGGAAGGAAGAAGAAGGGAGAGTGAGTATTTGATGGAAGGTTCCAGCTGAGCAATCAGCCTGAGAAATGAAGGGGAGACATAGATGATCTTACCATCACCACAAACAATGACCACCTGCAGTCTAGTAGCCTTATCTATCCCTCACATGGCACTCTAATTAAATAACCACCTTTTAAAAACCCAGAACATCTGGTGATCCTCAGATAAAATCAAATGTTTCATGCCTCTTCTTAGTCTTTAGTTATATATCAACACAAAGCAAGTAAATTTCTGTGAATTTTTACATGCAGAAATAAATTTGTCTATTTAAAGAAAGTATAGGTACTAGCTCCAGAAACTCAAGCTCCATTGTGATGGTCCATTCAAAATTAAGAAAAGAAGACACACCCTGGATGACAAAAATCCTGCTAAGAGAAACTTTCCCTCACAGTACTTCACAGTCCCATCTTTCTGTCCTTATAAAAACCCTTTGTGTCCCTGAGATCCCCAAGAGGGCACTATGAAGATGACAGCCCCACAATTACCCAGTGTGCTGGACCTTCAGTAAACCTGATTTCTTTCCCACTAATTCACATCTTTTGACTACTGGTTTTCCATTGATGAGGTGCCTGGACTTGGGTCTGGTAACACCTGGAGTCTGCAAGTCTTCTCTATCACTGATGATGACTCCAAATTCCTTTTTTTAAAAAAAAAACTGCCTGTTACATCATATCTAAAGGGTCCTGTTTCAACAAATTATTCTATTTTCAGAGTAACCCTTTTTATACAGATAGTGGTTTGTTAAGAAACACTGATTATGAAGGGCTTACACCTGTAGCAACTCTGCAGGGTGCTAGTAATCAAAAGGTACAGTAGGGCATGGTATTTACTTCCATAAGTTTTCAACAAGCTTACAAAGTGCTCACACGTTTTGTAAAGAGTGTAAAGAATCATGAGCCCACATAACTCTTGATGCACCACCTCCAGGGTGCAGAAGCAGACCATCTTTATCTTCTTGAAACAACAGATCATTATAACAACTAATCTGGAACCTCACACTTCAAAATGAACCCCCAACATTCTTTCAACTCTTATGAGGAAGCGATTTGCCAGCTGTTGTACAAAGGTCAGGTGCCTCCAGGACACAAGCTTTGTTTTCACCATGTGATCTAAATGAATGATCTTGGCCAATTCACATAGTGGTGCTTTAACTATCTCCTAAGCTCTTATGTTTTTTATCTAGAAGGCACTGCATGTGCCTAAAGTTCTCTTGAAGTACTCCCTGATTGAGCTCTATTAAATTTAGTGATCATTTAGAAAGTTAATCAGTGGAGAAATTCACAGAAGAACCCTGTCTAGTTATAAATCTGTTACTCTGAAGCACAATAAAATTATTCCTAGGTATAAGGTACAGGAAAGAAGACCCTTTTTACTTACTTTTCCATATGCCTGTTGTCTAAGGATTTTGCTTCTCTTATCTGTTCCTGTGTACTTTTATGCATTTTCTTTTTTAATCTTTTCTTCTGAAGTAAAGAAATACAAGGGGAAATAAAGCAAGCAACACAAATGGCAGTTTGTATTAATACATTTATATATATATGTATCAATTGAAATGAGAATACAGGCTTACTTCTCACTGAGTTTTTGCGCTTCTTTCACTGATTGTTCTAACACCATTCAGCAACATCTGTCAACTTTTGAATGAATCAATTTGTTGTTTTATATGATCATTAGCAGAGCTTCTCCTCCTACTTTATCCACCCACATTTCTGTGTTTAGAAAATCTGTGATGAATGCTAAACAATATTTTAAATCATCAACATCTAACACTGGCAAAGAGAACATAATGTTAAACCATCATATTATCTTGACTGATAGGTTTTAATAAGAATGTCTTATTATGTCTATTCTAACAAACTGAATTTATTAGATTGTTGGGCCTGTTACTGCAGATTGCCTCAGGGAAAACACAAATAACAGAGGAGATCTAGGTTTCTATCTGTACTCTATGATTTACTGACACTGGGATTTGGTTAAAGGGCCTACATTTGGTGAACCTACATTCATGATTTTAAATAGGATTATCACTGCCTTTATCTCTTGAATGTATTATGGCTCTTTAAATGAGCATGACAAGCATGCAAGTTATATTTTGGTTTCCATATTTCACTTATCATTGAATTGCTTCAAGAGTTACATGAGTTTCCCATCTAGAAATCTTCTTCACAGAAAAGAAAACAATCAAGCATGTGAAGAACACTTACAATGGGAGAAAAATTCTTGCACCTGCACATCAGGTTTAGTGTTCATCTCCAGGATATATAAAGAAATCATAAAATTTAACACAGTACAAACAAGTATTCCAATCACCAAATGGGCAAAGGAAATGAACAGGCACATAATGAAAGAAATGCAAATGGCCAACAAATAAATAAAATAAATGTTCAACATCACTACAAATTAGAGAAATGCAAATTAAAACTACACTGTCATTCCATCTCACTCCAGTTGGAATGGCAATTATCAAGAGTACAAGTAATAGAACATGTTGACAAGGATGTGAGAAAAGTTGATTGAATTAGATAAAAAGGAATAAAAGGAAGGTGGAGAAATGGGAATAGAAAAGACAGAATGAATCAAACATAACTTTCCTATGTCCATCTATGAATATACACACAGTGAAACTGCATATCATATACAACCATAAGAATAGGATCCTTATTAGAATAAGTTATATAGTATATTCTATGTATATATAGTATTTCAGAATTCACTCTTCTGTCATTTACATATCTAAAAATAGTGAAGAAAATTAATTTAAAACTTTCATACTATAACCCTGTATAGGATGTTCAATGAAATTCTAGTAATCTAAATTTAGAAGAGTAATATTGTAACTTTGGGGATACATGATGAGTAAATTTGAGCAATTTGATTTTATGCATCAATTCCTGCTCTAAGATTCTCAAAGAGGCAGCTACTAAAAAGATTTGGAGTCTTTTGTAGTACTCTAGGACCATTTCTGGGAAGCAGTATCATGTCTACAGAGATGCAGGGGGTACATAATTATTCTTTCAAGGGCATGCTACAGCTACACTGTGACTACAGTCTTGTGGGTTCCATGTGCTTCTAGCTGGACCACAACTTTACTGAGTTTCATATCCTAGTTTATTCAGTGTGAGTGATGCCTGTGTGTACCTCACAGTGCTGCCATGAGAAATACAGGAAATAGCACACATTAAGTGCTCAGTACATGCTCTGGGTTGAATTGTCATATCCTTCCCAGCACATCAGCTTATTATACATCATCTGAAACTGATGTTTTTGTGCATGAAAATATTATATAAGGCCATAGTCAATTAGAATGGGCTATAATCTGATGACTCATCACCTTAGAAGAGGAAAATTTGGACAAGTATACTTGTGCAGAGAGAACACCATGTGATAATGGTGACCGAAAAAGGAGAAATGAGTGCAAATGTGAAGGTATGCCAAGTATTCCCCACAACCACTGAAAGCTAGAAGAATCAAGGAAAAATTTCCCCTAGAGCTTTCAGAGCATATAACTTATAATAATTCAGTTTGGACTCCTAGACTCCACAACTGTGTTACATTAACTTGATTTTTTTAACAGTGGATTACTTTTTAATTTTATTTTTTTTTAATTACATTAGTTTTTTTAATCTTTTTTTCTTTTTTTCTTTATTTTTTTATTATTAGTTGTTCAAAACATTACAAAGTTTTTGACATATCATATTTCATACATTTGATTCAAGCAGATTATGAACTCCCATTTTTACCCCGTATACATATTGCAGATTCTTTAAGACACCCAGTAAGTATTATTTTTCAGAGTAGGGTCCATATGTTTGGCTCCCCCTTAACACTCAGTAGAGGGATTAGACCCAGACTGGTATCTTCCTGTCATCAAAGGGAAAAAGAGGAATTCCACGTGGTCATCAACATCCTGTGTCCACAAAGATTTGGATAAAATATCATGAAAACTCAGTATGGAATTCTAAGAGTTAATGATATTCTGAAATTCATATGGAAATCAACAATCCAAAAGATGAGATTCTAAAAACTAATATGTAGACAGTTGTTGAAATACAGAGGTAGGGCTTGCAGTCTTCAGGGAAAAGGTCTGCAAGTGAGAAAGGCCCATGAGAATGGAGGATCCCAAGTGCCCCATTTTATCATGAATATATTCAGGTGTAATCTACGTAGACACTACAGGTAGGCCACTAGGAAAAGAGGCAGGTAAAGAAGGTGAAGGGTGCACCCAAAGAGGACCTTATGTCACCTTCATTGCCCCTGAAATTTCTAGACAAGGACCATCAGTTCAAAGTATTTAGACCAGGAACATTAGCAAACCCTGGGGGCTTATAAAAAATACAGAAGCTCAGGCCCACCCCTGGAACCTGAGTCAGACACTGTGAATTGAGGCCCAGAAGTCTGAGTTTGAATGAGCTCTCCAATTGACTGTCATGCACCCTATTTGAGATACACTGTTCTAGTCTTGAACAGATGGCCTGGAGTGGAAGCATCAATTTTATTCACCATGAAGACACCTGGGAATTGCAGAACCATACCAATATCTTTTCTCTTTCAAGCTCCTGACCCTTCACCCTAGTCTCTCTTAAAATCAAATATCCAAAATAATATGTGGATATATATATATATATCTCTGCATATTATTATATATCTATATATATCTATATCTATCTATCTATCTATACACACACACACACACACACACACACACACACACACAATGGAAAATTACTCAGCCTTAAAGAAAAGTCAAATTAAGGCATTTTCTAGTAAATTGATGGAACTAGGGACTGTCAAGGTAAGAAAAATTTGTCAGTCCCAAGAAACAAAGGCAAACTATTTTCTTTTATATGTGGAATGGGGAGGGAATGGGGATGGAAATAAGGAATGGGGAGGGAAAAAAGAAGTTTATTGGAGTGTATAAAGGGGAATGAAGATAAGGTAAGAGTATGAGAATAGGAAAGATATTAGAATGAATGGGACATAACTTTCTTATGTTTATATATGAATACATGACCTGTGAAATTCCATACCATGTACAACCACATAAATGAGACCTAATTAGAATAAGGTATATTCCGTGTATGTATAATATCTCCAAATGTACTCTGCTGTCACATATATATAAGAAGAAGAAATAAAAAGGAGTAAAAGGACCTGGAGGAGGGAAAGAAAGAGGAAAGGGAAACACTGTGGAATGATATTGCTTATTTTTATAATAGGTTTATATGTGAATGTATAACAATAAATCTCATTGCTCTGTAAAACTATAATGCATTAACAAAAATTTGGAAAAGATTAAAAAGTGGATAGTGGCATAAGAACCTAATTGGCAAATCATAACTTGGTTGAATTCCCAATACCAAAAAAATTTTAATTACATATATATGTATATATACATATGCACACACACACATATACAAAAGTTACTGTAAAAACATATTTAATTACAAAAATCCCATGAGATAATCAATAGATTCGGAAAAGCCTGTCCACAACACTCAGCACTCATTAATATTTAAAACACCAGAGGAACTAGTGACAGAAGGACATTTCTTTAAAATTGTAAAAGCTGTATGTGAGAAACCAAATGCCAACATCAAACTGAATTAAAAAAGTTGAATTTTTTTTCTAAAAATAAAAACAAAACAAGGAAGTAAACTTTCACCACTCCTTGAATCCCTAGCCAGAGCAAACAGGCAAGAGAAGAAATCTAATGGCATACACATAGGAAAGAAGAAGTTCTGTTGCCTCTGTGTACTGATGACATGAACATTTTACTTAGATGATTTAAAATGCTCCATCAGAAAATTTATAAGGTTGATAACAAATCTACCAAAGGAGATGATACAAGAACATAATACATAAATCAATTGCATTCCTATATTGCAAAAACAAACCTGCTTCAAAACAATTGGGGAGAATATTTTATTCACAAAACCCGAAAAAATAAATACTTGGTAAAATATCTAACCTAGGAGATAAAAATCTTCAACAATGAAAATTATAAAATGGAAAATAGAAACAAGTTGAAGACAACCTTTAGAAGTGAAAATACTTCTAATGTTCTTGAATAAACAAAATTAATATTATCTAAATGATCATAATACCTTAACCAGTGAACAGACTCAGTACAATCCCAATCAAAATATTAGTAAGATCCTTCACAAAACACAGACAAAGCACATTTCTCAAATTCTTTTTGACCCAGAAGTGAAATAGAATAGTCAAATGTATTCTGAACCAGAAGAGTGATGCTGAGAGCTTCACAGTACCAGATATCCAATTATGTCACAGAGCTTTATAAAAAAATCCAGATTCATGTTGGCACCAAAACATACCTGAAGACCAATGGAATAGAAAATACAGAAAGATCCACAAAGATACAGTGCCTGATTTGCAACAAAGGGGCCAAAAATATATGTTGGAAAAAACAGAAACTTTTTTTTTACAAGTGTTTCTATAAAAACTAGATATTCATATGTAGAAAAACATAAAACTTTATCTGTATCACCTTGCAAAAAGCCAAATCCAAGGGGATCAAAGACCTAGGAATTAAACCAGAAACCCTACAGTTGCTTAAAGAAAATGTAGGCCCAACACTCCAAATTATTGACAAAATTATCAACTTCCTTAACAAGACTTCTAAAGCACAAGAAATAAAACTAAGAGTAAATAAGTGAAACAAAATCAAATTTCAAAACTTCTGCACAACAAAGGAAACAAGAATATAAACAGAGAGCCTATCAATATGAGAAAATATTTTTCATCTGAATCTCAGAAAATTAATGTACAGAATTTTAAAAAAAATTAAAAAATGAAACCCCCAATTACTAATTGGGCACAAAATCTAAACAAGACATACTTAAAAAAAGAAATACAAGTGACATATACATGTTCAACATCTCTAGGAATCAGGGAAATGCAAATCAAAACTACAAGGATGACAAAGTCTGTTATTATTGTGCCCTCACTCTTTCCCTATACTTCAGTAAAACTATTAGATTCAAAAAGAACTACATGGAGATTTTATCTCACTGCTCTCAAAATATCAATTATCAAGATTAATGTGGGGGATCCACATATCAGAGAAAACATTTAGGTGGAAAGGAATAATAAAGCTTATTGGATTAGACATAGTAGGTTAAAGGGAATGGAGGAAATCGGAATAGGAAAAACAGTAGAATGAAACAAACATAACTTTCCTATGTTCTTATATGAATACACAACCTGTGTAACTCCACAGTATATATAGCACAAGAATGGATAGTTATAGTCCATGTATGTATAATATGTCAAAATACACTTTGCTGAAAAGAATTTTTTAAAAAGAATAATATGTGGTAAAATTTACACTAATGCAGTATTGATAGGACTGCAAATTAGTACAGCCATCCTGTAAAACTGTATGAATATCCCTTTCAAAATTTGGAATACAACCACCATCTGACCTGGTTGTCCCATTCCTTGGTAAATATCCAAATGTCTGAAATCAGTATACTATAGAAACACAGGTACATCAGTGCTTATAGCAACCCAATTCGTAATAACCTAACTACAGCACCAGCTAACATACTCATCAACAGACTAATGAATAAAGAATACCTGGTGTATATACACAATAAAGTTTTACTTAGTCATTAAGAATTAAATGGTGGCACTAGGTGGAAAATTGATGAAATGAGAACACAATTCTCAGTTAAATAAGCCACACTCAGAAAGCCAAGGGTCGAATGTTTCCCCTCATATGTGAATACTTGACCACATAATGAAAAAGGGGAGAATCCAACACAAATAGCAAAGATATCTGTGGAAGGGGTTATAGGTAAGGCAGGGAGGACAGAGGGATGAAAAGTAGAATGAAACAAACCAAACTCTCTCTGTAAATCTATGAATAAAGCAGGGTGAGTTTAAATGTTGTGTATGTGTATAATGTACTAATTTAAAAATTTGTAAATGAATAGAAGATACACCAAGAAGCCAGACTCATTGTTCTCCCTTTCACTCTTCCTCTATTTTTCTTTTACTTTTATTTCTTTTCTTCCTCCTCATAAACAATGCACCCTATGTTGTCTATAGATCAGCCCTATTTTGAAATTGCAAATCTTTGTCTTTCTGATATCTTCTTCTTCTTTCCTCTTATTTACCACTATTTTTAACTTCTCTTACCACTGGTTAGTTTGTAAAATGTCAGGCCCCACCACTAATTCTCTTGAAGCAGGTAAAACACTGGAACTCATAGGTAATACCAATTGTTTGAGTTTACAATGGACAAAATTCATGATTAACTACTATCTTTACTGATAGAAATTGTTTACCCTACAATTTCTGTTTATGGTGTCAATCAAAATTGTAGATGTCATAATAGGAACTAAGTACTTAATATAATCCTATGTGTTATATGCATAGGTTTTTGCAGTTATTTGACTCCCCCTAATCTATGAGGCACTGGAAACCTACAGGATAAAAGCTGGTAGAGTAAAAACCCTGCTGCTTCAGGTCCATTTGTAGATATGGGTAGACACTTAAACAATAAAAAAAAGAGATAAAAACATCCAAAACAAAACAGAATAATTTATCAATAGACTCCACTGATACTACAGTACAGGAAATATCAAGGAATGAATATAGAAAATTCATAGACAAGATGATCTAAGAGGTAAATATATATATTTATATGCCAAATGCCTAATCTACAAAAAATAAACAAAACAGAATTTTAAAAGCAGCTAGAAAAAATGACTGGTCATATTTAGAAGTAAACAAAAATGATTTCAGCTGATTTTTCAAGCCAGACCCTTAAAAACCAGGAGAACTCGAAATAATATATACAAACTCTGAAAGATAATGGATGCTATCAAAATTAATTTTTAAAAATAATTAAGAATATTTTTTAAAAATGTTATCTCACTATTCAACCAAGTGAATCAATTTTCTTAAACAAATCTGTTGATTACTTTGTATTTGCCTCACAACTAAAGAAGTTTTAGAAATACAAGGTAAACTAAGACAATGTCCAAACTTTCAGGAATACGCAGATGTGGGAACAGGTACTTTTTGCCAAATCTGTAAATAATGTGTGACTAAATGGTATAGTTAGTTTTAACCCAAATTTTTTAAGAGCTGCACAAGGCCAGTTGCCAGTTGGGAACTGGTAATTGCTGCTAGTATAGGTTCACATATTCAAAAGAAAGTACTTAGCAGTTACTCTGATCCTGACTTCTGTAGTGTTACCATTGAATTCTACTCTAAAACCTTTTGCTGAACAATAATATGTCTCCTAGAGAAATTTTGTAGTAAGTTTGTATAGAACATATTTTTAACATGTTAAATATATGTATAAACAAATTTAAACTTTATAAATGTCGTGTTCTGAATTAATCAATTTTCATTTAGCTGAATAATCATTTTTATACTTGAAAAAATATTTAACACTAGCATCAGTATATAAGAACATCCCCTAGATAATTGTTGGTAATAGCTTCAATCATATAACCAAATCATACCTCTCCAGAATAGACTTGAGGGTGGGGTATGTGACTTAGGTTGTAGAGCATTTACTAAGCATGAAAAGCATGTTCAATTCCCACCACCATGTGTATCAAAGAATAATAAATCTAAAACTAAATATTTTATATAGATATTGTAAATACCAGATAAATTTTAAAATAAGACATATAAACATACATTGTAGCAGGAATGCATCTATTAAACAAAATATGAAGAAGACAACACTAAAAGTAATAGAGGCAAGTTAGATATTGTACTATATTTAAATAAAAATAAAAAATGTTAACCTGCCTTTGAAATTTGTAATTGGAAAAATGTTTATATTCCTAAATTTTGAAATATATTTCTGATTTTACTGTACTTATTTAGACAACTTTAAACAGGTTTTTTTCCTATGTGAGAAATATGTATTTTTACACTTAAAATCACATATCATCTAGAGATTTAAAAGAACACAATTTGCTTATCAACATAGTCCTAAACATAGTCCTATAGATTATGAATTAATTAATATAAAAACAGACATTATGATTCATGTTATCAGTATTTATTTTGCAATTTTACTCCCTTCATCATTCTAATTTTTTTAAGGAATTAGAAAAACAACTCCTAACTTCATGGGATTTAATAAACTAAAATTACATGTTAGCATTGAATGAATCTTCAAATAAAATTCTTGTTAACATTAAAAGTTATTATATTATTCCCTTGATAGAACTTTTTAGATAAAATTAGTATTTTTTCTCTCTGCTTAATGTAAAATATTTTGCAACTTTCTTGTTCCACATTTTCGACAATATTGTTTGTGTATCTTCTATCTTTGCATACTATTAATATAATCTTTATGCAAACTCATTTTTTTACATCTAAAATAACTAAATAATGAGACTTGAATAGAATTTTAAAATTTCTTAACTAATAAACAAAATGTCTTCTAATTATTTTTTGATTTTTTTATTTTTTGTTTTAATTTGTACTGTCAATGTAAGATTATTGCATAAAGAAAATAAAGCTAACTCAAAACCCACTGAAAAAAGGTATATTATTATTATCATCATGATTATAATCATCATTGTTATTCTTACCAGAGAGAAGAGCTCACTGGCCAAAAAATGTTAATACTTCAGAAGAGTCATAGAATGAGGAAGAGTAAGGGTATACATCTGCAAAAGAACATTTTTAAAAATCTCAAATATTTGTGATATAAAACAACAGTACACAGTTATTTTTTCTCACAAATATGCTTATTTTTTGATTGATTCAGAGATATGAATCCCCATACCTCTTCCCTGTAATTCTTTATTGCCAGTTTTCAAATTGTGCTCTTTCTGAGTTTGTAAACATGTAGTAAAACCACTGGTCACAGCTCACAAGTCAGAATGTCATCAATCTCTGCCAAACTGGAAATTCATGCAGTATTTCTGTGTTCCAGCATTGGGATATAATTCTTTTCCCAGGAAAAGTAGTTATCATTGTTGAGGCTTCTAACTGATTTGATGTGACCACATACATTAATGGGGCTTATATCCTTCATTAAAATAATCTGATTGTTGATATTAAGCATATCTTAAAAATGTCTTCACTTCAACATTTAAAACACTAAGTACCACACTTATGCAAGTTGACACAAACAATTTATTTCTCACAATATGTAGCATATTAACCATAGTTATCTCAATTCATGAGTAGAGAAAAATCATGAAATAAACTTATAAATCCTAGTTCAGTGGGCACTTGTCAGTGCTTTGAAATCTTCTCAAGTTTCTCAACTCCCTCCCACCCCCACACCTGCCTGTTGATGTGAGAAAAGATAGAAGGGGCTGGAGTGATTTCCCTACCACTACATTGTCACAAACTCTGACAAAATTGTTTTTACTTTGGGCAAGCAGAGAAAGAAAAATGCCCTGAAAATCTCTCACAATGATTTCTTTACCGTGAACATATTCCACACAAGTGAATTTCTCTGTCTCTTTTGGAAACATAAAATTTTTTCAGAGTTTTACCATTAATTTTGGAAGAGCTCCTGGAGCTACCACTCTTCATGAACAGTGAGACTGAATTCTCAGGAGTTTGTTGCTCTCAAGCTATCTCACACAAAGCAATGATGGGTCTCAACCATTCTTCCATTTCTGCTCTAGCATCTTCTGTTCCTTGCAAGCTATGGTTCTCTGTATTTGTCAACCTTTCCAGTTTTAAGAGCATCTCTTGGTCATAGAATCTCATTTCTGTGATGTATTTAAGAAGGCTTTTTGATTTTCAGTTTTTAACTCTTTTCTCTTAGTTGAAGCATGGGAATGATGACTTTTTTTATTGGTTGTTCAAAACATTAGAAAGCTCATGACATATCATCTTCCATACATTTGATTCAAGTGAGTTATGAACTCCCATTTTTACCCCAAATACAAGTTGCAGAATCGCATCAGTTACACATCCACATTTTTACATAATACCATATTAATGACTGTTGTATTCTGCTACCTTTCCTATCCCCTACTATCCCCCCTCCCCTTCCCTCTCATTTTCCCTCTCTACCCCATCCGCTGTTGTTTAATTCTCTCCCTTGTTTTTTTTTCCCTTCCCCTTCACAAACTCTTATATGTAATTTTGTGTAACAATGAAGGTCTCCTTCCATTTCCATACACTTTCCCTTCTCTCTCCTTTTCTCCCACCCCACTCATCTCTGTCTTTTCCTCATGCTCTTCTTCCCTGTTCTGATCTTAGTTGCTCTCTTTATATCAAAGAAGACATTTAGCATTTGTTTTTTAAGGATTGGCTAGCTTCACTTAGCATTATCTGCTCTAATGCCATCTATTTCCCTGCAAAGTCCATGATTTTGTCATTTTGTAGTGCTATGTAATACTTCATTGTGTATAAATGCCATAATTTTTTAATCCATTCATCTATTGAAGGGCATCTAGGTTGATTCCACAGTCTAGCTATTGTGAATTGTGCTGCTATGATCATTGATGTGGCAGTATCCCTATAGTATGCTCTTTTAAGGTCCTCAGAGAATAGACCCAGAAGGGCGATAGCTGGGTCAAATGGTGGCTCCATTCTCAGCTTTCCTAGGAATCTCCATACTGCTTTCCATATGGGCCGCACCAATTTGCAGTCCCACCAGCAATGAACAAGTGTACCCTTTTCCCCACATCCTCCCCAGCACTTATTGTTACTTGGCTTCATAATGGCTGCCAATCTTACTGGAGTGAGATGATATCTTAGGGTGGTTTTGATTTGCATTTCTCTGACTGCTAAAGATGGTGAGCATTTTTTCATATACTTATTTGATTGATTGTATGTCCTCCTCTGAGAAGTGTCTGTTCAGGTCCTTGGCGCATTTGTTGATAGGGTTGTTTGTTATCTTACTGTTTAATTTTTTGAGTTCTTTGTATATTCTGGATATTAGGGCTCTATCTGAAGTGTGAGGAGTAAAAATTTGTTCCCAGGATGTAGGTTCCCTGTTTACCTCTCTTATTGTTTCTCTTGCTAAGAAAAAAATTTTAGTTTATGTAAGTCCCATTTGTTTATTCTTGTATATAACTCTTGGGCTATGGACGTCCTATTAAGGAATTCGGAGCCCGACCCCACAATATGTAGATCAGAGCCAACATTTTCTTTTTTTTGGAAGAAAAATTTAGGTAAGAGTTTATGTATTAATTTTTCAAATAAAAAAGATGCACAAACAAATTAAAAGCAATTTTGACAACAAAGAAAAAGAGCACCAGCAATAATGTTCTTTATAAACTTAAGAAAAAATAACATCTTTCTTGAAAAAAAATACTGAGTGAGTAAATCACTACTAGACATACTTTATGGGAATTGTTACAGGGAGTCTTTCAAGTAGAAACTTAAGACTACTAGGCAATAACAAAAATAAACAAATTACTATAAAAACATTCTGAGAACGGAATATATACAAATACAGATTTTTTTCATCAGAAAACTTTGTTTTATTTCTCATCACTGACAGTATAAAATATTCTAATTTGAATCAAATTATAAAATTATTTCTCCTTTTTTAAACTTTTTTTTACCTACACATGACTCTAGGATGTATTTTAACATATTATAAATGTATGGAGTGCAAATCATTCCAATTTTTATTCTATTCTTGTGTGGGTACACTGGTCTTGTGTTCATATGAGCAAAGGAGAATCATGTAAAATTCATCCTACTTCATTTTCTATACCCTCCCTTCATTCCCTTTTGTCCAAGTAAGTGAAATACTATACTTACCCTCCCTTTGTATGGATTAGCATCCACATCTCAGAGAGAACATTTGGCCTTTGATTTTTTTGAGACTAATTTATATCACTTAGCATGATAGTTTTAGTCCCATCAATTAACAAAAAAAATGCCATATGTTCATTTTCCTTAAGGCTGAGTAATATTCCATTGTGTATATATACACCATACTTTCTTCATCAATTTATCTGTTGAAGGGAACCCCAGGTTGTTTCAACAATATGAATTGTTAATATTATTCTATTTCACACTTAAAATGGCTAATATGTTATTTTTAAAAAATTACTATTTGATTTTTCTTAAGTATCATTTAAATTAATTCAATCTGAACTGAAAATTAGAGATTTAAAATGCCAGCATATTTTAATGCAAAACAACTATGTACATATCTAGCTTAAGAATGTTCAAATGGCATTACAAAATGGGGTTCTTAATAGTGTGTGGGACTGTAAAATAAAAAATGAAATAAACCTGTCACCCTTGTAAATTGTTTATTTTAAATTATAATTTGAAGAATATAATCTGTGAGTTTAAAAAATGGCTAAGATGGTAAAATCCATTATGTTTTTATCACACGCAGTAAAGATGAGGAAATTAATGTTGCCCTTAACCAATATGCTTGAAGAACTTTTATGTAACAGGATAATAGGAAAAGAGAGACCTGTGAGAACAGAAGCAGATTGGAGTGATATAGCTGCAAGCTGACAAAAATTGAGGAGGATTAAGTGTTATCACAAAAGCTAGGAAGATGAATGGATGGATTTTATCCAGAGTCACAGAAGGAGCACAGCGTTTTTAGGTTTCAGGGAATAAGTTAGCTGTGGCAGTGATGACAGGATCAGCAGTAGGAGGTAAATGACATTTTTTTTGTTAGTATAATTGGGAATGGCAAAACCCTTTCAAAGTGCTTAAGCATTCAAGTGTTATGTGCAGATAGTTTCATTCAATAAAACATTTTAAGAACTACCATGTTTATCAGTCTTTGATGAAACAATGTCAAATTTATGAAAGTAAATTTAGTCACAAAAGAACAAATTTATTTGCCCCCTTTCCTTTATATGTGAAATATATAAGCAAATTGTCAAATCGCATTAGATTCTTTAATGCAAATTATCTCTAATTCTTTTTTGTGTAGTTTGAGAATTGAAAGGGAAAGGATTGTGCCTGGCCCATAGTTTTAGCTAATTGAGGAAAATAAGTCAATTTTACAAGAAAGACATTATCAATAAACAATTCACAATGCAAAATTCTTCATTTCAGACAAAAACCATTTCAATTGTATCTTTTGAGGACTTGCCAAGTTTATCTATGCCTATATTTAAATTTATTTGATAGCTTTGTTCTTCTGTTGGAAAAAAAGTCTCTTTTTTTTTATTCTGACATCCCATGTCAATGATCTACTTGGAAGATTTTTATGACCTCAAAAAGTGTAGGGATATTTTCTCACCATCAAGGAAGCAATTCTGCAGGAAAAACAAAACAAAAACCCACCAGCTAGGTAGCTAGGTGTTCTCTAATCCAATTCAGTTCTGACACTCAATCTACCTGGAGATAGAGTTAGAATCTACCAGTTGAGTGCAAAGTCTCCAAGACTTCCTGCACTATCTAATGCTAGTCACAAATCACAGGTTGTTTCACATGTGCTCCTGACAGGTAAAGTATAAATCAAAATTTCTATAGTCATTTACTTGGGTTCAGTTGATATGACAGAGCAGCTCAAAGAACTCAAAGAAACAATAATGTGTACTGGTTTATTACAAAAGGTATTATAAGTATAGATGAAGAGACACATGGGGCAAGGCACCTAGGAGGTAACAGAGAGCTTCTGTATCCTCTACAAGTGCAAAACCCTCCAGGAACATCCATACACTGGGCTTTCCAAAAGCTCTCTGAACTCTGTCCTTTTGAGTTTTTATTGGAACTTCACTGTATATACACGAATGAAGTGTAAACAATTGTGCAGAAAGGTAAGTGAACCACAAGAATAAGACTTATTGCTAATAGGGGGGGTTAGGGAGGGCAGAATACAACTGACACTAGGATTGCTGTATGTATACACATGGATGTATAACATATATGTATAACATATATAATGTGATCCTGCAATCTGTACATGTGGAAAAATGAGAATTCATACCCTATTTGAATCAAATGTATGATATGTCAAGATCATTGTATTGTCTTGAGCAACTAATACAAAAAAATAAAGAACTAATATAAGAAAAAAAAAGAAAGAGGAAACCCAGAAAGTCCAGTACACATTCTTCTTATCCTTCCTATGTAACATTCTTCCCTGAAGTTATGGGACAGAATGACTTCTAGAATGAGGAGGGTCTTATGACATTCTACCAACCAAATGTAAGCCAGAGAATTTGTTTATGACCAGCTCTAAGATAAAAAGGTTAAGAATCTAGAGTTTTTATGACCCACATTTGGGAAGAGAAATCCTAGTTCTGTTGCCTGCCTTGAGTAGGGTATGAGCCATTTATCATGGATGACTCACCCCTGCTTAAAAAAATGAAATCATAGTATAGCTCTTTAAATATGTAGATTATAGTCAAACTTATATATGTGTCATATGAATATAATGATTAATGTAGGATATTAAGTTGATGAATTTAAATTTATTCACATTATTAATGTTGCTAAATAATCACCATGTATTTTATATTATAACAGAATTACTATTCTATAGAAAAAGTTGTTACCTTGCTTGTACACATAAATTGTAAGACTTTTTAAATAGGTGATATAATAAAAACACTCAGTTCTTTTTTCTTCCTATACTTGTATGTTAAACTAAATTTTATTCAGTAATTTATAATGACTCAAAATGACAGTGGGTATGAAATTTGTGGGGCATATGTTATTACTTATTCCATATGTCACTTTCTTAATTCTATGTGATAATACATCACTTTGGACATTACACTCCTTTTTTGTCATGTTTTTTTTTTCTTTTGAAAATCCAACCCAAGTGGTGAGTCATTCAACACCATGGAAAGTGTCACACACAGGCAATACAAAAAATCCATAAATTGAGAAGTTAAGAAAATCAATGTAAATATATTGGTTTTGACTTTTACTTGATTATGAAAATCTTTGCTTTCTCTGAGACACATATCAGTTTGTTGTTTATTTAGAACATATTGCCAAAATAAAAATAGTATAGTATCAGAGAGAGGAGAGGGCTGTGCTATGGAATGGTGCAATCCTGCGTTTCAATCTTGCTTTTCTAGTTTCATGTTGATAGATTTGGGCCTGACTAGTAGTCAATACTTGAATTTCTCATATTGAAATACTATAAAATATATTTATTTAGAAAATATTTCATAGTAATGAAAAAAAGTATAAGTAGTCTAGAATGGCACCTGCTCTGTAAATATTAGATTAAATATTATGAATTTTTAATTTAAAAAGATAATGTTATCATTGACTTTCCTCTCCATAAAACAAAAATAAAGAGAAAGAAAAGGGAACTAATATATTTTGGCACTATTTTCTTCAACTATTGCATTGAAATTACCATTTTGCTCCATAGTTCAAATCACTTAGGGTAACTTAGATATTTGTATAAAACACAAAAGTGTCCCAATTACATCCCCTCCCCAACAAGTACAACATAATTTAATGAGTTCATGGCACCAACACACAGGCAAGAAATTCCATGTCTTTCTCACACCAAGATTTCATAGTACTTTAGTTTCTGCCACCACAAAACCAAATACACTAGTGTTTTCCTGGGGGATGTCACTCGTCTTCCCTGTTACTAGCCTAAGTCTTTTTCCAATGGCTATTGGTGGGTTGGGGAAAGAAGAGGGTTGCACTTATCTTTTACTCTGCCTCAACAACCATTCTTTCTCTATAATTTTATTTTATATTAAAAGATTTTCTTTTCACTAATCCGTATCTCCAATTCTAGACATCTGATACTTGGAATTTCAATTTGTAATTTTTTGCCTGCCTCAGTTCGACTCCTAAATTACTTTTTTAATGACCAAATGAAAAGTGTAGCCTTACTTGGCAGTGCAAGTTCTACATAATTTGTCTACTTGACATAATAATGCTGAAAGGACTAGAGTACTGGATTTGAGAAAATCTTATAAAATGTGGAAATAGGATGTAATTGCTTCTGGAGCCATTATATGTGATCAAATTTTGTTTTTTCCACACTAATAAATAGGAAGTAATGACAATGGAATAAATTAACCCCGACAATAATCTGCAGAAAAGCAGAGAAATATGCCATCATTCTTAGGGTTTGAAATACATAGTTTTGAAGAATGTGGTTGGTATAGCTGACATTCTTCTAATAGTCTTTACTAATCTGTCTGATGTTAAACTGTGCTCTCCTCCTCCCCTTCCTCCCCTTCCTCCCCTTCCTCCCCTTCCTCCTTCTCCTCCTTTTCTTCCTACTTCTCCTTTCTAGTTTCATACAGATTAAAGCATAAGAAGAGATGCTGGATATATAGAATGTTGACCTATATTTTTATCTAAGTCCAAGCTAATAAAGGAGGTAATACTAGCATGGCTTATTGAAGTAATGAATCTAGATTATAATATTTTCCTGATAGTAGCAAATAGATAACTAGAAAAATAATGATAACATTAATTTAATCCATCATTGCTATAATTTTTTTGAAAACAATTTTTTTACTAGTTCTCATTAGTTACACATGACAGTAGAAAACTCTCTGATCCATTTTACACAAATTGAGCAGAATTTTTTGCATCTCTGATTGTACATGAAGTAGAGTCACACCATTCGTGCAATTATACATATACCTAGGGTAATGATGTCCACCTCATTCCACCATCTTTCCTATCCTCTTTTCCCCTTGCCTTTGCCCCATCCAAAGTTCCTCCACTCATCCCATGCAACCCCCACACTTATCAGAGAAAACATTAAGCTTTTTTTTTTTAAGTTTGGCTTATTTCACTTAGCAAGATGATGTTCTCCAACTCTATCCATTCACCTGACAATACTATAATTTTATTCTCTTATAATGCTAAGTAATATTCCACTGGGTTTTTGTTGTTGTTGTTGTTTTGTTTTTGTCTTAAGTTTCATGAGTTCTTTATATATTCCTCGAAATTAGTGTTCTACCTGATGTGCATGAGACAAAAATTTGCTCCGAAAATATACATCTCTCTTCACCTCATTGATTATTCATTTTGCTGAGAAGAAAGCTTTTTAGTTTGAATCCGTCTCATTTATTGGTTCTTGATTGTATTTCTTGTGCTTTAGGAATCTTATTAAGGAAGTCAGGGCCTAATCAAACACAATGAAGATTTGGGCCTACTTTTACTTGATTAGGTGCAGGGCTTTGTTCTAAATCTGAGGTTTTTGATCTACTTTGAGTTGAGTTTTGTACATGGTTAGAAATAGGTATTTAGTTTCATTTTGGTGCATATGAATTTCTAGTTTTCCCAGCATAATTTGCTGAAGAGGACATATTTTCTCCAATGTATGTTTTTGGCACCTTTGTCTAGGATGAGATACTTGTATTTATGTGGGTTTGTTTTTCCATCTTCTATTCTGCACCACTAGGCTACATGCCTATTTTGGTGCCAGTACCATACCATTTTTGTAGTATGGTTTAAGGTCTGGTATTGTGATGCCTTCTGCCTCACTCTTATTTGATTAAAAGATTGTTTTGGCTACTTTGAGTCTCTAATTTTACCAGATAAATTTCATGATTTTTTTTGTTTTATTTCTATAAGGAATGAATGTTGAGATTTTAGTTGGAATTGCATTGAATCTTTATAGTGCTTTGGAAAGTATGGCCATTTTGACAATATTAGTTCAGTCGTTATAACAGTATGGGATATTTTTCCATTTCTAAATTCTTTTTCAATTTCTTTCTTTCGTGTCCTGTAGTTTACATTATAGAAGTCTTTCACCTCATTTGTTTATTCCCAGGTATTTTATTTTTTTATTGTTTGAGGCTATTATGAATGGGGTAGGTTTCCTAATTTCTCTTTTGGAGGATCAATCACTGTTATATAGAAATGCATTTGATTATAGGCATTGATTTTGTATTCTGATATTGCTGAATTTATTAATTAATTCTAGAAGTTTTCTGATTAAATTTTTTGGAATCTCTGAGTAAAGAATCATGTCATCAACAAATAATTATAGTTTGAGTTCTTTTTTTCCTATTCATATCCCTTTAATGTGCTTCCTCTAATTGCTCTGGGTATAGTTTTGAGGACTATGTTGAATAGAAGTGGTGAAAAAGGACATCTCTGTCTTTTTCCAGTTTTAGAGGAAATGCTTCCAATTTTTCTCCATTTAGAATGATGTTGGTCTTGGGTTTAGCATAGATAGCTTTTACAATGTTGAGTGATGTTCTTACTATCACTAGTTTTTCTAGTGTTTTGAACATGAAAGGGTCTATTTTGTCAAATACTTTCTCTGCATCAATTCATATAATCATTTGATTCTTAAATTTAAGTCTATTAATATGATAAATTATATTCATTGATTTCCATATGTTGAACCAACTTTACATCCCTGGAATGAATCACACTTGATCACGGTGCACTATTTTTTTAAATATGTTTTTCTATGTGATTTGCCAAAATTTTGTTGAGAATTTTTACATCAATGTTTATCAGGGATACTGTTCTGAAATTTTCTCTTTGATGTGTCTCTGTCTAGTTTTGGTATCAGGATAATACTAGCCTCATAGAATGTGCTTTGGAAGGGTTCCTTCCTTTTCTATTTCATGGACTATTTTGAGAAATATTAGTATTAATTTTTCTTTGTTTATCTTCTAGAACTTGGTTGAAAATCTGTCTGGTCCCAGGCTTTTCTTGGTTAGTAGGCTTTTAATGATGTCTTATTTTCTTTTCTTGAAATTTATCTGTTTAAATTGTGTATGTCCTCTTGGTTCAGTTTGGGTAGATCATATGCCTCTAGACATTTATTGGTGTCTTCAAGGTTTTCTACTGTACTGGAGTATAATGTTTCAAAATAGTTTTTAATTGTCTTTATATTTCACTAGTCTATTTCATGATATTTCCTTTTTCATCACAAATTTAAGTGATTTTAGTTTTTTCTTTTCTTGTTTTCATTAGGGTAGCTAAGAGTTTGTCAATTTTATTTATGTTTTCAATGAACCAGCTTTTTATCAATTTTTTGAATTGTTTCTTTTGTTTCAGTTTAATTGATTTCAGCCCAGATTTTAATTATTTCCTGCCTTCTACTAGTTTTGGTGTTGGTTTGTTCTTCTTTTTCTAGGGCATTGAGATGTAATGTCAGGTTGTTTATTTGTTGACTTTTTCTTCTTTTAATGAATGTGCTTAATTTCTCATTACCATATTGATATAATTTTATGGTTGCATTCATATGTAGAAGAATGAAACTAGATTCCCATATCTTAACCTGTATGAGAGTCAACCCACAATACATCAAAAACTAAGCAATTGTTTGAAGGAAAAAATAGGGGAAAACTTCAACATATGGGCACAGACAATAAATTCCTGAACAAAACATCTGTAGTAATTATAAGAATCAATAAATGGGATGGTGTAAAATTAAACAGCATCTACATAGTACAGGGAAGAATTAACTCAATGAAGAGAAAGCCTAAAGAATAGGAGAAAATCTTTGCTAGCAACTACTCTAAGGGAGAATAATTATCAAGGACATATGAAGAAATCCAATAACTCAATATTCTCCCACACCAAAATAAAATAATTCAATCAATGAATTGGAATATCAACTAAACAGACACTTCTCAAAAGAAAAATTTCAAATGCCCAACACTTATATGAAATAATAAAGCTTACCATCTTTATCAGGTAAATTCAAATCAAACTATAATGAGATTCTATTTCATACCAGTCCTAATTCTTGATGAAGAATTCAAATAATAATAATATTGGTGAGCATGTTAGGAGAAGAATCTCTTACATATTGTTGGTGAAAATGTAAATCAATACAGCCATCATGAAATAAGTATGAAGGCTCTTCAGAAAGGTAATAATTGAACTATCACATTCTCTATATCTACTACTAATTGGCATTAATTCCAATGAATTAATCACATTATATTTGGTTATATGCATATCCATTTTTATCATAGCACAATTCATAATAATCAAGTTATGGAAACAGCCTAGGTGTCCATCAATAGAAGAATGGATAAAAAAATATGGTATAGATACAGTAATGAAGTTTTATTCAGTTATAATAAAGAACAAAATGATGTCATTTGCAGGAAAATGGATAAAACTGGAGAGCATCATGGTAAGTAAATTATATGGAAGATACTGGGAAAATAAATTTTTAAAAAGTGCCATCACAAAAGTTGAAGGGAGACTTTCTGGATAGATAAATGAGGGCCACAGGAGGAAGGAAAAGAGGATAAGAGGAGTTTCTGAGTAGTAAAATTGATGTTATAAGCATGTATCATTATATCACCATGAAATCCACTGTTATGTGTATTTAATAATCACTAATAAAGAAGAAACAAAACAAAATCACCAAAACCCAAATCATTTTATTGCTGTGCTTCCTGGTACATGCTCCTAACCATTTTACTAGTTGCTACCTCAGTGTCTACCCAGAGGAGTTGAAAGACTGCTTGACATGATTGCCATGCCTCTTGTCAACTATAACCACTCATGACTTAATCCTACTTTTCAAGATAAAAAAAGGTTTACCCTTTACAAATTTATTATACCTCATTTCTTGTTTAGTCAGCATCATTAAAACCATACAAATATAAATAACTTACACATTTTTCTTGAGAAACTTTGCAGTGATCAATGTCCCATAACCAGCCAATCACTTACTATATCAGAAAAATAGAGATTTATAATGTATCCAGTATTCCTTGCAGCATCCCTCCAGAGTTCTCCTGTTAATCATTAGCTATTTACTTGTAAAATTTCTAATCAAATACACATGGATTAAAAAACACATGAAAATATCACGGATGCAGGCCAGGATAGGCAAGTAGTTTAGTTTTGTTTATGCTATGGAATGGAATGGAATTCTCAGAGGTAAAATAATAATAATAATAATAATAATAATAATAATAATAATAATAATAATAATAATAACTTTCAGTGGAATAAAATTTTGTTTTATCCTAGTACAATGCTGTAAGGGGTATTCCAACTTGTCTATGCTCAGTAAAATATTTTAAATTTATTTTGTCTAGCCTCACCTTAGACAGATCCAACTGACTGTTTTCACATCATTAGTTCATTGATATGAGTCCAAGATCCCATTCTCTTACACTAACTAGAGACAGGGAAGAAGGTGGTGCAGAGTTTTCACCTACCACCGCCAGTATGGGTAACTGAGCAATGTCTCAGGTCCAGAATGGTTGTTTACAGACAGTAAAGAGGATTGTCTTATTTGAAGAGCACAAGATGAAAACGTGGTAACTATTGTGGACACAAACAATGCAAAATGGTCAAGAGAAAAACACAAATAGAAACTGGGCAGTCTGTGGGCTTGTGCAACTGCCAAGTGTTTCTGTGACAATAGTGTCAAGTGGAACTTGCTATTTCAGTTTCCAGAGCCAAAGATTGACAACTTTGTTTTATGCTCCATAAAATTCACCACTCTTGCTTCCTTGGGTGGAGATAAAGATCTCAGAATTAGGGTACAAACTTGAAGACAAGAAATTATATTAGTTAATGAAAATTAGTGTTTCACTCTGAGATACTATTTCATACCTTAACTATTCTATTGGAGTAGCTACTATATTTTTCTCCTTCCTATGTTACCATTTTAATCATGTACATGAGACACATTGTCTAAGATCCCTTATAATAAATGTTCATTTGATAAAATACACTGCTAGTTCTACACAAGAAGGCATACCTGAGTGCCTGAGTGCCTGAGTGCCTGAGTGAAAAAGGCTTTAAGATCAGTTTATAGTCTTATTTTTTTGAAAAGAAAGCATTTGCTGATTGTGGGCATAAAACATTGCAATGTGATGACACAATCCTTGTAATGCCCAGAAGGCTAGCCCCAACAGGTAAAAGATGGTCAAATGAATAAAATATTTTTCTGCTCAAAAATCATTCTAATCCTTCTAATTTAACATTAGACTCCCTCTAATATTGTCACACTTCATTAGACACACAATGCCTCTTACAAGATGGTCACAACCTATGTTCATAGTCTTTTTTCCACTCTCTCCTGTGTTTCTCCAGCCCTAAGAATAAACAGCTACTTGCTATGACTACAACGTATCATATAATTTAATTTCTAGAAGCTTTGCTTATGTTTCTTTATTAGATTGGATCACCCTTTACCCATATTCTATGCCTAGTAATCTTTCAAATTTTAAGTCGAATACTACTTTTTCCAAAATAGCTATATGCACAGAAAGAATAAATACTTTTTTCCTTTCTAAGTACTCATGTAGCAATTTTTTAATTAGCTCTCCTAGAACAGTATCTGTTTTAGTCAACTTTTTCACTCCTGTGCCTAAAAGATCTGACCACAATTTTAGAAGAGGAACACTTTATTTAGTTGCTCACAGTTTCAGAGGTCTTAGTCCATAGAAGACTGTCTCTATTCCTCTGGGCTGGAGGTGAGGCAGAACATCATTGTGGAAGAGTGGGGTTGAGACAAGTGGTTCAAATAACAATCAGGAAGTGAAGAGAGACTCCACTCTCCAGAAACAAAATATATACCCATAGCCACGCCCCCAATGAATCACTTGCTTCAGCCACAACACACCTGCCTCTAGTTACCACCCCATTAGTCCCATCAGTGATTAATTATCAGATTATTTTAAGACTATAAACCAATCATTTATCATCTACACCTTCTTGCATTGCCTCATATGTGAGTTATTGGGGGACACCTCACATCCAAACCATAGCAGTATCATTATTTTTTAATAAATCTATTCTTAATATTACATAATTAAATGCTTTGAGATGCGAGTAAAAATACTTCCCAATACACTTTGAACATGATGTCTGTGATTTAGAAATAGTTAATGACTATTCATTAAATGAGTAACTAAACTGCAAACAATTCTGTACTAATCCCATACTATAACTAATACATACCACTTTTATACTAGGAAATTCCATAAGCACTTACTGATTATATCATTAATAGAAGCAGAAAATAATTTTGAGGACTAAAAAATTAATGATACGATTTGGGGTCAAATATGAAGGAAAAAAAGCATGGTTGAATAGAAATGAATGGTCTTAAGCTAGACACATCTACATCTACACCTAAATTTTATACTTCTAGTTGTGAAGTCAATAATTATTTAACCTGTCTGAAATTGATTGCTATTTTTTAAATGTGAATGATAATAAAGAAAATAAAAATAAGAGAGATAAGTGCAGGTACATAGTAGGTTATCATTTAACATGAATGTTTCCCTTTTCCTGAGATTATAAGAACCTAACCCTTTAACACAGTGGGCTGTGGAGATGGAACAGAGCAACTTAAAACTGTCCAGAGATAGAGAAAAGAAAAACACAAGAGTATGTAGTTATGGGGTTATATAATTATAAAGAGAATAGAATGTCTTTTGCCACAATAGAATTAAATCATTTTACAAGGCATGTTTTTTAATCCTTTTCAATATTGTTTCCTAAACTCATTTTATAATATTCTGGTTTCTAGTGCAAAAAAACTAGTGCTAAATTTTTCTTGAGGTATTTAGAATTATATTTTTTAAACATACCTCTTATCTATTTTATTTCTACCCTCTTTATAGTTTCTTCTTTTGGAAAATACCTCAGCTTCTTCTGTATTACTCTATCACATTTATCTTAAACTTTCTAGTATTTTATGTAAAACAATACTAGTACCTTCTGCTTGATGCAGATAAAAATGACAGAATGAAAAGCTGAGTCTGAGAAACAACCCTAGCTCATTTGCAAAGGAGTGAAACATTTTCAACTGCTTCAAAGATTAAAAAAAAATGAAACAAAGCATAGCTTTTCTTCATTTTTATGCTGAATAAATTTCTTTGAGTATGTAACTCATACTGAACAGGGCTTACAATAAAATTAATACTTTGGGCAGCTAATTGACTGACTACTTCATTGACTATTCTACTTGATTGAAAAACATGTCTAGATATGAAAACTATCTTTCTCTTAAGGGATTAGGAACTTGGGTTAAATATGAAATGATTCTGAAGGATTAAAAGATAAAAGTTAAAAGATCATCTAAGTATCCTTAGCAATTTAAATAGGTTGTCCCTATCTTGACTATAATGATGCAAATATTGAAGCAAATACCATTCTTAGGAAATTGTTTCAGGTTAAGGTTAAATAGATATATCTAAAGTTATGGTAGTAAAGAAATCCAATAGCTATTCCCTTGAGGGGGATCAGAGAGACTGTTTCACACTTACCCCTATGCAATTTATGAAGCTAAAAAGTCTTGACTTTTTTAGACTTTACCAGAATATGGTCTTCTACAGACAAATGATATCAATAATAATGCAATATCTAATATTGCTGGAGGCTTATATTTAGCACTCCATACAATTAAACTCCAGGAGAGGAAATGCAGGAGCATCTACTAAAGGAAATCATAAAACTTACCGTGTACATTTATTGAGACATCAGTTATAGAACAAGATGGTTTAGCATTAATTTTCCCTGATTCTTACTGCTAAGGTCAACTAAAAACCATGGAAATTACAGAAGAGGCAATACAAGATTTCTGAACATTGACAAGAAGAAAGACAACTGGTCTGGGATTTTAGGATTAGAGGAAAAAGGGGACATGGATCTGGCATTTTTTGATACCTAAACTGGGAACAGAAGACATTTCAGAGAAACCCATTCCTCTGAGACAGATTACCGGTCACATCTAAAACCCCAGGTCAGCCCTGGCAGAGCCAGCAAAGGAAATGGATCTCGAGCTTCACTAAGAGTAAAGCTACTTTTCCATGAGATTGCCGACTACAACCTATTTGACTCACCCCACTGACCCTATATCCAGTGTGGACTACACAGGAAGACAGTGTGACCACAGTGGAAGACAGTGGAACTCCGAAGAACTCTGTTTGCTTTAACAAGAACTTCCCCAAAACAACCTGCTTGAATAGTGTCCTAGACCCCAAAGTCTTCTGCTCCTAGGCCTGACTCTCTCATATATTCTCCACCAGCTAGTGGAGTGTGTGTGTCCCAGAAAGCAATTGCCTTCCTGTGGGACCAGTGAGCCATGATGCCCTCTCTCCTCTGAGATCTGTAAGCAATTAAAGAGCTTCTGTCATGTTACACATTTTTATGTGTACCCTCAGTGTCTCATCTGACCACACTTGTACCTAAATATTTTCCTAGGCCAGGGTTCTCCTAGAGAGTGACCATCTTGGTATAAGTAAATTGAACACAAGTCATACAAAAGACACAAGGGTATTGTGCAGTGCTAACAAGTCTTTTGTGAGAGGAACACCTAGTTAAGTGTCGGAGGTATTAGACCCTTTTCCAGGATGAAGAAGTATTCTGTGAAAACTATACTATAAACACCCAAGATAGTTTCCACAGGAGCCTCATTAGGGCAGGTCTAAAGTTGTTAGAAACTCAGGAGAGAAAACTCAAAGCCAAATTAGGGGAAAAAAATCACATCACAAGAAGCAGTCAGAGAATTAGAAAAACTTCTAATCCATGTATATATAATATGTCAAAATACTCTCTACTGTCATGTGTAGCTTAAAAGAGCCAAAAATAAATAAAATAACCAAAAAACAATAGCAATTAAAAAAATTTCCTGAAAATCAACAGCCAGGGAACCACTCTCACCACGACCAACAGATGATCCTGGCACAGCAAGCTTCCAGCAAGGAAGCATCTTCATCCCACAGACCAGAGACTGCCCTACTCCATCAAAAGACACCAAGGGTCCATAAGTGGAGAGGCCATTTCTACCCCATATGTAGAACCAGCAAGAAATGGTGGGAAAAACTGTGGAACCACATAAACCAAAGAGACCAAAATGATACAGTGAGATTGATGAAAATTTAACAGCTCACAAAAGTCAGCCAAGGCTTGTATGCAGAAACCTAAGTATCTCATCATTAGTTCTGGTGATAACTCAGTCCATCTAATTCAGCATACATTAGTTAGACATTTCCTCAGTTAGAAAAGCCTGTAGATATAGAGATCAAAGAACTGAGTTGAAGACCAGCACAGTACAAGTCAACAAAAAACAAACCTCATTTTCTATCTATAGAAGACATTAAAGAATGCTTATGAGTTAGATGCTAGGTATTCTGTCTCCTTGGAAATCAAAGGAAATAACACTTCAAAGTTTGAAGCATTCATATAATTAGTTTTGTGTAAAATAAAGGAAATGGCTTTTGAAAGAAGAGTTTTCCAATATTCAATAACATAAAAGGAAACAGTCGTGGTTTCCCTGGAAATTTTAATCAATTAGGGTAACTCTATCACTGTAAGTCTGCTATTTATTTACATCAGTTCTAATAAATTAATTTTCTGTGTATATTATTTTAGGTTCCTAGATGAGGGGATAAAAATATATATAGTCAGAGAACATCAACCTTAAAAGTCACATTGAACCCTCATGATGGGTGCAATATCTAAACCAACAGTGAAAAAAAAATAGTTATCCTCTGTTCACCTTCTTTCAGTGTATAGGCACCACACTAGACACCAAAGTGTTTTCTGTCAAATTGAGATGATCACCCAGTAAGATTGCAGTGAACATAAAGAACACTGTTGGAGAAAAACTGTTTTGACAACTTTTCTTTTTTTTCTTAATAAGAAATATAGTTTAAAAGACTTAAACTTCAAGATAGTTCTAATCCTGTTAAAAACAGAAGAAAGTCAGATTAAATGTACGTTTATTTAAGACTGTTCTTAAAAAAGCACTAGATGCCTGACTAAAGACTCACTTCTCCAGGTGCATAGCCAGAAGACTGGCATATCAGTTCCCACAAGTTCATAGAGCTTGATATGCAGAAAACCCCAACCCCAAGAATGTGTTCCATTTATTTGATTTCACTCTTGATTCTCCTACTCTTCCTAGTATCCCAGTTTCTGAGTTTCTGTGACTGAAGGTATTACTCATTCTTGGGCATTCTGTGAAGAGTTAGATTATACTATGCTACCATATAAGAATATATTTGTATTTATTGTAAATTGTTTTTTTCATACAAATGTTTTTATATTAAATAGTGATCTCCTTATTTTCATTTAAGAAACTATCTTGTTTTGTACAATATCAGTTCATGGGGAGACTTCTCTTTTTTTCACTGGTGGGCATATAATATTTTTCTCTTTTGTGGTGTATCACGATGTATTCAATTTGCATTCAACTAAATAGCATTTGTGGTTTTCAAATCTCTTTTATAAAACTCTGTAATTAATGTTTTTAAGCTTATTTCTTCATGAATATGTATGATTGCATCTGTAATATATATATTCTAAGACATGCATTTTTGGAGTCAAGAAGTATGTTCATTAAAATAGGGACAGTTAATATGAGAATGCTTTCTAATAAGAACTAGTAACATTCCTGTAAGCACTCAAAAGAGCTTTGCTTACCTCACTATTTTTATTAAAATATTTATTTATTCTAATTTGTTATATATGATGGCAGAATGCAATACATTTCATATTACACATATATAGCACAAATTTTCTAGTCTCTGATTGTATTTTCACACCATTCGTGTCTTCATACATGTACTTAGAGTAATGTTGTCTAACTCATTCCACCCTCATTCTGACTCCTTGCCCCCTCGCTCCCTTTTGCCCTATCTAAAGTTACTGCATTCCTCCCATGCCCCCCCCCACCTCAATTGCCTTTGAGTCAGTATCCTCATATCAAAGAAAACATTCAGCTTTTGGATTTTTTAGATTGGCTTACTTCACTTAGCATTATATTCTCCATCCATTTACCTGAAAATACCATAATTTTATTCTCTTTTAATGAGGAGTAATATTCCAGTGTGTGTGTGTGTGTGTGTGTGTGTGTGTGTGTGTGTGTGTGTGTGTGTATACCAAAGCTTCCCTATCAATTCATCTACTGAAGGGCATCTGGGTTGATTTCACAAAAAATAAAAAACAAACCTCATTTTCTATCAATAGTTATTGTGAATTGTGCTGCTATAAACATTGATATGGCTGTGTCCCTATAGTATGCTGTTTTTAAATTCTTTGAGTATAAACCGAGGGGTGGGATAGCTGGGTCAAATGGTGGTTTCATTCCAAGTTTTCTAAGGAATCTCCATATTGCTTTCCAGATTGGTTGCACGAATTTGCAGTTCCACCTGAAATGTATGAGTGTGTCCTTTTTCCCACATCCTACCCAACATTTATTGTTGTTTATATTCTTAATAGCTGCCATTCTGACTGGAGTGACGTGAAATAGTAGAGTAGCTATGATTTGCATTTCTCTAACTTCTAGAGATGTTGAAAATTTATGCATATATTTGTTGATTGATTGTACATCGCCTTCTGAGAAGTGTCTGTTCAGTTTATTGGCACATTTATTGATTGGGTTATTTGGTTTTTTTTTGATGTTAAGGTTTTTGAGTGCTTTATATATCCTAAAGATTAGTGCTACATTTGATATGCTTGTGGTAGATATTTACTCCCATTTTGTAGGCTCTCTATTCATCTCACTGATTGTTTCTTTTGTTGAGAAGAAGCTTTTGAGTTTGAAACCATCCCATTTATTGATTTTTGGTTTTAATTCTTTTGCAGTAGAAGTATTATTAAGGAAGTTGGGGCCTAATCCAACAAGCTGAAGATTCGGGCCTACTTTTTCTTACATTAGGCACAAGGTCTCTTGTTTAATTCCTAGATCCTTGATCAACTTTGAGTTGAGTTTTGTGCATGGTGAGAGATAGAGATGGAATTTCATTTTGTTACATGTGGATTTCCAGTTTTCCCAGTAACATTTGTTGAAGAGGCTATCTTTTCTTCAATGTATGCACCTTTGTCTAATATGAGATAACTGTAATTATGTGGGTTTGTCTCTGTGTCCTCTATTCTGTACCATTGGTCTACTGGTCTATTTTGGTGTTGATACTATGCCATTTTTGTTACTATTGCTTGTAGTATAGTTTAAAGTCTGGAATAGTAATACTGCAGCTTTATTCTTTTTGCTAAGGATTGCTTTGGCTATTCTGGGTCTCTTATTTTTCAAAATGAATTTCATGATTGCTTTTTCTATTTCTATGAGAAATGTCATCGGGATTTTGACTGGGATTTAATTGAATCTGTATAGTACTTTTGGTAGTATGGTCATTTTGACAATATTAATTCTGCCTATCCAAGAAGAAGGTAGATCTTCCTATTTTCTAAATCTTCTTTAATTTCTTTCTTTAGTGTTCTGTAGTTTTCATTTTACAGGTCTTTCACCTCTTTCTTTAAGTTGATTCCCAAGTATTTTTTTGAGGCTATTGTAAATGGGGTGGTTTTCCTAGTTTCTCTTTGAGCCTAATTTTTCTGTACAGAAATACCTTTGACTTATGGGTATTGATTTTATATCCTGTTTCTTTCCTGAGTTCACTTTTTATTTCTAGAAGATTTCTGGTGGATTTTTTTGGGGGTGTATTCTAGGTATAGAATCATATCTTCAGCAAATAGTGATAATTTGAGTTCTTCTTTTTCTCTCTGTATCCCTGTAATTACTTTCATGTGTCTAATTGCTCTTGCTAGAGTTTCAAGAGGGCATTTCTGTCTTGTTCTAGTTTTTAGAGGGTATGTTTTCAATTTTTCTCCATTGAGAATGATGTTGGCTTAGGGCTTAGCATAGATAGCTTTTATAAGGTTGAGATATGTTCCTGATATTCCTAGATTTTCTAGTGCTTTTAACATGAAGCGGTGCTCTATTTTGTCAAATACTTTCTCTGCATCTATTGAGATTACCATATGATTTTATCTTTGAGTCTATTGATGTGATGAATTACATTCATTTATTTCCATATATTGAACCAACCTTATATCCCTTAGTTGAACCCTACTTGATCGTGGTGCACTATCTTTTTGATATGTTTTTTATTCAATTTGCCAAAATTTTATTGATAAGTTTTGCGACTATATTTATTAGAATATTGGTCTGAATTTTTCTTTCTTTCATGTGTCTTTGTCTGGTTTTGGAATCAGGGTGATACTGGCTTCAAAGAATGTGTTTTGAAGTATTCCCTCTTTTCTTTTTCCATGAAATGGTTTGAGAAGTATTGGTGTTAGTTCTTCTTTAAAGGTCTTATATAACTCATCTGTGTATCTGTTCGGTCCTGGGCTTTTCTTTGTTGGTAGTTTTCTAATGGTGTCCTCTATTTTCTTTCTTGAAATTGATCTGTTTAAATTGTGTATATCATCCTGATTTAATTTGGGTACATCATATGCCTCTAGAAATTTTTTCAATGCCATCAATTTTTTCTATTTTATTAGAGTACAAATTTTTAAAATATTTTCCAATTATCTTCTGTATTTCTGTAGTGGCTGTTGTGATATTTTCTTTTTCATCATGGATGTTAGTAATTTGTTTTTGTCTCTCTTCTTTGTTATCATGGCTAATGGTTTATCAATTTTATTTATTTTTTGAAAAAACCAACTTTTTTGGTTAATTTTTTTCATTGTTTCTTTTGTTTCAATTTCATTTATTTCAGGGCTGATTTTTTTTAAAGAGAGAGTGAAAGAGTTGAGAGAGAGAGAGAGAGAGAGAGAGAGAGAGAGAATTTTTTAATATTTATATTTTAGTTCTCAGCGGATACAACATCTTTGTTGGTATGTGGTGCTGAGGATCCAACTCGGGCTGCACGCATGCCAGGCGAGCAAGCTACCGCTTGAGCCACATCCCCAACCCACCAGGGCTGATTTTAATTATCCTACTTCTGCTGCTTTTGGAGTTTGTTTGTTCTTCTTCTTTAGGAATTAACTTCATGCAATTAACTTTCCTCTTAGAACTGCTTTTACAGTGTCCCAGATATTTTGATATGTTGTATCAGTGTTCTCTTTTACCTCTAGGAAATTTTTTATGTACTCCTTGATGTCTTTTGCAACTCATTGTTCATTCAATAGCATATTAATTAGTCTCCAGATGTTGGAGTAGCTTTTTTAAAAATTTTATCATTGATTTCTAATTTCATTTCATTGTGGTCTGATAGAATATAGGCAGTATCTCTACTTTTTTGTATTTACTAAGAGTTGCTATATGGCATAATAAATGATCTATTTTAAAGAATGATCCATGTGCTGCTAAGAAGAAAGCTTATTTTCTCATTGATGAATAATATATTCTATATATGTTGGTTAAGTCTAAGTTATTGATTGTATTTTTGAGTTCTGTAATTTCTTTGTTTAGCACTTGTTTGGAAGATATATCTCGTGGTGAAACAGGTGTGTTAAAGTCATCCAGAAATATTGTGCTGTAGTCTATTTGACTTTTGAACTTGAGAAGACTTTAATTGATGAATGTAGATGCTCCATTTTTTGAGGCATATATATTTCTAACTGTTATGTGTTGTTGATATATGGTTCCCTTAAGCAGTATGAAATGTCCATCTTTATCCCTTTTGATTAACTTTGATTAAAGTAGTCTTAAAGACTACTTTATTTGAGGATGAGGATGGAAACTCCTGCTTTTTTTATGCAGACCATGTAATTGATATATTTTTTCCCAACCTTTCACCTTTAGTCTGTGGACGACTTTTCCTATGAGTTAAGTCTCTAGAAGGCAGCATATTGTTGTGTTTTTTTTTTAAATCCAATCTACCAGTCTATGTCTTTTTATTGGTGAGTTTAGGCCATTAACATTCAGTGTTATTATTGAGACATGATTTGTATTTCTGGTCATTTTTGTTTATTTTTTTTTGGGGGGGGGGTAACTTGATTTCTCCTTTGGTTGGCTTTTCTTCTAAAGTAGTTCTTCCCTTTGCAGATTTTCATTGGTGTTTTTAATTTCCTACTTGTGCAATATTTTGCCAACAATATTCTCTGTAGTGCAAATTTTCTTGTGTAATTTCTTTTAGCTTTTTTTTGTTGTTTATCATGGAAGGATTTTTTTCCTTGTCAAATTTGAATCTTAATTTTGCTGGGTATAAGATTATTGGTAGGCATCCATTATTTTTTAGAGCTTGGTCTATGTTCTTCCAGGATCTCCTAGCTTTGAGGGTCTGAGTTAAAAAAAATCAGCTGAGATCTAAATTTGTCTTCCCTTTTATGTCATCTGATTTTTCTCTCTTGTCACCTTTAAAATCCTATCCTCATTCTATATGCTACACATTTTCATTATAATGTGTCTTGGTGTAGACCTATTGTAATTTTGTACATTTGGTGTCCTATAGCCCTCTTGTATTGATTTTCCAATTCATTCTTCCAGCTTGGGAAATTTTCTGATATTATTTCATTGAAAAGATTGTGCATTCCTTTGGTTTGTGTCTCTGGACCTTCTTCTATCCTAATAAATCTTAAATTTTGTCTTTTGATGGTATCACATAATTCTGGGATATTCTGCTCAGGGTTTCTTAGCATCTTCACTGTAAAGACAACTTTATTGTCAAGATTTTATATTCTGTATTCATTGTCTGAGGTCCTGTCTTCCAAGTGATCTAATCTGTTGGTAATGCTTTCTATTGAGTTTTTATTTGGCTTACTGTTTCTTTCATTTCAATGATTTCTGGTTTTTTTCCAGACTATCTCTTTCTTGAAGTAATCTCTTGCTACCTACATTTGCTCTCTTATCTCTTTGTTGGATCATAAATTTTTGCCTGTATCTGCTCACTTGGGTCCTTCTTTAATTCCCAGATAATTTTTGTTTTGTATATTCTGAACTCCTTCTCTGACATTTTGTCTACTGTGCTATCTATAAATTCTATTGTTGTAGTATCTTGGTTTATTTGGGGCACTTTTCTCCCTTGTTTTCACATTATGGCTATGTGTCTTCCTCTCTGGCAGTGTAGATTTGAGGTATTACAAATTCTGCCCTATTTTCTTATATTGTCCCTAAAGATTACCTATACCTTACCTTTAAGGGGGAGATTAATATCACTGCACTCAATGTACACAATGGGCAGCTATAGATCAGTTAACTTCTATTTTTACATTTACAGTTTTGTTGTTATAATCAGAAACGATGAGTTCGGTTATCTTCTAAAATATAGTCAATAGGTTTATAAAATGGATTACAGTTTCCAATGATAGAAGGGGGGCTGGGGATTGTCTGAGATATTTATGATGTAGGATGTGAGAATATAGAGGTATTAAATTATATGACTAGTGAAAAGAAGTCGGCTGTTAATCAGATAAACAAGAGAAAGGCAACCCCATGGAAGACTCCCTGTTACCTCAGCAACAGGATAACTGTCAGTACCCCTAACAGAGACACCTCTGGTGCAGCCAGATCCACAGGGACCTTTGTGACATCTTTCCAGGTCCTTATTGTTGTCCCTCGATAGAAGCAGGGATATCCCAGTTTCTCAGCTGCAGCATCTTTAAGGTTATATGTACTCTCATGTTGGGCTGTGGAGCCATGCTTTGGTGACTAAGAAGCCCTAGTATGGAGTGGCTCTCCATGTGGGTGTAGGGTTGTCTCTATCCGAGTGGCCTGGTGGTGGGGTGGGAGGGGTGCCTGTCTTCTTGCAGGCCTCATGGAGCTGGGGCAGGCCACTGTGCCTCACTGTGTTGAAATATTCAAAATGTCCATCTGTAATCTCATCCTCCTTGCTCTATCCAGTTTGACAAATATTGTTTTTTCTTTAATGCAATAATGGTAAAGCTCTAAGTCTCCAACAATAATAATCTCTTTTTCTTTAATAAAATTTATTTAATGTAAAATACATATATAAAACATAAATATTACAAATATTAATGGGGAGCATGCAATATGTCAGTATATGTACACAATGTATAATGTAAACATATCCATCCCTTCAAACACTTAACAATTCTGTATGGTGAAAAACACAGTGCATTATTGTTATTTGCAGTCATTCTATCATATAATAACATGCTGGAGCTTCTTGCAGCTATCAAACTATAAATTAGGACCCATTGATGACACTTCCTTAAATTTTCATTGTGGGGTTTTGTTGTGCATTATAATAATATTATTTTCACTTCTGTCAGTTTCCTGCTCAAATATAAGTTTTTGGATATTATGGCCATATCAAGTGAGTTTCTCCAACCTCCAAGATAAAAGAATTCATTTTATATTCAATTGCCTGCTCCAGATTCCAATGGTCACTGGTTACCTTGTGAAAGACATGATGCTTTAGATGTGTTTATTCATGCCAGGATATTTCCATGACCAGATATAGCTCCATAAAATAACTCAGAACAGAATTTTTGATTCTTCACTATCAAAATATGCTTTTATATAAAAATAACTAAAACACATTTTAATTTATAAGCACTAAATACAATAAATTCTACAATTATTGCCTTCTGTTCTTTGATAAAAATTTGCTTCTGAGAAGATGAATGTGTATATGGTACAAATAATCTCTTGTAGCCACTTGTAGTCATTATTTTCCACACTGTGACCAAGCAATCAATCATTACCAGGGCCAGAACACACTGTTAAATACCTTTTTCAGCACTTGGGTAATTTGGAGATAGTTATGTATAGAAATATTGGGAATCAATTGCTCATATAAGAGCTATCTAAAAATCCAAAAGGCAAACATAAAATTTGGTTTTATATACAGCTGACCCTTGAACAACATGAGGGCTAGCAATGCTAACTCCAACAAAGTAAAAAATCCAAGGGCTAACTTTGACTTCCCCAAATTTTAATAGGTTGTCATTAACTAGAAGCATTACTGCTAACATAAAGGGTCAATTTATATATATATATTATATATATTTTAATAAATAATTTATATATTTATAAATAATTTATATATTTATAAATAATATATACATTTTATATCCAATATATATATTGGATATAAAAGATTTCGTATTGTGAAAAATGTGTGAAAACTGTGAGAGATGACTTATAATTCACTGGAGAGATGAACTATTCATGTGAAAATGATTAGTATCACATGTCTGTTTTAAGTGGATGCACGCGATGCTTGAGCTTACTAGGAAAGCAACTGGAGGTGGCTGTGAAATTATTATAGTATTACTTTATATACTAGAGTTAATTTGATGCAAACATGATTTAATGGGGAATATTTATGCTTATTTATATTACTTCAATTTTTGTGCCATGTACAAGTCTTTGAGTGTTTGTGTAAACAAGTTTTGATAAAATTTTTATAATAAATTTCTGTATATATTACATCAATAACAAAAGAGACTATTATCTATATTCTGGGGTATTCGTGATATACCTGGATTTTTTAAATTGTTTTGGTATCTCTACTCTATGAACTTCATCGGTGAGTTTTTCAAATTGTCATAAATCTCCAAAACAAAATAAAACAAAACAAAAATCTGCAAGTAAGTGGTTTCATGCAGTTTAAAATTGTGTTGCTTAAGGGTGAAATGTACATGCATAGGTAATAATGTATTCTCCTTTGTTTCAGTTTTAAAAATTTGGCTCCCAACGAATGGACAAAATTGTGTGTGATGTCTGACTGTATAACCACAAATTGAACAGTCAGGATTCATGAAATAAAATCATAAAGCCCTCTGTTTTTTTAAATACCATGGAAATTACTTTCCCTTTATATTTGCTCATAGAAACTGATTACTCATCTTTTAAAAACAATATGATTGGAATATCCTCAAAAGTTTCAATTTTTTACCTGTTGAGAAACAGATACTCTCATAAATTATTACAATATCTAGAGATTAAAAAAATCACAAATTTATTTACATTTATCTCAGATATTCTACTTCTAGAAATTATTCTGGACATACACATTTACCAGTTGATGAAACATACAAAGTTTTGTTGTGGTCATTAAGTGTATTGGTCAAAGGTTGTCAATAACATGAGGCCATTACTTACATGCTCATAAACATAATGTAACTCTATAAAGAATAAGGGAGCTCTTCACCTACTGAAATAGAAATATCTACAGATATATTGTTCAGCGAAAAAAGTTAAAGTCCACAACATTTGTTGTCACCATTTCTGTAGAAGAGGTGAGTGAAAGAAGGTATATACTGATTTTCATATTTCATAGTTTCATTTATATAGAGGCACTCTGGAAGAACATCTAAGAACTAACAGCAATTATATCTTTGGTTGAGCATGGAGGAAAAAGTAGGTGACCCAATAATCGGAGCTTAGTTTAGAGTTTGTTACTACAGTTTATTTATATTGGTAGATATTCATACATTGGAAATATCTATTAAAAGTCATATATATAATTAACATCTGCAATGAATGGTGTCCTGATATGTGAGCAATGAATTGAAAAATAAATCCCATTTTTTTATTTTTATAGAATTGCTTTTTCTTAGATAACCTGGAATGGCAACTTTGCTGTTGATCACCTTTGGGAAAATAAAAATGGTAGCATAGGAACTAGAAGACCGAATTCAAGAAGCTTTGTGTAAATTAATTTAAATAAGTTATTTTACCTTCTAAGACCTCAGTTTTCTTATCTATATAAAGAAGGGCAATATAAAACGTATTTTCATGATCTTATTGAGCTCCTAAATTCCTTAAGTACTTCACAATTGAGTATTTTTTCTAAGCATCAAGTTTCACCATGTGGAACACGCTTATATATAAAAAGATGTCAGAGTTAATGAATGGTCTTCTAATAAGTTTAGTATATTCAACCAAGGTTCCTTATGCAAGATTCCATGTGACTAAGTCACATTGGTGTCATCTTTACTTTAAAAATGGGAGAAAAAACATTTAACATTAATTTTTTTCTTTTAATTTTTTTTTTTTTTTTTTTTGTGTGTGCTTCTTTTTGATATCAGGGATTGAACCCAGGGGTGCGTAACCACTAAGCTACATCCCCAGCATATTTCAAAATTTATTTTGAAACAGTGTCTAGCTAAGTTGCTCAGGGCCTCACCGAGTTGCTGAGGTTGACTTTGTACTTGCAATCTTGTGCCTCAGCTTCTTGAACTACTGTGATTACAGATGTGAAATTAACTAGTTCAAGTAGCCTGGCTTTTTTTCCTATTAATCAAAGTATAATATTCTACTTATAATATAAAAATTACTGATAAAGGGAAAGATGAAATTTCCTGTCAGAAATGCTGAATGGATGAATTCAGTATTTTTATTTATACATAGTTTGTGATATTCCACATTTCTCTCTCTTTTCAATCAATTATTTTTATTATATTTCTACTTTATTTCATTGGCTTAATAAATGAGGTACTATGCTCTAGTAAAACTCAGTGATTACTGATCTTCCTTTGGGTGTACTCAACATGTAGTAATTATCATTCTCTTCTATAATGATTCTTAAAGGCAGTAATTTTGTAATAATATCACTTATATCCTGAAAATGCCACAGAGAGTATATAGTGATATGAGTTTTAATAAGGTGAGTGGTTTAGTGTACCTTTCACATTTGCCCCTTTGCTACTTAAATCCAGAATTCTTCAGACCAGTGAATCAGAACAAATAAACAGATACCTGTCAGAACTCTTGTGTTGTTTTCATGAATTTGAACTTGTTAGAAAGTTTAACCAAAAAAAAAAATGAAATATGCTGAAGAAAACGATCAATCTGACAAATAATTCAGTTCAAAATATGAGGAAAGTATATGGTGATTATAGATCCACATTTGCATGTTAGTGTATCTCAAGATTTTTAGGAACTTTTTGGTTATTAGGAAGCAAATGCTCAATGATTACACATGCATTGTCTTTTCATAACTTATATTTAAATCTGAGTGTTCTTTTGGGCCAGGGCAAGGTCATAGTTATGACCTGAGATTTGGACATCACTACCACCTGCATGTTTGCCACCACCATTTACAAACCAAATGTTTGACCTTAAAAATATTTCTCGTTCCTTACCTGTAATATATAGACATTACAATAGGCTAAATAATGTTATAAAAATGACTAAATAATATAATGCAATTTAGGGTTTAGGGTTTTGGCTCAATGGTAGAGTGCTTGCCTAGCATGTGTGAGGCACTGGGTTCAAGTCTCAGTACCACATAAAAAATAAATAAAATAAAAGTATTGTGTCTACTACTAAAAAATTAATATATGTATATATAGCAGAGTTTAAATAAGTTTTATAGTTTCTGACGTGTTAAGTACATATGAAAATTATTACTTATTTTATATATTGTTTTAAGTTGTAACTGAATCAACCTTCATCCTGACAAAAAGTTTCATATAGAGCTGAAGCACTTGGAAATATTGTATAATCTCCATCATTTCCATTCTCCTAAGGAATGATAAAAAGTGACATCTGCTATTCAGGGATCATTCTATTTTTTTCTTTCCAGTTTTAAAGCTGTATTGATAAAACATGAGGCTAAGTCTTTTCTCCTATGAAAGCTGAAATAAGACAGTATACACTAAATGGGAAACTACTGTGACACCATCATTGTGGTAGATTGCATTTGCTGTTGTGTCAGTCATAGGTAGCAGGCACCACATGGTTCCCCAGTCATCTGTCAGAATTAATGGATCCATTCATTTTTCTTACTTACTAACCAGTAGTACCTTAGATTCCATGGGAAGAATTCAGTTGAGCGGTATTCTTCAGAGTTCCAATAAAGTCTCAAATCCAGGGCTTTCTAAGATAATTCATAAATCACTGGTCTCTAATAATCAGTCATTGTTTAGTGTTAAAAAAAACACTTATTGTAATTTTGTCTTCAAAATACCTTTTTATAGAGAGAAATTATTTTGAAACTATTAATAACTATGGAAGTAGTAATAAAATTTTCATAAATAAGTTAGACTATGCTCCCAGAATTAGACTTCTATTTCAATAATTTAAGTTTTTTTTTTATTGTACAAAACATCTCCCTTACTATAAAGTAGACATTGTCTTCACCTGTTAAATGGAGAAACTGAGGTTATAGTTATGTGATTTCTTCCAGCTCATGCAGAAAATTGGTTAACTGAGCTGAACTAGAAAAGTTAATTGCTTATAAAAGTATGGTTCTTGAGTTCCCATTGTGTGCTTTGTTCTCAAAATAGATGAATAAGAAAGTCTCCAACTCTCAAGATAAATTTCTCATAACTGCTTGGCAGAACAAGTCAATGACAGACGAGGTGATCAACTCAGCCCAGACCAACATTGAAACAGTATGTTCTGGAGAAGGCAGATGAGCTGACACTACTCAATTTGTGTTATTTACTGACTTGTATGTTGAATATTTGGACACTCTATGTTTGTAATAGCAATGATGACTAGTTATAACACCACACTAGAACCACACCTGCTTAAAGATACATCAGAAATTCAAGTTTTGCTTTTTGGAAAATTTCCCCCCAAATATCTTCAGTCTATTGTTGGTTGAATCTACAGATGTGGATCCCAGACTGGATATATGGCGAGTTTTGTAAAAATATTTGGTGTACATATCTGCTTTTGTTTTTACTTAATTGCAAAACTTGAGATGGATTATAGGATTAAAAATTAAGTTACTAAAGAGATTAATGAAAAGTAAAAATAAATACTATTTCATAGGGCTGTTGCTCAAACTTTATAAAATAGTGAGTTCTTTTGGATTTGATTGATTAGTTCCCTTTCCTCTTATGACATATTTGCCCTAATTCTTAAATCTAAGATGCCACACTTAGAAGTAGCCATTTAATATTACATTTGTATTTAGTTTTATAAATAATGTTTCCTACCATATCTTATGCTTTTATTTTTAAAACCTTCATTGGCCACTAGTATTGTTTAGTTAGTCAATATATTCTTGATTGTCAGACTTCACTTAATATATGACCACTAGATATTGAGTAGTTCTTAATTCTAAAAACAAAGATGGCTTTTGGATTAGGAAAGTTGATAAAATAAGACTCTTATTGGAGACTAAAATATGTATTTTTAAGAATTAAATTTCCTGTGGCTTTCTCATGGACATTGCTTGTTTTTCTTTTACCTTGTAATACTTGTGATTCTACTTTAGTGATTTGTGTATTGTAATCAAATGAATTAGCAAAGATTTCCTGACACTGATGCATAGAAGTATGAAAGATACTTTCTTGGCATGAGAATTTTCCACACAGGGTTGTGGTTTTCTTATTTGACCCAATGAAGTTCTGCCTTTGAGCAATAATGATGTAATAATGAAAAATATAGTGTAGGTAACATAAGGCACAGAGAATGAATGTTGTGAGATAAAACTTATAGATTATAGTAAAACAGTGAATCCAGGAGTTTTAAGTTTACAGTAAACACTCGGAGTGAGAGGGATATATAAAGTATCCTAACAGTTTTAAATAAATTCCCCCAAATTCTTACTGTGCCAGAACAAAGGAGTAGAATATAGAAAGTCATTGTTGAGTTGATTCTGGATGCCAGGAGGCCTACTAGACATATTCCTTAGGTGATTCTTCTACATATCCACCTTACTAGAGGATCAAATACATGCCCTAGTAAAACTAATTGCTTCCCACCTACTTCCGTACTTGCTTAGGAATAGATGAAACTACAGTTAGAAAATCTTAGAATGGCAAGGAAATATTAATTGCCCTTTTAGTTTTTTATATCAAGTTGTTTATTTATTCTTGCCAAGTACCCAAGTACTGAAAAACTCATTTCTTTTGAAGAACTTCACTATTATAAATTCTCAGTACCCTTTTGGCTCAACCAAATATTTTACTGTCTTAATTTCTTTTTTAAAAAAATGTATTAGTGTATTATAGTTGTAAATAATAGTGGGTTTCATTTTGATATTCATAAATGTATATAATATAGTTTATTGAATCTCAATCCTCAGTATTTGCTGTTTCCCTTCCCTCCAACCTCCCCAATTGTGTTCTCTTTATTTATTTTTAATTGGTACATTATAGTTATATAAAATTGGAATGCATTGCAATATATTCATACCTGCAAGAAAAAAAAAGATACATGGGAAATAGAAAGCTGTTGAATGATAGAATGGATCATAATCTGTTCTTCACTCATCTGCACTGAGGAGACTCATGGAATCTTAGGGCTGAAGAATAACCTAATTCTAGTTCTTCTTTGGTGTAATCACTTTGGTAAATCCTTGGACCCTTCTCTTACTAGCCTGTCTTCCTTGTTACTAATTTAAATGCCTGTTTTACAAGATTAAAGAGTTTTCACAGCTGGTCTTTTTTTTAACCTATTCTCTCTGCTTTGTGTGCAATATAAGCTATTCATCATTTCTAAAATTATTGAGCCTCTAGTTTGTTCAAGGATTGTGGCAGGCTCTGGTTAAAAAAAACAGGCATAAATTCAATAATTTGCTGACTTCTCCTTCAAGTGAGAAAGAAAGAAGTATGTTGGGAAGGGAAATGCAGGCTTATTCTATGGGAAAATGTTATGAACCAAATTAAATTGATAAGACAACTAGAGAAAGTATTCCTTAGGTGATTAAAAAACAAATTAGTTCAAATAAATTAGTTAAATTATATTTATATTCAATAGTATATCCTTGAGCTGTCTTTAAAAATATGATGCATTTTGTTGTGTTGATAAAATTTTTGTTTATAGATACAGCAAGAGAAAGTCACCTGTGAAGAAATCTGCTGCTATTCCTTTCTGCCCCACTTTGATGTCAATGCTAAAACACCCATATTGTCTTTTTAAGTCAAATTTATTTTTTAACTAATGTATCAAAACATAAAAATTGTACATCCTACTAGATTATAATGGTAATGCTTTGATGTGTGTGTACATTTTTCAACATCTATCATTTCTTTATATTGAAAACTTTAGTACTTCCTTCTTCTAGCCTGTATAAATGTACAGTAAATTATTGTTTTCTATAGTCACCCCACTGTGCAATAACATCCCAGAACATCTTGCTCCTACCTAAATGTAGCTTTTGGACAGCTTTCCTCATGTTCTCTCTGGTTTCTGGTTAACCACTATTCTGTTCTCAATTTCTATGAAGTCAGTTTTTCAAGATTTCAACATTTGAGTGATGTCATGGTTTCCTGAAAGCTCTTGATGCTGCTCATTGGCATGTAACATCATATGAGCATTGAATGGCTGTATATTTATTCCAGCCTACCTAATTTAAACTTGTTTGTCTCTGTCTATCCAGAATTTCTAAGCTTGCTCTCTATTTTCTTTGAGCCTACAGATTCTCCCACTGTGTAAACACTGAATGGCACTCAAGTCTGTGTTCAATGTGTTGTCACTGTTTCTGCACTACAGGGCAATTTAATCCCAAATTTTCCCTAAACCATAGTTGGTGTATAATTTAGAAAGACATAGGGTAGTGCTAAAAGCATAATCCATTCCCACAAGCCTCTTCCTGTGGCCTATGTAGTCCCAGAAACCTTTTCTACATTAGCCATCCTAATTAAGAGCTACAAGATTCTTTCCAGCTCTGTACACAATTATGGATCATCTAGCCCCAGGTCCCTATGCCATACCTGTGGCTATCAACACCACCAAGAAGTGTCACAAAATTTGAACCCAAAACCTGATAAGACCAGCATAGTCAAGGCCCATACTGCTATGGGCAGCCTACTGCTGAGGAAGATATATAGACAAAGCTTCATGTGGTGTTGGCCTTAGAAGAGGTATGATAGACTGAGGCCATGTGTCTTCTGGTGTGAAAGCTATTCTAGAGGCTCAGTCTTTGGTCAGACCTGCAATAGGAACTTTTAGGAACTTCCTAGTATGAGGCTTTCACCGACTGGCCACTAAGTTTCAGGTAACAATCTTGTGCTTTCTACCCTATCTTACCTAAACCAAATGAGATCTCACTCCAAGGTATGCTGCCCAAGATTTGAGTAATGTTGGTGAAGGCAGTTCCTTGACAACGCAGGCCACTACTAAGCTCAGTTACACCTTAATCTCATAGCCAGAAAGACTTGTTCAATTTCAGGGACATGCAAAGGCCCATGCTGCAGCAGGCCTTCATTCTAACAAAGTACAGGTCTCTGACTGGCAACAGGGCACATCTATAGTTCTGTCTGCAAGCATTGGCCTGGTGATAGCTATGCTGCTTGAGGTTGGGGATGGAATGAGAAGAAAGTACTTTGGCCAACACGCTAACACTCAACTGGGTCACACATCTCACAGCTGTAGGAATGTGCACAGTATTGTGGTAAGGTAGTGTGCCAGAGGAGCTGGCAATGATGCCGGCCCAAACTTGAGTCTGTCCCATCAGTCACAGGTCTCCTGATGCTTGGGCAGATTAAAGCCTCCATCTGTGAGCTCTTGCCTGAGTAAGGGAATGTCAGTTTCTACTGTGTGCTGGGTCTCACTGCATCAGCCTTGGCATTGAGCTCCAAGACATAGTCCTCTGCTAGCTTTTTTCCCCTGCCCCTCAACAAGTGAAGTCTTGCTCTCCAATCTGATGTGAGGGGCTTGAGTGGCAGTGCTGGAGAGTATCCTTGCTGCCCATTTCAAAAGCTTGGCCCACAGATATTGGCCTGGCAGAAGGAATTCTGGAGCTCTGCCCTGCATGAAGCTTCACTGCTATGCACCTGGTACTGGCTATAAAGTCTAAGGCCTACACTTAATTTTTTCTTCCTCCTTGAAATAGGAGGATTCCTTCTTTATGCTGGGCTGGAGTGATATGGGAACTGTTTCTTCCCTGCCTTTTTAAATGTATTTTTTTCTTATTTTTATGCTAAAAAAAGGCATCATTGTCCTTCAATTGACTTCCTTAATTTCTATGAATATAGTCTGGTGCATGAATATCTGTTCAACTTGGTGTGTCTGTGTGGAGACAATCATTGGAGGATCATATTTTTCTGCCTTTTTATTCTATCTCACTCAAGGTCCATTAAAGTCTTTGTTTCTGTTTAACATGGGAATATTGAGACCTAACTAAAGTGTGAGACTGAAAAGTCTTTCACTTTCTCTGCTAATTTTTATTGAAGTCATGAGGATTCTTAAATGGCATCATTCTTACTAGCAGTGCCTTACAAGATTACACTGAAATTCATTTGCAAAATATTCTATCTCAATTTTAATGCTTTTCTGGATTTTGAGAGTCTATGACTGTAACTTATAACAATTTTATTAAAATTTGAAAGGAAGTACTAATATTCTTATAGATACTAAACTTTGAAGATCAAAATATATGAAGTATTATTTAAATATCCAATTAAAAGCCCTCATTTCTTCTAGAATCCCTACATTCATTTAAATAATGTATATCTTTTCAAAATGCTTTTCTATAAAATAAGTTTTTCTGCAGTTGTATACTCATATTTTATATGACAAGTAACTTTATTAGACTATCATGCTTTCAACTAAAACAGCGTTGAAAAAATGCTGAGCAAAATATAAAATGGAGATAAAAACATCTTTTATGACAGCTAAAACACAGGGTTCTCACAAGAACATTTTTGATATTGATCCTTGAAAGCAAAACTATTTCAACAATGGGGAGATCCTATTGGGTCCTGCTTTTCTTTTTTCCCATTGCTGGACTCTATCAGAAGAGTGTAATACAAAAGACAGGCTTTCAAGAGAAAAAATATAAATTGAAGAAAACTAAAATTGATTAAACTAGTAATTTTTTAAAATGTTGTTCAATACAGTTAGAAGGATTTTTTCCTGATTTAATCTCAAATTACATTAGAAGGCTTTTGACATTTGCACATTACCTTCATTCAAAGAGATATTTTAAGTTGTTAAATAAAAAGACAAGCATGCACAAGTGCTCTGAGACCAGAAATTGTTTTTAAAAATCGCTGATACTGCTATTAAACTATAGTAAAGATTGATTATTCTTTATACAAAATACTTGAAACCAGAAGTGTCTTAGATTTGGAGATTTTTTTAAAATTTTAAAACATCTGCATATACTTAATGAAAAATCTTAGGGATGAGAACTAAGTGTAAACTTGAAATTTATTTATGGTTCATATACTCCTTATAGACATAGACTGACAGTGATTTTACACAATATTTTTAGCTGACCTGCATTTTGACTACATTTGGTTATATGAGGCCAAATGGAGAATTTTACACTCATGAAACGTGTGAGCACTTGGAGCATTTCAGTTTGGGATTTTCAGATTAGAGATGTTTATCTTTATAGTAATATACACAGAGAATCAGGAGGAAAGCTGATGTTGAGGAAAAAGTCTTCGAAGACTAGCTGAGAAAAAGATGAGAAGAGAATACTGAAGAGAAGGAGAGATGACTATAAATAGAAACAGAATATTTGAGAAATTGAAGAAGAAGATAGTGATATCAAAGAATTCAAGATTTCTTCCTCTATAAAAATCAGAGGGTTTGTGCTTTTTTATATTTGAAGTTTGAATACTCACTGAAAATATTTAAAAGCTGGCATCTATGCAAATCTATAGAATTCGGGAGGGCTGGGAGAAGTGCTGAGGACAGTGTGGCACTGATATTTATTCTATCTGGTGGGAAAATGATGTATTTGTCACCAGATAACAAAAGCAAGAAGCAACAAGAAGAGATTTTAGATCTTCATCACGTTAAGTGGGGGAGAACATGATCATCTAAATGCTGTTACTGACTTCAAAGTTAACATGCAATTACTAGGATTTAATTATTATCAGTATTTGTGAGATATATGAATGACATATGGTTCCCATTTCAGATAGGAGGCTACAATTTATAATGAGAAACTTTGGGATTACCTTAGTGTGAAAGCTTCACTTTATATTTTGCTTCTCCTGTAAAATTCAGCAAGAGCCAAAGGAAATAACACTTTGGAATAAAATTAATCTAGATAAAAACCTCACTTTTGTGTCCCACTTGTATAAATCATATACCTCTCAATTTACTCCTTTCTTATATTGAAAAATACATACTTATGAAACTACTTAATGTAACAAACAATGGAAAAGGGCTAAGAAGATTATCACACAGATTACATGTAGCCATATTTTCCTCTCCTTTCTATTCCACTCCATGCCCACTGCCTCATTTACATTCTTATATCTCTTTTTGTAGAATATAGAAAATTATCTCCATGCTTATTGGCTATCTCTCAGGACAGTTTTGTAACTATATATATGTCTCTAGTACAGGCAATCAATCACATGTATTTTTCAATTCATTAAGTCAATTCACAATCACTTCCTCAATTAGTTAATCACTTTGTAAAGTTTGAGAGGCCTTTTAAAAATGTATTTCTTACATTCCCATCCATTTTTATATTTCAAACTATTATCTCCTATGAATCTTTAGTCAACTCTTTCTCTGTAATCCAAATTTTATCTCCCTATCATCTCACATTTTCAAAATTCTTTGAGGCATGATTCGAGCTCTTCCTTGAAGCTCTACCAGAAGATACTACTTCTAATTATTTTCTCTATGTTGGATCCCATATTTATATGTAGCACCATAATAATATTTTCTTCATTTAAAAAATTAAATTAATGTGTCACAGAAATTGATGCAAAATTCTCACAGGCTGGGCCCTTTTATACTACTTCTGTATCTATTATAGAACTTAGCAGAGTTCTGGGTATGTAATCATTAATTCAATAAATATTTTCACATTGATTTCAGATAGATTTTGAAATGTTAAAACTGGACGGCCCTTGAAAGACTGTTCAGCAGAAGATACTGATTGAAATCATTTGCTCATTTACAACAAGGGGAGGTTTCCAGCTGATAGATTTTATTGCCTGTTATTTAGACAATGGAAACACTGTAACAGGAAGCATCTTGTAAACAAAATTCGCTTTGACTATTGAGCATAACCAGCTTTAACTGCTACTTTCAATCTCCTTTAAAGGCTCAGGGGGGAACTGAAATGGGAACTGTTTAGCAGGGAGATGGACCATAAATTAAGTTAGAGCAGAAAATAACCTGGGGTAGAAACTGAGAAGCACAGAAACCATGGCAACTAAAGGAATTCAAACAATACTGTGTCTTTTAGCCTTTTCCATTCATTCATGTTTCTATGTCACTCATGTTATATCCTCATTCTTTTTAATACCCACAACTCTAACAGTAGTTGATTACAAATCTTGCTTTGAAAGGGGTTTTTACATTTTAATATTCCATCAAAATATCCATACCCAGTTCTTATCATTTTAATAATCTGAGCCAGTTCAAATTCTTCTTTTAGTTCATCAAATAGTTAAACCAGAATTTTTATAGCTATTTACAGGATTGAAATTTAGCCAAGGGAAAAAAATAGGCAGGAGTGTATATTAAGTGAGTGGCAAGAGTGAATAAGATTCACAAAATGGAAATGTCTCCAAAGGTATGAGAGAGTCATTGGTGTTCTAAGACATAAACTAAAGTTTTCTTTCTTTTCCAGGTTATAAGAAACACTAACCAGGCATGGAGAGATGGAGCCATAATAAGGAAACTTGAAGATGCTGCTCAGTACCTTGAAAACAAGAATATATTTAAAATCTACCATGTGGATCTCCTCAAACTTTAGAATATTAGAATTTCAGGTTCAGAGTAAATATTAGAAATAATCTTCTTGAACCTGGTGTGGTGGCACATGCCTATAATCTCAGCTATTCAGGAGGCTGAGACAGGAGAATCATAAGTTTGAGGCCAGCCTTCTTGACTTAGCAAGACTGTGCCACACACACACACACACACACACACACACACACACACACAAAGAAAACAAAAGAAAGAGCTGGGGATGTAGCTCAGTAGTAGATTATCCCTGGGTTTAATCTCCAGTACAAAAAATAAATTTTTATTAAAACTATGAAATAATACTGAGAACTTGATTAATTTAATTAGGTATTCACTTCTATCTCTGTAACATAATTACTCATATAATTACTCATATATATGAGAATATAATTACTCATGTTTTACTTCTATAAAACATGAGTAATCATACTTGTTCCTTCATGTTTTTGATGAGCAAATGAGGTAACACGTTTAAAGATAGCTTCTGAATCATAATGTGTTTTATAAATGAATTATTATTTAAAAATATACTTTCTAATACAAATAAACATAGTTACTATATTATTCACCAATTCTACCCTTAGCAAAGTATGCAAAATGATTGAAAAGAGGTATTTAGATAAATTTTTTATACAAATATTTGTAATCTAACTCTACACAATTACCTAAAGGTGGAAACATTCAAATATCCTTTAATAGATGAGTGGGTAAACTAAACTTGATATCCAAACAATGGAATATTACTCATCTACAGAAAAAGAATAAAGTACTACAATGTGTTACAATGTGGTTGTGGATGAACTTCAAAATATTTTCTAAGTATCCAGACTTAAAAGTGTCATGGCTTGGAAATGAGATGTCCCCCAAATGCTACTGTATTAATGCAGAAATATTCTGAGTTTAAATATTGAAATTATGAGATGTGTAATCTAAATAGTTCATCCTAGTTTGAATAGACTAACTGAAATCGTAACTGTAGGCAGATGGCATATGGCTGAAGGAGGTAGATCCTGGAAAATTCACTTGCCCTGGGGTCCCTTCCCTGTGCATTTTGTACTTCCTGGCTTCCATGATAGGAGTAGCTCTTCTCTGCCATGCCCTACTACCTTGATATTCTACCTCATCTTGGCCCCAGACCAGTGGAGCTGACTGAACATGAACTGAACCTCTTAAACTGTGAAAACCTAAATCATTTTTGCCCCCTAAGCTGTACTTATCAGGTATTTTGGTCACAGCAATGTAAAGCAGCTTAGCAGATGATATACTATATTATCTATGTATGTATGTATGTATGTATGTATGTATGTATCTATCTATCTATCTATATCTATATCTATATATCTCTATCTATCTATCTATATCTATATCTATATCTATATCTATATCTATATCTATATCTATATCTATATCTATATCTATATCTATATACATAAAATGTCCTAAGTAGGTAAATTTGTAGAGAAATAAAGAACATCAGTAATTTCTAGGGTCTGGTGGGAGGTAAGCATGATAACATGTTTAAAGAGCATGCAGATCCATTTGTAGGTGATGGAATATTTTAAAGCTAATTCTTACAGAACAATTTAGTAAGGATTAAAGATAAATGAATGGTTTGCTTTAAAGGGGTTAATTTAATGTCATATACATTTCATCCTGATTTTTCAAAAGAGAAACATTAGAGGTCAAAATGTGTTTACTGGGTTGCAGCTGACACCGTTACCTGGAACAAATGTTGTAGCACTACTTTTTTTTTTTAATGGTCTAACTACTTTAATATTATAACCAATAATTTGTAACAATTTCTATAACATAAATACTGCTCTTGTTTTTAAGCACTGTCATGTTAAAATAGTTTACTTAAAATGATAAAAAATATACATAAATTTAATATAAAGATTATAACTCTCAGGTAGTGTACATTTAAATGTACGAAATGTTGAATTTGAATGTCCTTTGAGGAAAAGCTTACATGGTTCACTTTGTACTCAGCAATATCTACCACTTTAAATTGTTGGCAAGGAATAGCTATTTAGCATTACTCATTCTGAACAATTTATACCATAATGATTGTAATCCAGCCGAAAGGAGAGAGTATTTATATTGCCAAGAATGGAATTAGACTCACATTTATCTTTAATAAAGTAATGTATTCTATTTTTAAAAAGCAGAGACAAATTAAACAGTCATAGAGAGTCAAAGTTGGCAGAATCTGTTGTAGTCTAGCATAGGCATCACTTTTCAACCGTTTGAGCAACTAGTGAATCACCTATGACAACTCTAATTAAAATAAGCTCAGCTCTGAACTGGGATACTAAGCAGATGGTAGAAATAAAGATGTGCTGAACTAGCCATAAATAATTGAGACAGGAAAAGGTACAGGGGAAGTTTAAGCTCTAGTCCCAGAAGTTTGTGTGAGTATTCATAGTATTTTGATATGTTAGCATATGCCTTTAGCATTGTATCTTCACAAGTACACATTGTGAGATATATGGCATTATTATTGGAAGCTGAGCATTTTAGATGCCATAAAGATAATCCATAAAATGTAGCTAAGGCTTATGACATAACAACCTATTGATAATATAAGAAGGAAAGCATATGAATAGAATAGACAATTGGAAGGAAACACAATGGTTCATAGTCTCTAAAAGAAGTCAATCAATAGTAATAATTTGATTATATCATTTCTCATCATAATGGCAATGTTCATTGTCATTGTGAAATCTGTTTCCCTTCTTTTTCTGAGCTTCCCACCAGAATAGAATATGGCTGTGATAGGGATTTAAAATATTAAAGCAAAAAATGAGCCTTTACAGTTCTCCTGTCCAAACACACAACAGTCAGAAACACTACACAACATAAGCACATTATATTGTGCTCACATATTATACATTTCCAAAGTGCCTCTGCCTACACTATTATCCATGACACCCAACCAAGAACAGCATGTTGAGGTTTCCATCAAGAGAATGTGTGAAATAGACCTAGGATCTGATGTGAAAGAAAAAGTTTTCGGGTGCTGGCATGTAAACAAACAAAGCAATAATCCTGATTATCAACTATATTCTTTACTTTCTCAACACATATCACAAATAATGAAGTTTACATATGAAACTGAAAGAGACTTCAACTGCTCATGGACCTCCGGGCAATGGCTGGTCTCGAGATAATGCTATCTTGGGTGAAAGTATGTGAAAACAGCTATTAGAAGACATGGAATTCCAGAGGAATATTATTTGGTGTTTTCTTCTTTCCCAAAAAGCTTCCTGAATGAACACATAGTGTGATAGGAATAGTTGCAATATGAAGCAATGAAAAAACAAGCTTTAATTGAGTTCCAGGAAAGCAAGTCATCTTCAGTATGAAATCCTTACCAACACTACTATTGGGGTCACCTTGACCAAGTTTTTACTTTAAGCCTTTAGTATTATTTCTTATTATCAGCATGCACAACCATAACTAAAAAATCTTGAATAGCTTAAGTTATCAAAAAAATTAAAAATAAAATAAATTATATATTTGCATTCAATTAGCTCATGAACTGACTGCCCACAATGATATTTTTCTTTTCAACAATGTGCAGTTCTTTAATATCTACTGATCATGAAGGGACTTTTGTAAAAAGAAGAAGAAGGGGGAGGAGGAGGAAAAGGAGGAGGAGGAGGAGGAGGAATAATTTAGATATTATTTCCACTTTGCTGTACTGTGATATCTGCTATCTGCATTTTTTGCTCTTTCAACTTCTAAAATTTCTTCCTTGAAGCAATAATCCCTGATTATTGGGATTATTACCTGATTACCTGAAAATTCATCAGTAAACACTTTTGGGGAAATATGTTTGATTCTTGGTCTAATTAAAAATAAGTAAAGAACATCTGAGGTTTACTTTGGGACACTGAGCTGATGTCAGGGTGTAATGAGTAGAAGAATGCCACTTAGCTAAAGCCATTTGAGAGTTATCATAGAAAATTGAAAATAAAAGACACTTCAAAGTTTGAAATACCATGTGCTGCTGCATGAAAGTATAGTCATTAAGGAAATAAACAATGATTACGAAATAAAACAATACTTACAGTAAAATCAAATTCTTTGTAAAATTTTTGCTTTTAAATAACCTTCAAATTACCTACTTAGAACTTTTTTAAGCTGATTTTTGGCTGTCTAATTTGACTTTTAAAGTCCTTTTGGGATTTTGATGCTGCCTTTTGAAAAAAGTGGCCTTAATTTTACTCAGCTGGATATGCTTCTAACATGTGTTTCATTGATTGTAGAATATTTATTTTTCTTTTTAGATAATATAGGTTAAAGAAAGCTGCAAGCTCCTATTTTTCTTTATAATGAATTCAGCTCTGTGAAACTGGTTAGTAGAGAATCTTAAATGGGGCACAAGGAGGAAAAGTGGAATAATTGGAAGTCTAAGAAGTTGCTGAAAGTGAAAACAAAATACAAGGCAATGGTGAAATGTAATTTTGCTTTTATGAAGGCTCATAGAATGCTAGACTTTATGAGGATGATAAAATTAAATTTAACAGGTTGGGAATATAAAGATATATAGAGGAAGACTTATCCTTTCTATTAAGACTAAAAATGATAGCTCTACTTAAATTTCTTTTGGCACTAGAAAAATCTTGCGAAATTGAGTTTCATATTCCATTGACATGTCAAGATATCTTATTCACCCAAGAAACAGTTTCACCTAAATATATGACTTGTTCTGCACCATCACTGGGCTTAATTTAAGCATAGCACTTCTACTTTCAAGGAGAATCATGCTTGTATCAGCACCATCAGGGTTACAAGGCAAGTGGAGAATTGCAGCTATCAATTTTAAGGCCACAGAGTTGAAAAGTCTAGATTTTAGAAAGTGATTTAAAACATCTTCTGTGGGCTGTATTTATTCGTTTGGTATCACTGCATAATAAAATTTCAGAAACAGTTATTTTAAGTCTGACTTTGTGACAAAATGGCTTAAGATTAATTTGCCATTAATTTACAGAAAGGTTTCACATGGGAGTTTGTTATTAGAAAAGACAGAGGTCATTTTAAAATGCAGCTGCAGGTCACTAGTTCCAAGCTTTCTTTTTCATATAATCGGGGTGAGGATGGTCCATGTTTTAAGTAAAAATAAATTTATAAATGAAATAATAATCAAGTAAAAAGCAAGGCTGAAATGAAAAGTAACATTTTTTTGTTCAAAACTAAACTAGTTGTTTTAATTGAAATATCACGTCCAAATAAAGAAAACTAAAATCCCAAATCACCAATATGTAACCTCTCTGACCCTAAATAAGTATGGCACAAATTCACTTTCAGGGAGCATAATCAGTGATTCACTTGGATGATTTGTTTTTGTCTCAAATGTATAGGTGAGAAAATATAGGTAATTATACTTTGACAATTATAGTGGTCTGGGAAATGTTACTGCTTTTTTTCAATTTTTAGTACTAATGAATATTCTGAAGGTCATATGAGCAATCAGTGAGATAGTGTTCAGGAAAAACTGCTAGTGGATATTTTGTTGTACAACAATTTTCATGGGGCTAATACCTTTTAAATAAAATGCAAAGCATCTATTTTCCTGTTGGTCACCCCTGATTACCAGGCTGGGCTATAGAGTAATATACTATCCTACATACCATAGTGTTCTTTCCATTACTAGTACCCACTCAGTGAAATAGATCTTCCTGAGAAAGATATAACATTCTTTATTCACAGATATTAATCAATTATCTTTATTCAAAAAAAATGACTGATCAGGCATTTATTTTACCAACAAATAATAGGCTCTGAAAAGCAACATGATTTGGAAAATGTCTTTATGGAAAAGTGTTACTTATGGAATTTAACTTTTAAAAGATAAGAGTTATTTCTATTCAGAACTTTTGTAGTGCCATTTCAACTCATTTACACCCTGGAATATCATTATTGTTTTAGTTTTTCTGAACCTGTTTACTTTCTTTCTAGATTTTCTTATAAAAACCAACAGGACACAAACTGAAAATGTTGAAACAAAAAAAGTAATATATAGACATTCTTTATTTTCCCCTTAAATCTAGATAATGTGTAATCCAGTATTTTAAATGATATTAAGCCATGGGTTAGTAAGCATAATCCACTCATGTTTTTGAACATGTAGTAACATGTTTAGCAAAAAGAAATCTAAAAATCCTGTTTACAGACTTTTTCAACCATCTCCTTCCGAGATTCCTTAGTAGTCGGTACAATCCTCTCAGACCAGGCATTTGCTCAAGGTGATAAGGTATAACTGTGACAGTCTGATAAGTTTTGTGCACTCAAATTCGTTAAACACTACTAGAGCAAATGTAGACCCTTGGTCAAAACTAATAATTATCAGCTACCCATGTGTTGCAAATAACTGCTACAGAACTGTGAGTTTAGAGTTTGATATGTTAGGTAGAGTAAGAAGCACACACCATTACTTCAAGAGAAAATTTATTACAAGAAAGATATAATTTGTTTTGGATTGGTGCAACTCTATCAATATTGAATATTCACAGAAATATTTGGTCAATTTTTATTAAAAATTTGGATATTTTGTTTGGTAATTGTACCATTCTTGAAAAATAGATAATTAAAAAATGACATTGAGTTTAAGCATGAGTTAGTTCTTTTACATGTTATATGTTAATTGAGAGGCTTTTTAATAACATATTACTCTGAGCTCCTTTAAAAAAAAAAAAAGAAACAGCTCCCATCTGGAATAGTTCCCATCACTGGACAAGGATACCTCTGAACAAAATGTGACTTTTCAAAGTGATGTTTTTCTTAGATTAGACACACACCAAACTGAGTCTCATGGTCATAACTGGCTTTGCAGGATGAGAATGTCAAATCTTTTCAGAGAGAAAATACCACAAAAAAAGGAAACTGGAATATGTAATGCATAAAGTTTATGTCTAACTCAGTTGTAAAGTGCTGGAAAGTTAAATTTCATACTTTCATGGGATATTTTATAGCCAATCTTTTATTTACCAGTCCTGAGTAAACATCATTAGGGAGAAATAGAAGTTTATATTTACTTAAAAATCATGATACTTTTACAGAAAACAAGAAAAAGAAAAAGCTAGATGTTATGGTTAGATGTAAAACTTGGTAAACCTACTTTATACTGTTAAAATAGTGCATCATAAAGTAGTGTAATAGTCGGTATATATTTGCAAAGGTGGAAAGCATACTTTCAATTAATGTAATAGTAAGAAAAAGATCTGGAAATGATTTATTCATTATTAAAGGTAAATTATAGAACATGTGCTTTATATCTAGTGAGTTAAATTTCAGAAGCATTGATGTAACAGCTGGAGTGATGACACTAGATAATATAATTTCACATTTTTTTTTCTTTCACTCCAAAGCTCATACATTTTGTGCATATCTGTATGAAGTTAGTCTGATGTATGACCATCTACCTGTTGAGTGATGATGGATGAAATTTGTGCCATACTTGAAAGCTGAAAAAAGTGAAGATGAAGATGAACGAATTCTGGAATGTTTACAAGGGAGGAAACCTTAATAAGTGATGATAATAATCCATTTCTAGCCTTCTTCTATGCTTCCAGTGAGAAGAAAATGACACTCTAAGTAAGTGTAGCACTATGGTTATAGGCTGACAATTTTGCTTACTTTTTTTCTAATTAAATGTAACCCTGCATCATGGTATGTAGCTTGGACAGATTTAAGTTTGCCCCACCCTCTCAAACAGACAATTTGAGTCATGAAAAGCGATTAAAACAATTATAGGAGACCTCACCACTGAGTATGTTTTCTGGTTTAATTAAAGATAAATCTTTTTTTTAAAAATAGATACAAATCATTTTTTTTAAAGAGAGAGTGAGAGAGGAGAGAAAGAGAGAGAGAGAGAGAGAGAGAGAGAGAGAGAGAGAGAGAGAGAGAGAATTTTTTTAATATTTATTTTTTAGTTCTCGGCGGACACAACATCTTTGTTGGTATGTGGTGCTGAGGATTGAACCCGGGCCGCACGCATGCTAGGCAAGCGTGCTACCGCTTAAGCCACATCCCCAGCCCAAAGATAAATCTTGATGAGCTTAGCAAGATCAATTTCCAGAATAGTGTTGAGTATAAGTAGTGCTCACATGTTAATTTCACATTGCATTTCTATTCTCAGTGATAATATAGCGTCTAGCTGAGCTTATAGCTATATCCCTTCAACCTCTGACTCAAGAAATATTCTAGTACTTATTGTACTAAATCATAACTTTCCTTAATATGTCAGTGCATTTGCAAGTGTTAGTTATTTGCTTTCACAGCTGCCATTTCACATTATATTGGTACAAAAATGCAGCACGAATTTTCATGCTTTTTATAGTAGACAATAAAATACCATAGAGATATTCTGCTGCAGGAAGAGTGATTGACGAATGGCTATGCTTTGCTCTCTGACAATCCACCACAATGTTTATACCAAGACCATGCTTCTCATGGTACAAGTGCAAGATCATTTCTGGAAAATAGGTGTCCTCAGACAAATGACTTTGGTTCATTGACTTTCATTGGCATGGCTAAATTTTTTTTCGAAATGTACTAAAATCTAAATAGTGTTCCTACTACATACTGCCCCTTTCCTATTGTCTTTTCTAGGACTCAGTTCTGCACCACACCTTCTCTGGATCCTCTCCTTTCCCAGTAATATGTGTTTCTCAACAATTCTCTTTCACAAATAAGCTCTTCTTAGCAGCTTTTGTCAAAGAATCTGAAGTTACATAAATGATACTGAGACAGAGACTCATAAAATGAGATGGAAGCATGGGTGTTGAAAACAGGATCAGTTGCCCCCTCTTCAGGAGAAAAGGATGCCATTCTAAGTGATAGGTGAGGTGGAGTCTCAGAATGGAGATTATAACACAATTACTGTTTTATCATTTGCCATCTGGCAACAGGTTCCAATGGAATGACATGCCTCTTGAAGTACAAGAATTCATTCATTTGAAAAATAAGAGCATAAGAAGCAGCATAAAAAGAAAAATCATCAGTGGCCTTCTACATTACAATGGTGGTATTCAGAGGAATAATGAGAAAGGGAGGGGTATAAACAATCAGTTAACAGCTAAATGTGAGCACCAGAGGACTCCCTTGGTAACTTGAAAGAGATCCTTAGGTCTTAAAGCAGAAGGAAATACTCAGCAACAAATTGAAGACAAGGTAATAACAGTTTCATAACTCCAGAGACATCTGAAGTCTTCTTCAAGACAGATCTTTTGTGTTGAAAGTGACTGGCTGGGAAAACCTGGGGCCCTGAGACATGGGTTGTGGATATTTGTAAGGATGCTCAGGTAGTTGATGACTCTTACAGACGTCTCTCAATGATAGAGATTGAAGAGGTGGTCCACCTTTGCTCAGTAAGATTTAGAGTTCTTCCACCCTGTTCTAAGATATTGTATAGACCTCTTCCTCACAAGTCAACAATTGCTACTTTATGGTGCTGATCTAATTTCTCTTGGCTGCAAGCTGATAATTAGAGTTAAATCTTATTATAGCCTAAGTAAGGATATAATGGACCTGATAAGAGATGAATGGGATGATACACTTAAGGAATTTCAAGAATTACATAGCATGAAATGACAGGAGCATGCATTGCCACAATGACTGGAATTTGAGAGTAATTGACCAAAAGAATGGCATGTAAGACAAAAAGAACAAGAATTCATTCAAATGGTGTCTATAACTGAAGTTGGAATATAATATCTTCTCAACTACCCTTAGATATGCAGCAAACTCTCTGCTAGGGTTGCTTTTCGAAACCCAGAGAAATTGATGGTTAATATTAAGCAAAATGGAAATGGCTGAGTTGGGAAGAAAGTAGGGAAAATAATAACACGCCCGAGGCAAGTGGAATGGAATTATTATGTGAGGCTAGAATACCTACTATGTGGTTAGTTTCCACAGGAAGGCTTAGAGATCACACTATTCATCATAGACATCAGGGTGTGCCAGTGAGAGTAGCACATAATCACTAAGAAGTTTGAGGATGGCTGTTTTTGTGAATGCATGGATGACAATGAAAAAGGTTGTCTCAGAGCTGTATATTATAATATCTGTGGGGTTTTAGTGCTCCAAAATAAGAGGACAAGTAGGTCAGCACTTACTTGAACATCAGAAATCATGACAAAGTCACATAAGGGGACAAAATATTCATCCCTGAATTTTTCAGCCCATAGAGACAAAGTTAATGGGAAGATAACAAGGGTGATGCTTGACATGCACAGCCTCCCAATTTAATAAACAAATCCATGAAAAAGTCTTCAAAATCTCTAGCAATTGGAGAAATGGAAATCAAAACTACTCTAAGATTTCATCTCACTCTAGTCAGAATAGCAATCATCAAGAATACAGGCAACAGTAAATGTTGGTGAGAATGTGGTGAAAAAGGTACACTCATACATTGCTGGTGGGACGGCAAATTTGTGCAACCACTATGGAAAGTGGTATGGAGGTTCCTCAGAAAATTGGGAACAGAACTACCATTTGACCCAGGTATCCCACTCCTTGGTTTATACCCAAAGAACTTAAAATCAGCATACTATGGTGACACAGCCATATTAATATTTATAGAAGCTCAATTCACAATAGCTAGAATATGGAACAAACTTAGGTGTCCTTAAATAGATGAATGTATAAAGAAAATGTGGGATATATACTCAATGCAATATTACTCAGCTTTAAAGAAGAGTAAAATTATGAAACTTGCCAGTAAATTGTTGGAGTTGGAGACTATCATGCTAAGCAAAATAAACCAATCCCACAAAACCAAAAGCTGAATGCTTTCTCTAACACCTGAATGATTAGTCACAATAAGGCAGGGGGAACTAGGGAAGAATAGAATTACCTTAGATTAGGTAGACAGAAGTTATGGGAGGAAAAGGAAGGGGAGTTGGGATAGGAAAGATAGTAGAATAAGACAGATATTATTACTATATGTATATATGTGACTACATGACCAATATGATTCTGCAACTTGTACACTCAGAAAAATAAGACATTATATCTAATCTATGTATGATATATTAAAGTGCATAAATGCATTTTATTGTCATGTATAACTAATTAAAACAAATTTTAAAAAATTAAAAATGTGAAGTGAGCACCCTAGTTATGGCTGCTTTGCTAAATGAGGCATCATTAATAAATTGATAAGATCTCAGGAAATTGGGAAACAGAATTGACCTGGGGAATGTATTCTATCAATTCAGATAATAGGATAAGAAAAAGTTCCCATTTGTGTTATAATATGATGAAGAATATTCATATAATGTTTTGCTTCAGTAAGATGTCATTCTCTTGTCATAACCTCTGATACAAACTTCCAGGAGATTCCACAGAATATTGCACAGATTCATCACATCAACACTATAGTACTGATAAGACAATATGAGCAAAAGGATTGAACGTACTCCTTAGACATATGTTTTACATATCATGGGGGGAAAAAAACCTCTCAAAGATTCAGTGATATGCTACTTCAGTGATGTTCTCAGGGCTTAGTGTTCTGGATGTCCAGAGACTCAAAATAAATTCATCCTGCATTCTCTCTGAAAAATAAGAAAGCAGATAACCTCTTAAGTCTATTTGTGATCGAAAAGCAACGTGTTCTAGGCTCAGGATGCTGCCCTAAATGATATACTTGATGACATAGTTAGCAGCTAGTTTTGTGGCCGCTCAGAGAGGATATGCATACCTACCAAGCATTTAGTTGCAGGCCATGATTTCCACCATTAGCTAACATCAGTTCAATTCACTTACATTCTGTTTTCCCCTTCAACAAGGAAGTCCAATGAGAACCAAAGGAGACAAAACTGAATTCAGAAATAGGTCTTTGTGGCACAAGGGGTAAACTGAAGCCAACATAAAAATATTCTTCTCAGGGTTAGAAATTTAGCTCAGTGGCAGAGTGCTTGCCTACTATGCACAAGGCCCTGAGTTTGGCACTCAGCCCTGAAAAAACAAATAAACAAACAAATAGATAAATGTTATTCTCCAATCTCTTGTTCTGGGGAATGCAAGTGCTTTATTACTGCATTGTTATTGTTATTATTATTATTATTATTATTATTATTATTAATTTATTTTTCACATCTTCATACATGTATTTTCTAATTCCAGCACCACATTCAGGCAGAGGCCATGCTTTCAACTAGTTCCACCAAGCCAATGACTGAGCATGAGGTTGATAGTAAGGAAAGCTAGTTTCTACAAAACGCAGGACACCTTTGAGAGTTAATGTTGACTCAAGGACTCTCTAGGACTTAGGCAAAACTTTATTACAACTATGCTTTTGCAATCCAGGACTCTTCCTGCTTTTCCTTTCTGTGTCTATGGTCAGACTTTCACCATGCTTCTATGGTTTCTCCTGACTCCTCCCATTTCCCACATCTTTTTCCTCAAAATCATGTTCTTTTAATTTCAAATAAATCTTTCTCATTTCTATATTTGTTTTGGCATGTGTTTCTTAGAGAATCTGTACCAATATTTTTGTTAAATTTATTTTTTAATTCAATGTTCTAATTATGCCTCTGAGGTTCAATGTGATACTTCAAGAAATGTGTACAGTGTACAGTAATTAAATCTAACTTCCTTTACCCTTCCACCAACCCTTCCCACCCATTAATAATCACCATTCTACCTTCAGGTTAGTTCTTTTTAACTTACACATATGAAAGATAAACCATGTTAAAGAAAATAAAATAATATATATATATATATATATATATATATATATATATATATAGAGAGAGAGAGAGAGAGAGAGAGAGAGAGGGAGGGAGAGAGAGAGAGAGAGAGAGAGAGTAACTGGCGGCCTATTTGGCTTAAAATAGTGTCTTTCAATTACATCCATTTTGTTGCAAAAGATTAGCAGCAAGATTTTATCCTTCTTTATGTCCAGATAATATTTTATATATATAATGTATATGTAATACATGGGCACCTAGGTTGAATCTTTCTATCTTAGCTAATGTGAATACTGCCAAAATAAACCTGAGCATGTAGATATCTACTTAATACACTGATTTCATTTTCAATGGATATATATTCTGAAATGGAGTACCTGAAACATAGTTTTCTGAGAACTCTCCATACTGTTCTCAAAATGACTATACTAATTTACATTACCTTCAACAGCATATTAGGCTTCCGTTTTCTCCACAAAATAATTTTCATTTTTTGCTGTTAATTTTTGATAATAGTCATTCTAACAAAAATGAGAAGATGTATCATTGTGGTTTTAATTTGCATTTCCATCATGGCTAAGAATATACAAAATTTTAAAATATATATTTGTTAGCCATTTGCATTTCTTTTGAGAAATATTAGTTCAGATTCATTTGCCCATTGAAAAGTGGATTATATGTTTTTTGTAAATTTTTTGAGTTTCTACTATATTCTAAAAATCAACCCTTCATCAGGTGAAATTTACAAATATTTTCTTCCATTTGATATATTACATTTTCACTTTCTTAATGATATCCTTTGCTATGCAAACTTTTTTTAGTTTTATGTAATACCATTTATCTACTTTTGCTTTTGTTGCCTTTTTTTTTGGAATCATATCATTGATTATTCTAATAACTTCAAGTGATTCCACAGTGCTTTCTCCTAGTGTTTTTATAGTTTCAGAACATTTAGTTAAGTCTTTGATGTTTTTAGTTGACTTTTACACAGGTTGAGATATAAGTGTGAAATTTTAGTCTTCTGCATATGAATAGCCAGTGTTCCCAGTACAATTTAATCAAGAGCCTGGCCTTTCTTCAATGTGTGTTTTGGTGTCTCTGTTGAGTATCAGTTCACTATACATGTGTGTGTTTATTTCTCAGATCTATATTCTGTTCCATTGGTCTTCATTTCTATTTTTTTTTCTCAGTAGCATGCTGTTTTGAATACTTTGGTTCTGTAGTTTGAAATCAGGTATTGTTATGCAGAAGGCATTAATCTTTTTTTCAAGATTTCTTGGGCTATTTGCAGTGTGTTATGCTTTCACATAAATTTTAATATTATATTTTCTATTTGTATATTAGATATTTTCTCTTTCTATTTGTATATTATATATTTTCTCTTATGCATTTATTCCTACAAATACATAACTGTGACACTGTTCCTGAAACCCAATCTCTAGGTAGTCACAGTATTCTTGGACTTGTATATTAATAAATACATCTAAAATTTATATCAAATAATATTTATTCTTCATGTATTTACATAATTAAAATTGATGAACATTGATTATATATTCTTAAAAAATAATCAAGTTTCACCCAGGCACAGTGGCAAATGCTTATAATCCCAGCAATCACTGGCAATTGAGGCAGGAGAATTGCAATTTCAAAGCCAGGCTTAGGAACTTAGAAAGGCCCTAAGCAACTTAGTGAGACCTTGTCTCAAGATAGATAAATAAATAAAAAGGTCTGAAGATGTGGCTTGGCAATAAAGTCCCACTATTTAAATCCCCATTACTAATAAAAAATCAAATTTCAAAGTTCCTTTCAGATGGCAAATAAGTGTTTTTACATACCCATGCCCTCAACTATTATTATACTTTTGTGTCCATTCTCCTCATATACAAATAAATATGTACATTCATATATTTCATATAGGGTTAAATATCCCCTCAGTATTTCCAAGTGAAGAAGAGTGAATGTGTATACAACAAAAATTGGAGAATATATGTATAATTTTGTATTCCCTAAGATCCAACCACCCTTATGAATAAAACCATTTTAACAGTGCTGTCTCACATCTCAATGAAATATGAACTTCAGAATCCTTTCTCCCAGGAATTGCTGTACTTCCAGCATCACAAATATGGTATTATATTCAGTATGGCACAGGCACTTCAATAATTGGGAAATAGGAGTGAGCCTTTTTTTTGTCAAAATAGATTTGTCTTTGTTGTTTATTTCTCTTCATTATTAGTCCATATAAAGAACAAAAGAGGCCTCTCAAAAAAGCTGAAGCTGATCCAGGTCAAGCTAACTGCATCTATGTGTATGAAAACTATAGTAACTCTTCACATAAAGTATAACAACATGTAGCATATACACATTTCTTCACATACAGGAGCATCATTTTTACCCAGATTAGTTATTAATATTATAGTATTTTGTGCCTTGTGCATGTATAGATAGTTCACTCTCAAACTATATATACTTATTTTCTGCTACTACATATATCATGATCTTTTATTCTAAAAATGTCTAATAAGTTGATGAACCACAACTAGGCAGAAGCTTCTCCTAGAAATATCCATATCTTAATCTCTGAGTCTTGTGAATTTATTGCATTACATAGCAAAAGGAACTTTGTAGATGCAAGTAAAACTGTGAATTTTGAAAGGCAGTGAGAATTCAGGATTCGTTGAGTAAGTCTAATCTACTTGCATGTACCTATTAAAGTAGAAACTTTCTATATAAGGATCAGAAAGGCATCTTTTGGAGAAATGAGGACTTCAATTCTATAAACTCAAAGAACTGGACTTTGTCAACAGTCTGAATTAATATAAAAAAAATCTTCCAAGAGGCTCTTGATAAGAGACCAACCACTCACTACATTAATTGCTTTGTTAAAGCAGGAGCAGAGAATCCAGCCAGGTCTACAGATTGCTGCCATATGCATTTGTATTATTTTAAAACACTTGAGTTTGTAATAATAGGTAAAGCAGGAATAGAAAAGTAACATATAGACCTATCATACTCATCTTCTTTGCCTAACCTAGGTGAAAATAATCTTCTGCTGTTTTATGCAACCTATGTATGATATACACACACATTATTTTATTAGACTTTATAACTTTAGAAAAAGTGCCTTCATCCTTCTTAACTTCTATCTGTGAGGTTCCTGAGGGTCTCATAAATTTATCTTTAAATTTTGTGTGTCTTGAATGGTAGTAAACTTTTGAAACAAATAAAGGCCATGGTATTTAGCATTGACACAAGTGGTATATTTCACCTGCAAATAAAGGGTTTAGCTATATCATAAGAAATAAGGGTGTAAATAATTTTCTCAATTTACATGTTGCAAAATATTTTGTCTTCACTTTAAGACAGTCAGTGATGTTGTTTTAATCTAAATGGGATTGGCTTTCCTATATAAACCCCAAAGAGCTCAGACAATCTTTTTTTAGAAATCTGTTTAGATATTTCTTAGAAAAAATGTACTATGGATCCTTAGAATATTTTTTGTCTCTATACTTCTCCTTATACTGGTGAAAGTATGGTTCTCTATAGAGTAGTCATATTTCATAATTTAACACAGTTTTTGATAGTATCAGTGGGATGGTTTTTAATAATTCATAATGGCCTCCACAGCTGACAACACAATATTATAATATAGACTGAATATTATGATTAACTAGAGCTGAAATCTCAAAACAAATAAGAACTTCAATCTTGTATTGTCAAGGAGTCATATTTTCTAAGTTCCTTGCTCTCAATTTTCTGCTTTTGATATGATACCTAGAGTTAGCTATCATATGCAGTGTATATAATCAAGGTAGTGTGATTCTTATCAGTTACTCACAAAATATGTAGTCCCATGCTTGGAAAAACCAAACATTCAATAAACAGAAGCAAATATTTTTTTGGCTTCAATAACTGATAATTAATAATGGTTTGGGAATTTTATGTGACACCTTTATAGGCAGTGTTTTCTCTGGATATTTGACTGAGGAGTGAAACACCTGAAATCATTTTGATATATGTTTTTATGTATTTATTACTGTAAAAGAACTCTTTCAAAAGATAATGACTCAAAGGTACAATATGCTTAATATAGTCACTTACTTGTGGGAAACAGTTGTGGCAGTAGTTGGGTGGAATACTCTCCTGTTCCATGTGGTTTTATGTGGAATCACTTTGTGGTAGTCAGCTGGCAGAAGCTACTCTGCAACATTCAAGATGGCCTCACTGACATATCTGGTGCTTTGGCAGAACAGCTGGAAGTTTGGTCTTAGCTGACATGTATTCTTGAATACCAATAGAATACTTCTTCAATATGGCTGTCAGAAGAAGTCAGCTTTTTTAGGATTTAGCTCACAACTCTGGTACCAAGAATTCTAGTAAACAAGGCAGAAATTGCATGGCTTTTTGAAATAAAAACTTGGAATTCTCATGGCATACATATATTGTACTTGACTGGTTGATATAGTCACAGGTTCACCAGATTCAAGAGAAGGGGGTATTGAATGGGAGGAGGATCAAAGAATTAAGCACCACTACTTAAGACTTACACGGTTATGTACTGGGATAGGGAGGGGGTCACTGCTATACCTGGTGAACTATCTATTGCTAAAATTAAACCAGGAACTGTGCAGTGTCTATAGTGAAAAATAAAAAAATGAAACTTCTTTTAATCATTTGAAGTATTTTATTTGTAATTCTAAAATATAATTGAAACACTTCATGTATTCACATGTCATTTTATGGCATTTTATATTTCTAATTTCTTTCAAAATATGCTATTAAAATACACAGTATAATTCTATCATTGTAAACAATGTTTTTCTCCCATCTGTGTTAGATTAATTTTTATATATACATGAACTAAAAAATTGATATTATACATGACAATCAATATTTCTATAATATAAGTTTACTCACTTTTCATCTTAATGGGAAGAGTAGCAATAAGTACACATGATAAACAATTGTATGCTACAATAGTCAGGCTCTAGTTTTTTTTTCTGAGAAAAAAAGGATTGAAAATATTTTTTCATATAAATTTTAAAAGGTAGAGTGAATGGCACCAATGTTTCCCCAAGTAATTGTTTTGTAAATAGTATAAAACAAAGTTTTGAGTTAGATTTCACATTATGTATTTTCAAGCAATGTTAAATACGTGGATACAGAAGCTGTAGATATGGAGGGCTGTGTATAGTGAAATGTCCATAATGACCTATTGTTCAATGACAAACCACATATATGAAGATGGTCCCAGAAGAATATATTGCTTAGTGACGTTATAGACATCCTAGTTTGAGTAAATGTATGATGTTCACACAATGATGAAATTTTGTCTGGAGACATTTCTCTGAAAAAAACTCCTCTTAAGCAATAGATGACTGTCTCTCTCTCTCTCTCTCTCTCTCTCTCTCTCTCTCTCTCTCTCTCTCTCTCTCTCTCTTTTCTCTCCACTAACATTTCTCCAAAGTAGAGATAATCATTTAAACTGATGTGCTGTGAACTAATCAATATAATCAATAAGTCATAGACATAGGTTATATTTATAGATTATAGGAATAAGGTAAGATAACATAGATAAGCAATAGTAACATAGAAGTTCATAGATAAGTTTATCAGGAGTAAGCCTAAGTAATAGCAATAAAATCATGTAACCATAAGACATAGGATTTAAGCCACAAGAAAAAGATATGGAACAGTGAATGGTGATAAGTCAGTATGCCACTATAGTTATGGATAAATATAGGCTGATAGGCTAATACAGTTATAAACAAGGTTGAATTACTATAGTTGTGAACAATTGTGTTAGCTTGATTATATAAACATAAGGCTTATAGATATCAGTAGTAAAATGATGAGTAAATGAGATAACTGTAAGCATCAAATAAATCACTAGTACTGGAATAGCACAAATGGAGTCACTGTGGCTATATGAACAAAAAGTGTGGCCATAGGAACTCCATCTTAGCTCTTCTAGACTCCACATTAGTTTTCTGTTACTGCTCCTGTGAAAGAGGGAACTGCATGACCCATTTCTGAGAAACAGAAATGAAGGATGACTTTTTAAAAAATATTTATTTCTTAGTTTTTTTAAGTGGACACAATATCTCTATTTTACATTTATGTGGTCCTGAGGATCGAGCCCAGTGCCTCATGCATGCTAGATGAGTGTTCTACCTCTTGAGCCACAACCCCAGCCCCTGAAGGCTGTATTTTTAAAATTTTTTTGTCCTGTACTTTGCAATGTAGAAAATGTACCCAACAGAATGTACCCAGCTCAGGATATGTTTGTGGTCATGGTGAGCTACATCCTGGGTTTGAGTTCATTTATGGTCTACATGACTTTAAAAGAGATTATTGCCCCTGCTCAGCTGAAACTCAGGATACAGTTGTCTAACACTTGTTTGGACTGAGGAGGGGTTAAACTAACAGCTTTTTTTTAGCTTCTCTAACTTGCTTGCTTGCATGAAGTTGAGAAAAGCCCCTGAGTTGTGGTTTTCATCCTTAAATTCCCAAGATACAGACTGGGAAATTGCTCTTCTCCCACAGAGCTTCAGTGTCTATGGGTGGACGACAGTCCCTGGCCAGGTTAATAAAACTCTCTTTGATTTGAATTCAGACTTACAGTGTTTTCTGAAGTGGCTCCTCATAACAAAACTTTCACAGCTATGAAGCACCTGCACCCTACAATCTTGTATTCTTTCCAGAATGTAAAACGTGTGTGTATGAATACAATTTAGTTAATTTATTATAAATTTGAAAACATACCCTAAAAATTGGAAAAGGTACATAAAATCCAACTAAATCAAACCAGTAAGAAACATGACATATGTATAATTAATGTATAATTAATAAGAAATTAAATGAATACTCAAACATTTTTTTCTTAAAAATAGAAGACATTACACTTTATGAAGCTGGTTTTATTTTTCTTATAAATAATCTAGTGAAATTTTTTAAAAAACAAAACAAAAGGCATACATATTAGAATAAAATATTGTCAAATAACTAACACAAAAGAAAAAAATCAAAATTTGAAGCTTCTTTTCAGATAAAATGTTGAAACCTGGTCATCTCAAGTAGTTGTACATTAGTTGTATACATTTTGTTCTTCTTCAGTTTCAAAATTGAAACATTGATGATATATTATCCTATTTAGTAGTTTAGAAAATGAAACTTATAATTTTTATTCATCCTTTTTATAAATTCTTACCTATATTAAGCAAGATTATACCTTGCTTATGATCAATTTTATGTCATATTTTAGAATACAAATTAGTGTTTTCTATGATGTAAGGAAATGTGATATTAATTAACTCAAACTCTTTTTTATCTATCTTCTGCAGACAAACCCAAATCTGAATCTTCTCCTACAGATAATGGTTTTGGATAATCCATTTAGTTTTTATGACTCTTATTTTCCACTTTCCAAAGCAAATAATAAATATAAAACATGAAAATATTGTTTTAAGGTTTTATGAAGTACATACAATTGTTAATGTACAATGCACTTAAGCTATCTGAGACAAAATAACTGAACTTTGAGATTCAGAAATGCTGGACTGTCTCCAGAGGAATCTACTACAAGAACTTACTTAACATTGTTATAATCTATCTGGTACCATGAGTATCCTTGAATTCTAATTCTTTTCTGTATCTAATCAGAATCTGGGGGAAAACAAAACTTCACTCTTCTTCGGAAGTGACTCTATGTAATTGAACTCAGACAGAGATACCAAAGCATATTTTGTTATAAAGATTGAGTCGGCAAGATTCTAAGGAGCAAAGTTTTACTGAAAAAGAGTTAGCAGATTTTAGTCATAGATTTGCTATGTCCATCACCTGTTCTATCACAGTATAATAAATTTCATAGAACTAATTTCTCAGGTTAAAGTTTATCCATACTTTGCTTTTAATAAGACAATATTTCTTACAATTGTGGCTTCTGTGATCCATCAGACATATAGTATTTGTGTAACATAGTATAGGACAGAATTCCTGAGCCTATGATAATCTGGGTTTATGTAAACCAAATATTAAGATTTTGTTTGAAATGTGTAGAAAACACTAATAATTTTTTTTGTTGTTGTTGTTTTCATATCCCAATGGGCAGTGACCCAGGAAAGAGTGGAGATTGAGATATCGGTAATTCTTGCAAATTCTTAATTTCCATATTTCTAGTTTTCTAGGAGAAATAGGAGAAACCTTGATAAGAATACCAAGCTAACCTTGCCAGAACCACCATTTTGCAAGAGTAAAAACATCTAAACCAGTAGAATGATAAAAACATAAGAAGTGTCCCAATGAGAAGAACTTAAGTTAGAAATACTCTCTGAAACTTGGAAAAGGGCAGAAGATTTTATTCAGTGCTCTTTCATTTTGCTTCTGACCTTGAACCTTTGATGTAGTTTCTATTGACTGGGCTATTTCAGATTTCCACAGTACAGTTTAACTTGTAGATTTTTTTTCAGAAGAGAGGGAATTAACACTTTTAGATGGAGAAGTTAACTCAAGGGCAAATATTAAGAAGTTTTGTATCTAATTCAACATTTTTATGTTATCATTCCTTTATTAAATTGCCTATAAATACTAAGTTCCTCAAGTGTTTGTGTATGTGCATATGCATTTAATATATCTTTTTGGTTCTCTTATTATTTAATGAGTTGAAAAAAATCAGGTGTTTAGTTTTTAAGCCTATGAGCAACAATATTCTTATCTTTAAAAAATTATGCTTTAATTATGTCTGTATTGGCAACTTATAGAAAAAAAAATAAGAAGAAAAAAAAAGAAGAACCACCACTGCCACCACCAACAACAAAAATCTAACCACACAACTACAGAAGACTAAAATTGTCAAAGAAATATTCAACAAAGAGAGAGAGAGAAAAAAAAGGGTATTTTATTTGTTAATCAGCCCCTGGGCTCTTCAGTATTATGATGGGTCTGGATAGAAGCAAGAGGGGATAAATTGGTGCACATTTCAAAGAGTTGAGGAGTTGAGCCAGAGTGCTGACAGGCCAGTTGGGGAGACCTCCATAAGCTGCATTCTATATACTTTGTATAAGAGTTATTGAGGTGAATTGGGAGTACTAATAAGAAGACAGAAATATAAACATTGACATTAATATCCAAGAGATTGTTAAAAAATTGATGAAAATATAGCTTTTTATAATTTTGTAAAAAGCTAACCAAAGAAAAATCACATGTAAGATTTTTACTTTCTGTGATTTCTTTGAACATATTAAAGAAAATTCTCATAATATTTGGAAGCATATGTCTAAAGTTTTATTTTATGTATACCATAGGAAATTTATGCATCTAAGAAAGCAATTTCAAATATTTATATTTGATAGAACATTTTATAAGGAAAAAGTTACCAGTTTACATTGTTAATAGAGAAATAAAAAGGAAAGAATTTGCTAAAGATTATTAGAGTTGTAGGTAGACTTGTTAAAAGAGCTTACTGTTGGGCTGTGGCTGTGGCTCAGTGCTAGAGTGCTCACCTAGCATGCAAGAGGCACTGGGTTCAATCCTCAGTACCACATAAATGTAAGATATAGTGTCCGCCTAAAACTTAAGAATAAATGTTAAAAAAAAAGAGCTTACTGTTATAAGGCTAGGGCTTTGCAGGAAACTGAGGCAGTATAAGGATCCCCTCCCCACTTCGAACCCTTATTCTTGCTAACACATCAAAAAGATTTCAGACACATCACTCAGGCTTTATTGAAGGAACAGGAAAAAGAAAAGGGGACACCTTCAAGGAAGAAAGAGTGGGTGTTCTCAGTGAGAATAGGGGCAGCATGCTTCTCCTGTAGTCCAGTTTTATTGGGCATTCCAGGGAAGTTTCCAGAGAGTTTCATCCATTTTTACCTCTTGATTTTTGACTGACAGCAGAATGACATCAGACTTTCAAGTCCTCACTATTATGACAACTCTAGATCACTTTGACCCATGCTGACTAGTTGCAATTAGATTGTAAACCACAAATTCTCACAGATTTTATGGTTAAGAAGAATTATTCTTATCTCCATGAGTTCTGGGATTTGTTCTGTGAAAAGTGTTACAAAAGTCTTCCCCTTCAGAGTAATTTCCTCTTATTGACAATATTGTGGGCCTGCATTTCTCCTGCAGATAACAAGTAGTTTGCTAAGGAATTTGACATATACTATTCACTTAAGCCAGGCAGGGCTACAGGTAAATTGCTTCTTGGAAAAGAAAGTATGTGTAGTTCAGCAGAGTGGGCCCATTATATAAAATTATTCCCTTAACCTCTTGTTCCCACCACTAGAAGGAGATGTCATGTGAAGATCTAGAAAATTACTGTCTCCCAAATTAACAAGTAAATTTCAACACACCATCCTGGCACACCTGGGACCCCCTCTCAAGGCACACATGGAATGCAGCATATAAGAACATCTTTTAAAGCCCTCTGTTCTCCTGATGGGCAGAACCACAGCCTCTGGGACAGAAGTGCCCTGTATTTCTTTTTGGCTAACAAAACAACAAACCTACTTGTTCCTTTTTCTCAAAAATGTGTCCTCAATATTCAATTGGCATGAGTTGGCATCAGGGACAAGGACCACACTTTGGATAACACTGGGATAAAGTGATGCAGCATTCTCAGCTTCCTGAGTATCTAAAACTACAGGTGCACATGACTGCATCTTCTCTATAATGTCATTACTTCAAATACAGATATGTTTATATAATTAATTAACACTTATATTGGTTTATTTTACATTTGATAGATTTTGTCATCATTACTTATATAGACCCTAACGGCAACAAATTATTCAGTTTATATAGTTAGGATATTAAAGAAGTAGTTTCTTGGATCCAGATGTGATTGCAAATCACTGGTATGTACTATGGAACTATAATTTCCAGCTGAGAGCTCACAGATTATTATTTAATGTTAAGATAATATAAAATTCTCTCTCCCTACTAAACAGTGATTCTTTTGGTCCTCAAGTAACTTTCCAACTCTAGGAATACATAATTTCAATGTGGTTGGAAATAGAATGATAGTGTTTTGCAGTAATATACAATTCTCTAGGATCTAGGGTTCATAAAATATTTCTATACCTGTATACCAATACTGTATTTTTTGTCTCATCACATCATTTTCATTTAAAAGTGCAATTGCTTATTGAATTTTCTCTTTCCCTCAAATACTCCATGTATCTCTGAAGACATAGATATCATCTTCTATATTTCTTATTTTATTTCAGTGTACTCACAGTTCCTAAATCACAGATTCACTGTATGTATTGAATGAATGAAAAATGGTGGCCCTGAGGGTAATTTGAGTAAGCTTTAACTCACTACTGAAGTTCATTCGTTACCTAGGCTACTCAAAGTAAACATAGTATACACATAAATTTTGATGTTAATTTGAATATATACCCTCAGAAAAAGTTACATAGTCTACTTTTTCATCCAAATTGTAACTTGCAAACTTTTCCTACATATAAGCAAATGAATAAAAGTAACAATGCATGAAAACTTTATGACCAGGAGATAAATCAGGGAGACTTCTAATGTCTAAATGTGGTATAATGCTGCTTACAGCCAGTTTCAATGATAATAGGGTATTGGAATCTATACTTTATGAACAGAAATCAAGGAATAAAAAATGGGTAAGCAAGAAATTAAAGAGGGAGACCAGGCAGAGATATACACGAGAGTTTTTTTTTTTTTTTTTTTTTTTTTTTTTTTTTTGGTCAGAGTTAACAAATAAAGGCCATCTCTGTATAGTGGAGAGAGGCAAAACAGGCTTGGGTTCCTGCCGCAGTCTGGCTGGCACCAAATAACCAGGAGGTCACGAGCCACTTATAGGTTCAAACAGGAACTACTTTATTCCCCAACCCATGCGAACTCAACCGGAACTCCGGGAGAACTCAAAAGTAGCGGGCACCTGAGGTAGCAGGAGCTGCCCTATTGCTGGACAGCAGAGGTCCATATATACAACTGAATACACAGCCTGTTTTAATTTAGCATCATCCAATGACAGCAATCAGTCATTATCTTAATAATTATACACAGCTTAACTAATTATCATTATCTTAATGGATCCTTGGCGTTACTTCTCAACCACTCCTTCTGGCAAAATGCTAGGCACCATCCTGACTTGGTTGTGGCTCTCAACAGGTTCCAGGACTTTTATAGGGTAGGCTCAGGAATCAGAGCTGGGACTCCTAATGCTCGGTGGGGGGATGAGGGTTCGGGGTTGGGCTGGTATGAGTGAGTGGTGAGCCTCTCTCAGAAACGCCTTTAAACAGGAAAGTGAAACTCTTTCCTTAAAATGGCGGTTGCCACTTAAGATGGCCGTCCAGATGCTAAGCAAGGACCTTATACTTTATCTATTTAAAAATGTAGGTTGAAGACTTTGTCCTTAAGTAGATATCTACTGAGAATGCTTTTAGTTTTTTAATTTTGAAATATACACACAGGAAAAATATAAAGGAATATCATATAAAGGAATATTTGTCATTATTTTGCTTATTTTTTTCTTATTAAGAAAATGGTGCACCATTTAGCCTTTGTTTTAATCTTGTGATTGCAAGAGATTGGGAGAGCAGTGCTTATAAGATCATTCAAGAAGGCAAAGAAATGATAATATCCAAACAACAAGTATTAAGAACATCTCTTTGAATTTCTCTTCTAAACTCACTTTGCTGTGGTGATACAGCAATGTATTTAGTGAAATAAGATTACGAGCTGCTTTTTTAGTTTTATTTACCCATTATTCTGTGTATACATTCATATGTAAAACTGAACTATTCATTATTTTCTACATATGACTTTAGGTTCATGACATGGTTTCTTATTCAGACTGAACTCACTGTCAAAAACACTTTCTTTAGTGTTTCATTTAAATATTAAATTCTTGCCTTAGAAAGCTAATTATTTAAGCATCCTATGCTCAACATTGTTTTTCCTAATCTCATTAGCTTGATAAACTTTCTTGCTCCTCTGAAACCCCCCTTTTGAACATGCATACTCTTTTGAGGGCAAGGATAACTCTGCAGAAGGCTTATTTACCAGCATCTCCCCTTTTGGACCATAATCTCCCTGAAGGCAGGATGCATCAGTTAATTCCTTTACATTTCTCAGCTTTTTATTAGAAATCAGCATTTTTGAAATAGTTATTGAGAATTTAAATTATGTCCTAAAATATCTAACTTGGTTTTCTAACAGGCAGGACTATGCCTCTGACTTTGCCCAATTTAAATATTTCATATTGTGTTGTCCTGGAAATAGAATCCATGCCAGCAGGTTGAAATTTTATATTATTTGAAATAATTGTTATACTAAGAAACTACTATATATAAGGTCAGAATGGTAAAATTATTTTTGTTAGAAATCACATTTAAATTAAAGTCATTTATTATGGATGTCGCCTGTACTCTGGAAATGCTGAATATTGTACTTAGTCAGCTGGAGTTCTAACCCAATTTATTTCTTCACCAGTAATCACTCTGGAAGTAGCAGAATATCTGGGGACTCATTGTCTGAACAAATAATAAACTTTGTTGCTTTTAAAAACCCAATCCTAAAACACAATATTCATAGTTCTTATTATCTCTATATATTTCTACAGCACAAAGAAAATTTTATTATAAATTATTAACTAATAATATATAATAAATTATAACCTAAAAAAGTCTGAAAAATTAACCAGCAATAGGTATTGGAAGAAAATTCATGGAGGACAAGTTGATATAGCCAAAGGGTTTATGTCTTTTTCTCTTCTAAACAATTTTTATGATAGCTATTATTGAAGCTGAAAAAGAATGACATTTGCAATTTAATTATATTAAAACTGTGATTAGAGGTCTTCATTTTTTTTTAGGTTAAGTAGACTTTCTATAATTTTGGAAGGTTTAATCAAAGACTGTTCCATTGTTAGAACATGATGTTTACAGAATGATTTAATTGATTTAACACTGAGAATTTTGATGAATTTATGTAAAATGTAGTATACTTAGAGACAAGTTGTGATTTATTTGAGGCCCATATAAAATTTAAAATCACTGGAGAGGGCATAAAAATGGAAAGAAAATGTGTTAAAACAAGACCAAAATAAATAAATTCATAAAAATATTTTTCTCATTTACAAAATGTATGAGGTCAAAATGAAAATACTCTAATAGGCTGTAGCTTCTTTTTCTCTTTAAGTATTTTAGGATCTCTATTATTCAGCAAGTAATTTAACTAATTTAACCACACAATAATATGTAGACAGTATTTTATGATTGATCACATGACTTTAATTTTTAGTCAATGTTTAAAAAACAGTACAAAAAATAACAGCAGAACAAAAAACTAAATGAGTATATGTATATGCATTATACATTTTTTCTCTACATTTAAAACACTTAGAAGAAAAAAAAAATGACCAAAACTATTATACTACATTGCTTCAGGGAGTTAAATTTCTAAAAGAGGTAAAAATGCCTTAGTAAACTTGCTGTTTCTCATATATGCATGAAAGAGGAAGCTTTACCTTCTGTTTTTATTAATTTTCAGTGTGCCCTGATTTTTGAAAGATAAGCAGCTCCTTATATTCTTTAGGACACCAACAGAATTATTTGAATCCTCTCAGTACTGACTAGCTCAAGTTCTCACACATGGAAAGCAGTCAGTAAATTAATTCAAATACGTAAAATTCTTCCTGAATAAATATTATATTACAATAAATTTAAACACTTTTTTATTCAAACAATCTATATTTATTATAAAAATAAGAAAATTAAAAGACTTAATTAAAAATAATTCATTTTTCCCTGGGATGATTTCTGTTAAATTTTTGTTAATAATTTCTGTGAATTTTTCAAAGACATTTAGTAAAATGATACTGGATACTCCTCTAATCTCAATTTTCACTCTACCTATCTATTCTTCCTCCTTTATATTTGCCTATGCATTATCATCTTAAAGACTTCATCATTTTTGTTTTGAGAAGTTTGATACTGTTAGTAACAAGATTCTCCTATAGTTGTCGGTATTTATTCAATTATTTCCTTATGATGTATTGAGTAAAAATATATTATATATGTACTAAAAATAGATACATATATACTGATATACATATCTTGAAAGTCATCACTTATGTAGTCATCACAGAAAAAATAGAACAAATTAAAAATTAACATATTTAAATTATCAAAGAATTGAGTTCACAGAGCAAACTGCAGTGCTCACTGACATGGAGAGGCAGGTATGAAGGATCATTGCACAATTGGGCATGGTGGCACATGCCCAGAAGCTTGGGAGGCTGAGACAGGAAAATAACTAGTTCAAAGCTAGCCTCAGCAAGGGCAAGACACTAAGCAACTCATTGAGACCCTGTCTCTAAATAAAATACAAAATAGGGCTGGGGATGTGGTTCAGTTGTTGAGTGCCCCTGAGTTCAATCCCTGGTATCCCCCAACCCCAAAGAAAAATAATCATTGCACATTTTATCAGAAGAGAGGTCCAAGAAGAGAAATCACAGCTAGAGTAAAACCTGGGTATGAAAAAGATAATAACTATTGGAGCTTCAATATAGATAAAGAGAGGGAAAAAAAACTGTAGGAAGGCCTCATATTTTAAAAAGGTCCATATTTTTGTGTATTTTGCCTTCAAGAGCTCTGTCAGGTTCTTACAACAAGATAAAAAAAATATTTACCATGTTGCTGTTAGGGGCAGGAGGAAAATGAACATCTAAAAAATTCATTCATTCATTCATTCATTCATTCATTCATTCATTCATTCATTCCTATTAGGTCTATATACCACAGAATACATTTTGATTCATTGTACACAACTGCACACAAGTTTTCATTTCTCTGGTTGTACCATAGTGTCACACCCTATGTGTAGTCATACATGCACCTAGGGTAATGATGTCCATCTCATTATATCTTCTTTCCTCCCTCCATACCCCCACTCCTCTTCTCTCCCTCTCCTTTGCCTAATCAAAGTTTCTCCATTTTTCTCATGCCTCCACCACCCCCATTATAGATCAGCATCCAATTATCAGAGAAAAAAATTAGACCTTTGTTTTTGGGGATTGGCTTACTTCATTTAGCCTTATATTCTTCAACTCCATCCATTTACCTGCAAATGCCATGATTTCATTCTCTTTTAATGCTGAGTAATATTCCATTATGTACATATAACACAGTTTCCTTATTCATTCATCTATTGAAAGGCATCTGGGTTGGTTCCACAGTTTAGCTATTGTGAATTGTACTGCTATCCACATTGATGTGGCTGCAAATATTTCAGGAGGAGGAAATAGAAAAATGGACATTTTGAAATGAACTCAGAGCTCTTGTTTTCTTTAACAATATCTGTATTTAAGAAAAATGATTTTATCAGATACCACGTGAGTGGGATCAGGAAAATACATAAACCTTACCCACTCTATACATCCATGTGGGAAAGGAATAAGCCCAATTTTGTTCATTGTAACTTTCTTGTTCCAAGTAATTTTGGGGGTTGCCTACAAATACAAAAAAATATACAAAATGTAAAAAAAACAGAATCATGTATGAGGGTTCTGCCTTTAGGACCCAATCATCCTAAAGTACTGATAGGCATAAAGGATGATTCACTTTACCCCACCTCTTGCAACAATATCTATATGTCTTTTTTATAATAATAGGAGTTTAGAGTTGAAAAAACTACAAGTCTTAGAAGTCATTTAACAAGAAATTTCTGTGGGATTGCAAAGATAAAAGCAAGACAGTAACGGTGGCACTAGTAGAAATTTTATGCTTTGACACCTTTACCGGAAGCAGATACTAAATACACACTAACTTCTACCAGAAAATCATAAAGCACTTCATTAAGGGCAGTCTATCTCAGTTCCATTTTCCATGCACAATAGGTCCTATTTCAACAACAACCAACAAAATTCCAACACTTTCTAAAAGAAACAAAATAAATACAGTTTGAAACAGAGAGAACATAAGAACCTGGTTCAAAAATGTGGGGGACATGTAATACTAGAAATTTAGTGCAATTATGACTAATCTGCTACAGGCTCTAATAAAGAAAGGGGAAAATGCATAGTAACAGACAGCTAGTATAAGCAAAAGAAGGCTGTCTTAACCCATTTTCTGTTGTTACAATTGAATGCCAAAGTTTGGTGTTTTAGTCAGTTTTTTTTTCCTGTGACTAAAGGATTTGACTAGCACACTATAGGAGAGGAAACATTTATTTGAGGGCTCAGGGTTTCAGAGGTCTTAGTCCAGAGTAAGCTGCTCCATTCTTTGGGGCTCAAGTTGAAACTGATCATCATGGCAGAAGAGGGTGACAGAGGAAAGCAGCTCACATCATGGTGATCAAGAAGTACAGAGACTCCAGCTCCAGATACAAAATCTGTACCCCATAACCAAGCCCCCAGTTAATCACTTCCTCCAGCCACACCCCACCTGCCTCTAGTTAGCACTCAATTAATTCCTTCAGGGATTAATTCACTGATTTGGTTGAGACTTTCACAAACCAGTCATTTCTCCTCTGAAACTTCTTGCATTGTCTCACACGTGAGCTTTTGAGGAGTACCTCATATCTAAACCATAATGACTGGGTAATTTATAAAGACAAGAACTTTATATAATTCACAGTTCTAGAAGCTGGAAAGTAGAAGTGAATAGCTGTGATGAATGGTGAGGGCCTTTATGTTGCATGATTATATGGGAGAAAGTGAAAGAAAGGACAAAGAAATATATGCAAAAAAGAAGCATGAGGGGCAGATTCAATTTTATGATAAACCACTCTTACCATACCTAACTCACTGACATAATAATTGCATTACTAGGTTCATGAGGGTTTTGCCTTCGGGACCCAATCATCCTTCATTGAGGCCTCACCTCTCAATACTATTACATTAGAAAATAAGCTTCTAATACATGAATGTAATATAAAAATAAAAAAAGTAGCATGTGGAAACTAAAAAATTCAGAAGTGTTACAGTGGAAACCTATCTACAGGGATGAAGAGAATTCACAAGCAACTAGTTCTTGTGATCTCGGTCTCCCAGAGATTTCAGGCTAGTTGCGTATATTAGCAGGCAAGAGTTCACTTGGGAAAGTAAGAATAAGAGAGATACACATGCAGTGCATCTACTATTGAACCCTACAGAATTTCTTCCTCTTCCCCCAGGCTGGGACAGAACTTAATTTTAATTGTTCTTGAGGCAAGACAGACCTATCTACACAAAGTCAGGACACAGTACAAACATCTCCAAAGTCAGGAGATGTCTGAGGAGCAACAGGACCACTAAAGTCCATAGTTATTCTCAAGATCAGCTGTGATGGAAAGCTGTGTCTTATCTCCTTGTTTCTTCCCTGAGCTGGAGTATCTTTTGTTTATTTTTATTTAAAACAAACAAAAAATGTAGGGAGATGAAGAAAAAAAGAGAAGATGAACAACTGGGGGAAGAAGTTGACAATATTATGCTATATGCATGTATGTATATATCACAATTTATTCCAATTCCAATTTTGTGTACTTCTAGAGTGTACCAATTACAATAAATATGTAAATAAAATATCAATAGTGTACTAGAAGGGAATTGGGGAGGGAAGAGAGGAAGGAGTGGGGAAGTTCAAGGTATTGCAATAAAGAAAACTCTTTTATAGGCATTTCAGAATAATGAGTTTTTAGGAGGTTTGAGTTTTTTTGTCCTTGTTCTATTATCACATGTACACTTAAATGATTAGTTATCCCTTTAAAATTCCTTATTTGAGGGTCATGATGACCTAGTCTCAAGGGCGGTTGTGACATGGTATCTGTGATAAGAAAGAGTTCTAGTGTCCTAGTCATAAGTGATGGCAGTGACATGGCCTGAAACCAGTTGTTTCCTTAATGGATTGTAAATAACTATGGCTGGGAAAGGTTCTGAAGTATCAGGCCCCATTTTCCTGAAGCTTCACAAAGTTCCCCATAATCTCGAGTAACAAGCCCTTTAAGGGGTCACTGTTATCTAAGGATTGGTTAGGGTTGGGCATTAGCGTTCCCATTTTTCAAATGTTTGCCTGTCGCATGAGGCTTCCTGTGGTATTGATTTTGTGATAGATGGACTTTTCTTAATGCATATTTCTGATGTCTTCCCTAGGTTGTTACTGCCCTTCATTGTCCTTTTTCTACCCACTGTCGCGACCCCCCTTGCCCGCAAGGAAGATGCGACTCAGGAATCTTCTTTCAACAGTTTATTCAGGCCCTTGATATTCTTCTAATAATTCTTCTACTACTACCTCGGATGCCCCTCCCAGCCTTAATAAAGCACCGCGAACCCCAATGCAAAACTGCCACGTGTACCCTTCTCACAGGGTGCTAGAAAATGACACGCCAACTTTCTCTGATAAGGAGCTGGGAACACGCCAACTCTCTTTGATATGGAGTTGTCCTTCACAGACCACAACGGAGCCAGCGCCATCATGTAATGGCAACCACAGTCCGCAGGAACGGCTCACCACAGCTCCCCCTTTTTGTTTCACTAAGACAATACAAGCGAGAGTAGAGGTCCTATCCCACTGTGCAAAAGTGGCTGCATAGTATGGGCCAGCCCCAGGGGGCGCCTTCCCCAGATCTGACACCATATCAGCCGACGCCTTTTTTTGTGGGGCGGGGCGGAGACACGTCAAACCCGCATGCAATAGGACATGCTCCCCTTGAGGTCCCTCTTCTCAATGGATCACTCAAGTGCAGTGCCTTGCCTCGCATCCTGTATCGTGACGATGGTGAGTAAGAGGGAATAGCTGAGGTTGAACTGTGGCCATGCAGAAGTACAACTACAAACAAGTTGGCAGCACCCTGAAAGAAAGGCACGGACTTTAAAGTGGTAGATAAAGACCAGTGTGGAAACCCTTCTGCGTGCAATGGCAACAAGACCCGCAGAGTGCAAGGGCTTTCCAGCACTAAGAGAAAGACAAAAGAAGGACATGTCGTACCCAGTGCAATGTTATAATAACTTGGGGTGCAACGACCATGTCAAAGGCACTAGTGTAGAAACCCATCTGCGTGCAATGGTAGCAAGACCGGCAGAGTGCAAGGGCTTTCTGACACTAAGAGAATAACGAGGAAAGACATGTCAATTCCAGTGCAATGTTATAATAACTTGGGGTGCAATGACCATGTCAAAAGTTTAGTGCTTAAGATGCGCAAGCCAGACCTGTGGCGAGTTGCCAGTTTCTAAAGCAGCAAGAGCTTGTATGATCATAGCCTTATCTTGAGCACTACGAGCTTTAAGGCAACAGAGAAACCACAAACAGAGGAACATACCAAAACAACACAGTGCACCAAAAATGCCTACTCCTACCTACTCTTTAAAAAAGGAAAAGGCAGAAGATATCCAATTGGTGAATTGACCCAGAGTCACGGGATCGACACGGGTACTATTCAAAACAGCTATCTGGGTTAGTTGAGACTGGATCATGTCTTCTGCTTCCATGGACCAATTTCCGGCCAGATATCCACCAATGATGTGGGAAGCATTCCTGGAATCATTAAATCTGACAGAAGTTATACATAAATGTGCACGTTGGTCAATGCAGCCTAAAAGTACTAGGTCAGCCAATTCTACCTGAGCTTGAAGAAAATCTATTCTCTGGTTGGTAGCTAAAATCCCTGACAAAATATGTTGATTAATCGCATTTTGCGATTCAAGTATAGTGGACGTTTGTTGAACAACTTGATTAATAGTGGCAGCAGTTTGTACTTGACTGGCCATGGCTACTCCGGCCGTAACTGCTGCAGCAGCAGATGCCGCCACGGCTGTCACTATAGCTGCTGTGATTCCAAAATCTCTGCGGACTCTAAGTAGCTCTACAATAGGAAATTTATCTGGATCCGCAGTGACTGGGATTGGGACAAAAGTTGGAATTTTCATAATTACTGCTACAGTCCAAGAACCATTCCAACACTCAGATAAGAAACAGGTAATAATAGAACAATCCAGCATCCCCGATGAGGTGTGATTAGCTAAAAGGAACAGGAATGGGGATTGGATACAGACCATTGCAGGAGGCAATGTGGCATAATGTAACAGAGAGTTGAAGGAAACAGATGTAAGCCTATTGCCTCGTTCACTCTCCTTAGTAGTGCCAGAAACATTAGCCAGCCAACTTTTGGCTCCTAGTAATTGAGCCAATGCGGAAATATCGGCTGAAGCCCCCTTCTCATTGGAAATGAGCCATTGAAACCAGGACCAACCTGTTCCTGTAGAGGAGTTGGCATTGTTGTTAAAGTTATAAACATATCTCTTCAGAGGGGGGGAAAAGGAGAAACCTTTAGCAACTTGATGTTTCTCCCAAGAATGATCCTGACAAGGCGTAAATGTCGGGGGAAAACCAAAATTAGGGGTATAGTAAGGAGAGGCCTTGAAATGAGTGGCATTGCAAGTACTATTAGAAGAAGGAGGCATTGGGATTAATACCTCGGAGATAATAGCTAAAGTAGTTATGTTTAAAACAGAGCTAGTTACAGGGGTCCCTGAGCCTGATTGCTTCCCTGAAACTACTTGGCTCAATACAGCACTGAGAATACTCCCTGAGACTCGACTGGACCACAATGGGTCCTCCCAGTTAGTCAAATTTTTGGTCTTAAGGCTAATACAATTAGTGTTCCCAAGACTGAAACAAAAAACTCCTGTGAGATTAACTTGAGACTGATTAAAAATATTTTCCATGTCCCCTCTAGGAGAGGTACAAGGAGCAGACATCTCACATGAGGTAGAAAAAAGAGTGGGGAGGACACTAGAATTACTATGATCTTGCATTGGCATTGGCCATGCCCATGCGACTGCCCACCACTGCATTGGTGCCATCTGTACCGTTGGCACCAGCATCAGAGCCAGAGCACTCATCAGAATGAAGCTCCTCATCATGGGACTGTTGTGGCACCTCCTGCTGCTGGTTAGTAGATCTCGAGACTCTTCTTGTCAGGCGTTCAGGGATCCACAGCGGCTCCGTGCGATCCTGGGGAAAAACACATACAGATCCTCATGCCCATAGACAGCACGGGGTCAGGGCCGTTCCATTGGCCTGTAAGAACATCCTTCCACTTAACATAGCCAGTCACAGAGGGCTGAGGGGACACATGTCTATCGGCCGCAGGGCGGCCATGAATATCCAAATTCAAAAAATTAATGGTAAAAAGAGCTAAGGACAGGCGTTCTTTAGGAGTGTGGTCAACTCCTATTCCCCCTTTTTGTTTTTCTAAGGTTTCTTTTAAGGTGTGGTGGGCACGTTCAACAATGCCTTGCCCTTGAGGATTGTAAGGCAACCCATGAGCAAGTTGTACTCCCATAGTAGAACAAAAAGATGTAAACTGTCTGCCTGTATAAGCAGGTCCATTATCAGTCTTAAGGGATGCAGGTGCACCCCATGCTGCCCATGCCTCTAAGCAATGAGTAATAACATTACGTGCCTTTTCTCCCGATAAAGCAGAAGCATGAATAATTCCAGAGTATGTGTCAATAGAAACATGTACATATTTGAGGTTATCAAAGTCAGGCACGTGAGTTACGTCCATTTGCCAGATGACCAATGGCTTCAATCCTCGTGGGTTTACACCATAAGTAGGAGGATGAAGAAATGTGACACAATGGGGACATTGTAATACTATCTGATGAGCATCTGCTCTGGAGATGGAAAAACGTCTACGCAGTGTCATAGCATTGACATGAAAGTTGTGATGAAACAATTTAGCTTCTTCTAAGGAGGAGACCAAACATACCAACTGGCTTCTAGTTGCCGAGTCAGCACAGGCATTACCCTGTGATAACGGGCCAGGAAGAGAGGTGTGAGCCCGAATGTGCATTGGATAGAAAGGGGCAGTATGGCTACGGATAAGCTGTTGAAGCTGATTAAAGTAAGCAGACACAGTACGGGTGTCACTAATAGCTCCTACAGCCTCCAGAATTTTGAGCACCTGCACCACATAGATGGAGTCCGAAATGAGACTGAAAGGAAAAGAACACTGTTTAAAAACTTCAATGACAATTTGTAGTTCTACCCATTGTGGATTACCAGGAGCAAATTGATGCTGGACAGGGGGAGAGTCATTAATCACATAAGCTCCCATTCCAGACTTAGAGCCATCAGTAAAATTGTTAACAGCCCCCGGAATTGGAGTGGGTGAAGTTACTTTAGGGAAAATGATAGGATACTCTTTAACAAAATGGAGTAATGGATGAGAAGGGTAATGATTATCAATATCCCCTTTAAACGAGCAACATAGAATGGCCCAGTTGTCTAGAGTAGCACACAAAACATTAAGTTGAACTTTAGAATAGGGTATGATAAGAGAAGAAGGTGCTTGTCCGAAAAATTGAATGCTCTGTTGAATCCCTCTAAGTGCTAACGCTGCAACAGCATCAGGATAGTATTCTAAAGATTTTCCTGGGGATACATGTGGGTGGATCCATAGTAAAGGCCCATCTTGCCACAGTACTCCAGTAGGCTGCCGCATAGTGGCAAGCACACATAACTGGAAAGGTTTATCACTCTGGAGCCTGCATAGAGTAGCATGTTGTATAGCTTCTTCTACTTTTATAAGGGCCGCTCTGGCCTCTTTAGTGAGGGTACGAGGGGAAGTAAGATCTGGATCACCCTTAAGAATAGCATACAAAGGCTGGAGCACGATATTAGGAATATGTAAATAACCTCTTATCCAATTAATATCTCCCAACAGTTTTTGAAAGTCATTTAGAGTTTGGAGATCTTGAGTTCTTATAGTAACTTTTTGTGGTTTTAACATGTCATATGTTAAAAATACTGAATAGAATCCCCTGTTTGAACCTTCTCAGGTGTAATATGTAATCCATACTGAGCTAACAACTTCACCAGGTCTTTATAGGCCTCATTAACTGACTGTTCTAATTTGGCTGCCAATAATAGATCATCCATATAATGAATAATCTTGATGGAAGAATATTTTTTCTGAGAGGTGCGAGTGCCTTCCCTACATACATCTGACAAATCGTAGGACTGTTAGACATTCCCTGTGGTAAAACGACCCACTCAAACCTTTGATCTGGTTCCTCGTGATTACACGAGGGAAGGGTGAAGGCAAAATGCTGTGAGTCCTTAGGATGCAAAGGAATAGAAAAGAAACAGTCTTTAATGTCAATAGCAACGATATGCCAGCCCTGAGGAACAGAGGAAAGCAGCGGCAGCCCTCTTTGTTTGGGCGTGGAAACTTCGTCCTGAAGCACCCCCGCCATATGGAGGCGGATCGGGAGGCTGTCCTTTCTTGAGCCCTTGCTTATCTCTGTTTCCTTTAGCTAAACTCCCTAGCTGCCGAGACAGCGTCTCCAGCTCCTCCTCTTCATTATCTTCTACCTCTGACCCACTTTCGCATGGGGGCGTGCGCAGCACACTGAGATCTGGATACAGTCTCCTCCCGTTCTCTACGCCCCGCACACTCCCCTCTTCCTGAGACACTTCGCTCTCTGTTGTTTCTGATTTTTCTTCATGTAATTGTTCTAAAACCTCCTGCCCTTTAACAAGCGCTTCTTGGTATCGGCCATCCATAAGGCAACTATGGACCATCTTCCAGAGGGTATCACCCCGCCCTCTAGCATGCCCTGCTCACGAGCAAAGTCAAGGTCTTTGCCTAATTTATCCCAGCTGGGTGTAGTGAGGCTGCCTGAAAATGCAAACTACGGTGCAGCTGTATCTACCCTCTGTAAAAATTTCTCTAAGGTACTGCGTTTCACCTCCAGTCCCTTGGAACGTAAAAGGCCATCTAAGGCCAGAAGAAGTGGACTTGAAGTCACGGCACCCATGACACAACACAAGAAAACACAGAAATCAAAAGTGAAAGTACACAAAACAAAACGAACATACACAGAAAGAGAACAAAAATTCAGAGTGCAATTGCTATAAGATGTAGCGCCCTCTCTTTACAGAGGAGCTTCCCGCTTTTTAACAGCGGGTCCCACGTTACCTGGGACTTACCGGTGCACCTCCCTGACTGCTGAAAGTTCTGGTTCCTGGGTGTTTCTTTGTTTCTTTTCTCCCGGGTTTCGGCACCACTTGTCGCGAACCCCCTTGCCCGCAAGGAAGACGCGACTCAGGAATCTTCTTTCAACAGTTTATTCAGGCCCTTGATATTCTTCTAATAATTCTTCTACTACTACCTCGGATGCCCCTCCCAGCCTTAATAAAGCATCGCGAACCCCAATGCAAAGCTGCCACGTGTACCCTTCTCACAGGGTGCTAGAAAATGACACGCCAACTTTCTCTGATAAGGAGCTGGGAACACGCCAACTCTCTTTGATATGGAGTTGTCCTTCACAGACCACAACGGAGCCAGCGCCATCATGTAATGGCGACCACAGTCCGCAGGAACGGCTAACCACAACCCACCTGCTCATGAATAACTAACTTACCTAACAAAGGAAAATGCTAGAAATAAGAAATATTACAATAAAAATGAAGAATATCTTTAATGGATTCATCAATAGACTGAACATAGCCAAGGAAACAGCAATCAGCTTGAATATACCTTAATAGAAACTCTGAAAACTAAGATGCAGAAAGAAGAAAGAATATTCAAACTGGGATAAAATAGTCAATACTTGCAAAGTAATTACATAAGGTACAGTATATACATATAGGACTATCAGGAGAAGGGAGAGAGAAACAGCTAAAATGATTGGAGCAATAATGGTTTAGAATTTTCCTAATTAGTGGAAATAAACCATAGATTCAGCAAGCTCATAAAACATTGAGCAGGATAAATGACAAAATAATATACTATAGAAAATAAAGGATTAAGAGAAAATTATGATATATCAGAGGCAAGAAAAACTTTATCTATACAGAATTAATGATAAGTTGCTTTGAATTTCATCTCAGAAATATGGAATAAAGAAGAGTGAAATAAAATATTTGAAGCATCAGCTCTATTACTATCCCCTTCATTTGTCCCATTTCTTAATAACTACTAAAAGAGTTCTTACCTCTGGGATGAAATACTTTACTCTCCATTTTGTCCCCTTACTCCCCATTCTCCAGTCACTTTAACTTTTCCAGATGTCATTGCTCTTAGATCCTTTCAGCTGAGAGAATTTTTATATTTATATTTATGTATTTATATTTATATATTTCCATAGTCCACCTGGGCTGCCTAAGTCTGGCTGGGCAAAATTACTGAGAGGTGACAAGCAACTTGAAGGTTTATTTTGAGTGAACTCAGCAGGAACTGAGAACTCAAAGTAGTGGGCACCCAAGGTAGTAGTAACTGCTTCTCTGCCAGACAGCAGAGGTACATATACCCAGCTAATTACACACAGCTTAACTTAATTGACATCATCTAGACAGAGCAGTCAGTCATTAAAGAATCCTCATCATCTTAATGGCTCGCTGGCATTGGCTCACAAACCACTCCTTCTGGCATACTGCCAGGCGCCATCATAACTTGGTTGTGGCCCTCAACAATATATATGTATTAATCCATATATTTTATTCAAATTTATTAAGATTTCTTTATGTAGCCAACTATTTAATTTCACATGATGTCTCCATTTCTAACCCAGAATCTCATCCTACCTATATCCCCTGGTTTTTGTGTGAACTTGTATTCCAAAAGCCAGAAAGCAGTCCTCACTGTCCACCATTCATTTGCTTAATTGTTCATGTGTATTGTATTCATATAGAAATATAAGAATCATTGTCACATGCCCCAGAGGGAGACAACTTTGTCATCTGGATCACAGTGCTTATGTAGCATTTCTCATACTTGGTTTTTTAAGACACTACTCATTTCCAAAACTAAGTAGGTCAGTACTATTTATGCTCACCCCCTTCAGTAAGGTTACTTTGTGCATTTACAATATATGTATTATTTATTATTTTTCCATTCATCTTGGGTTATCTCAACTTCTGAAATTAGTGTTGTCCCAATTTGCATGCATTAAGGTTAAATCTTTGTGCTGTGAAGTTCTATGGGTCTTTCAATGAAAAGTCAGATATTCACCAGTAAAACATAATACACACTAATTTTGACACTCTAAATATTTCTTCTGCTTCACCCACTCATCCCTCCCCTTGATTCTTTGGTGAAGACTGAAGTTTTCCCCATCTTCTTAATTTTTCTTAAATAATTTACATAATAATATGTATATGACATTTCTTTGTGTCTTTTTAATGGCTGAATAGCTAATTTTTTAAAAGTTGCTGAATAATATTTTCCATTATATTTGTTATCAGTTTATCCATTTGGCCATTTTAAAACATCTTGGTTGCTTCATATTTTTGGTGATTATTTTTAAAGCTGGTATATATTTTCTCTGCAGGCATTTGTGCCCATGTATTAGTCACACCAAACCTACTTCTGAACAGAATAGTGACAATTGAATTTCATTCCTAATCATTAAAGGTGCTCTGAAGAAGGCCTACAAATGAAGTATTTTGAATATTGTGCTATTTTTAACACAAATGTATGATATATATTGAATCTTTCAAAATGATTATTTTTATAAAAATTATATAGAATGTGTGGAGGAAAAGTAGTTTACTACAGAATTATTTGAATATAAATTGTACCATGTTTTTAAAAATACTGTCTTAACAATACGGATATTTTCAAAAATGTCCCCATTAAAGTCAGGCTTGTATATGTTTGATTTTAACATGTTGGACACAAAGAAAATGTTTGGGTCAGGCTTGTTCCAGGCTGCGAGCATTGAACATATGAAGTTATTATAACCAATGTCTACAAAAAGTCGTAAAGAAGCCGACTTGAGAAAAATGAAAGGAGCCTCTGAAAATTACTGTACTATTTGTTCACAGAAAAGTGGTTGGGGAATGATCACTGACCTCTAAGTAAGAGAGAATGGAACTCATCTTTCACTTCTGAATGAGCTCCTCGCTGTAATTGATGGCATCTCCTGAAATAGCAACGATCATTATGGCTCCAGTGACTGAATTAAAAGAAAATGAAAGATGCAGATGGTTGTAATAAAGCAGGAAAATGCATTTCTTCCTAGTGACAGATACAACTGATCATTTTACAAGGAAGTGCTTTACTAAAAGTGTTTTGACAATGTAGTTCTCAGGGAAAATAAAGAGTAATGTAAAAATTGGACAAGTTGAAACTAGCTGTTTCATTTCAGATATTTACTGCACAAGTCACTTTCAATAAATCAGCTGCTTATTGTACCTAAGAGAGCAATTTGTTAATATTATGAAGGGGCTGCAAAATGTTCTCTTTGGTTAGGTAATCTTTGAGTACCGAATGATAAAACAGTTTTATTTAAATTTTTTTATTTTCTCTGTGTTTTCGAATTATCAATACGTTAACTCCCAGGCATGATGGTTTAGAAATTCCTTTCACTATTTGAAACAGTCAAGGGTCAGCAATCCTTTTCTGTAAATGACCAAATAGTATATATTTAAGGCCTTTGGGGGCCATGTGGTCTCTCTAATAACTGTCCATCTCTGTGTTATAAGAGGAAAGCATCCATAGACAATGGTAACAGAATGGGTATGAACTTTATTTATAGAAACAAAGCACAGGGGCTGGGATTGTGGCTCAGAAGTAGAGTGCTCTCCTGGCATGTGTGAGGCCATTGGTTCAATCCTCAGCACCACATATTAATAAATAAATAAATATTAATAAATAAATAAAAGTGTTATTCCAAATACACCTAGAAACCAAAGTGTTAAAGAGAACCTAACTTTGAAAAACAAACAAAGAACAACAACAACAAAGCATAGCTGAATTTGGCACTCATATTGTAGTGTTTGTATTATTATCCTAAAAGAAAAAATGAGCTATTCAGGATACCATATAATGTTGTAAATATGAATAATTAGAAATCTTAGCAAGTTGTTACAGTAAAATAAATAAAATGATAAAGTCATACAATTTAATCTCCCATTAGAAGTGAGGGAATAAAAATGTCAGTCATTCATATAAATACAGAATACTGTTATAAAAAAACCTACAGGTTAATGATAAACTGTATTTTACAGCCATACAAAGAAAAGAAATCATGTTATAATAAGTACAATGCACATGGAAAGTTTTTTGAACACTTCTACTACATACATATGAGTCCAATTGCACATTTATTTTTGCCTTGTAGACATCTAGCAAATGTAGACATCCTTTACAAATACCATAATTTTTAAAGTGTTTAAATTTTTAAAGTGTTTAAAGTGTTTAACTAATTAGAACAAACAAACAAAAAAAATACAGTTCATTTTTAATCTTGCTTCCTGGTGGAGGAATAATTTACTATTACTATTACTATTTACTATTATTACTATATTATTACTATTATGTGCCAATCTCATTTCATATTCTAGAAATTTATACTTTTATTGAACTCAACTAGTCTAGCAAGTAACATCCAGGGAAAGTATGTTTTAATGAGGTGAATCATTTACATGGAGCAAAAGGCAGATATGTTAAGTACAAATTCCATGGATGCTTGCAGTTGCATTTACTGATGGGATCTAAGCTTCTGTATATTCAGAGCAGTGTCCTTAACAGTAGCCCTTAGGTCCCTTCACAGTCAAGATATACTCCCTGTTTCCTGGTTTCATTTACCTTTCATAGTTCTGCTTTTCTTAGAAACATTATGCAAACTGAAATATACATACTATTTTATGGCTGGCTTCTCCAAGTTAGTATCATGTTTTTGAGATTCATTTATGATGGGTGTGTCAGTAGTTTATTCATTTTATTGCTACAAATAGTCTCACAGAGTAATTACATTTTTACCCACTTTAGTGTAGAAGAGCAGTTGTGTTGTTCTCAGTTTTTACCTGTATGAGTGAAGCTGTTATAAATGCAATTGTTCCACTTTTGTATAAGTATATTCTAATTTTTTCTTGGATAAATTCCTAGAAGTGTAATTGTTGGATCATAAACTAGGTACATGCTTAACTTAACAAAAATTTTAAACTGACTTCCAAACTGTGGTTATACCTTTTTGTATTCAGACTAGATATGCATAAAAATTCAGAAAGTGTTTTTTTTCACTAGTCTTTTGTGTTTTTAGTTTTAATCTATTTTATCTATTTTGGTTAGTCACTTTGAGTTTCTAAGACTAGATTAGTGTCCATATCAATAACCATTTAAAATTGGGCAAAGGTGTGTCAATGGAACACCAGGTTCCATTCATATTCCTCCTTGCCTTTATTGTATATTAGCAGTTCTACTTATCCCTGTTTATCATGGTCATCCTGCTTATCATGGCCAATTAATTGTGTCTTCATCTGAACTACAGACTATGCCTCTTTGTTACAGTGAGAAAGTTTTCTTCCATTGCAGTTTATTGATGGATTTTGAAAAAAAAATGTATGTGAATGTTAAGTCCACTTACATTTTCTTTGTCACTTGAGATAATATTATATTTGTTGTTGTTGTTTTATCCTATTAATACAGAGACTTAGTAGAGTTTAATTGTTAAATCAAGCTTTCATTCTTAGAATTAATCTGTGGACCTAGTTTATCATATTTTTAACATATTATTGAATTATATTTTGTTGTCTTCTGTTTAAAAATTTTATTTTTATGTTAATAAAGAACATTGGTCTCTTTTGGATGTGGCCTTAGGATTATGCTAGTATATAAAATAAGCTTGAAGTTTTTTCTCCATTATTTTAAAACAAATTTTTGCAAGATTGGTATAATATCTTTCTCAAATGATTAGAAGTCATAAATGAATAAATAAATATTTATACTTTTACTGCTCCTTGTGTTATTTTCAGTTCTTTATACATTTGTCCACTAATGCCATTATAAAATTTATTGAAAAAGAGTCAATCATTATTATCCTTTTAGCACTTGAACGCTCTATGTGATAGCCTGTCTTTCCAATTTGATTATGGTATTTTGTTGCTACTCCAGCTTTATATCATGATATTTCTCTCTCCCTTAATCAGTCCAGATCAAGGGTTTATCAAGTTTATTTTTTTTCAAAAACACACATTATATTTAACTGATTGTTTGACTATATTCCATTACATTATTTCCGCACTTACATCAATGTGTTATTCCTGTTTCTCACATTGTGTTTAAATTGCTCTTCATCTATTCTCTTAGGATCAAGGTTATGTTAATATTAGTTTTTCTTCTTTTGTAATATAAACATTAACAGATTGCAGTTTATATCTCAGAATCTCTAAAGTTTGGGTTTGTGCTTTCATTTTCATTCAGGTGGAAATTTCATGGAATTTCTGGAAATATGTGTACATTTACAACCAGCTAGAATTATTCCCCATGTCTTCTGCAATTGATTTTTAATATAATAACATTGTTTGCAGAAAATATTACCTGTATTACTCATTGTAAATATATTCAGAATTGTTTTGGGTCAAAATCTGTTATCTATCTTGATACATTTTCCCACTCAATAAAAGGAATATGTGTCGTGGTTATTGTGTATACTATTTTATAATTACAGTTAGTTGGTTGATAACATTGTTCTAGTTTTCCATATTTTGCTTTAATTTTTACATTTTCAACTATACTTGAAATCTTTGATTATTAATATTTTTTCTACTAACCCTCATTTCTTTCACCTATGTTTCATCTCTGTAGTTGGGTGCAAACAATTCAAGGACAATTATGTCATTTCAATTAGTTATGAGGAAATCTATTCTATAATTATTCATACATTCACTAATTACATCACTGTTTTTTTGTTCTTTTATGTAGTTTAGAAAGCCCATTGGTTATAATTTCCTTTTTTCTTGAAAAAATTTTTGTTTTTGTTTGACATCTCTTGAAATGCAAGCCTGCTCTTCATAAACTCTCTCCACTTTCTCTGTTTTTTCTAATAATATTCCATTGCCTTCACATTAAAAGAATGTTTCTAGGTTAATAGTTTTTACTTTTTAATTAAGGTTATTAAACTTATTGTTCTATTACCTTCTGGATTGCCTTATTTCCAATGACAATTCTGTATTCATTTCAGTTTTGTTTTCTGTGTGAAATATATTATGTCTTCTTCCCTGCCATTTATTAAGATTTTCCTTCTGATTTATTAGTGTTTATTTTTTCCTGTTTTCTTGTTTAAAATTGCTAATAACCTTAAGTCTGAGACTTAATGTTTTCAAATCAAGTTCATAAAATTTCTACTCAATAGTTCTTCAATTAAATTTTCTGCTTCTCTTCTCTGAGTGCACAGTCTGAGTGTCAATTGAATATATAGAAGCCACTCACTAATACCCCAGTAATGATCAATAAGGGTCAATTAACAGTTTTCAGCCACTTTTCTTCTTTTTCTGTTCTTTAGTTTCTTTTGCTCTACCATGAAGTACCTTATAATGTTTAATATTCTCTTTAATGCACCTATTGACTTTTGTAAATTCTTAGATTCTCATTTTATACTTTATGATGTTTTTTACAATTGATATGTTTTGTCAGTTTGTTTAAATTTTTCCTCAAATATGTGAACACATTTTTAATGCCTGTTTTAAATTCCATACCTATGAATTCCATCTATTCTCTCATTTTTGTCTATCTTAATTGAGTTTCTACTTTCATGTTTATTACTCTTGTTTTAAGAACATTGTTTTCCTTGCATGTTCAATTTTTTTCTTATTATGTGAATATTATATTGACAATAATTTCCCCATTATTTTTGTCATTAGTTAAGCAACATTAGACTTGCTAATATTTACTCCGGAGAAAAGTTATATGAATTTTTAGAGTAGAGAAGGAGCAGTTGCTACTTCAGTTATATTAACTACACTTCTATGATGTGGTCATTTGATGTCTCTACTAAATTCCAAAGGTGACAAAACTGATCTCTCTATTTTAACTTTTCAGGGCTTTTGGTCTCCCTGTTCTGTCTGAATCCTGAAAACTGATTTGTTTATAACTACCTATTAGCTTTGTAAATTTATCTGTTACTTATACTTTTCATAACATAGTTTGTGCCCAGGAATGCAAACTATTGTTATGCACACAAATAGGTAGGCATTTAGTCAAATATTCAAGAAAATGCCTATGCAGATTTTATGAGCTCATTCTTTATTGAGTTTTAAAATTCTGCTCAGCAATTCAAGCCATATTAATCACCCCAAACTCCAATAATAATATTCATTTTGTAAAACCACTGTACTCTGTTTGGATTATTATTTTTTTTTTAGCGCACTTCACCCAAATTCCTGCAGGAAGTGATTTCATTTTTTTTGCCTTCCTTTTGTGAACCATTATTCTTTTGCTTCATGTGTTGTTCAGTTTTATAGATGTTTATGGCATCAGACCATTCTAGTACCAATTATTCCATCATGTTCAGAATGCAAATTGCATTGATATTTTAATAAGCATTTGAACTGGCAAAAATTTACTATTGAAGCCTGTACTGTTACTGCTGTCATTTCACTGAATTAACCAAAGATTCTGTGATATTAGGTGTCATAAATTTCGGTTTATTTATGGAATAACAGTATACCCACTTGCAGAGAGTAGGTTTTAACATTTTAAATATTTTAAGGTCTCTCTTGGTTTTTTATGTCTTCAGTTTACTTTCTGAAATTATAAATTTTGTAGCTTTTTTATGCCTGTTCATGTTGAATATCATAAACTCTTGTTCCTAAAGCAAGGGCTACCACCTTTTGTTTATTCCATCAGTAAAACATTCTGAGTGCTCTCACAGTGTCATGTCAACATTAATGATGCAAACTACATTTAACTCAGCATTTTATCATATTCATAATCGATATTTTTAGTTCAAGTGAATTAAATTTACATCATTTCTGTAGAGATAAAAATGTAGGACACAAAGAAAGTGTAGCAGTTCCTCCCTGGTTGGAAAGTCTTTCATATTAGAGTGGCTAATGGAGAGTAAGAATCTGAAGAGTAAAATCATAATAAATGTCAAATTTGAGATAAAATGGGGAAAAATATCAGTATCAAAGCAATAACTAAAGTCAAGACAAACTGAGTTAAAGAACGGTTCACATTCAAACACTCTCTGAACACCAATGAAGGAGGCTTCTAAAGGAAACACATAAGATCCACAAAACTATGAACAATTGTTTTCTTTGAAAACATACACTTTTCTTTTTCATTCAAGGCATGCCTTGTTATTTTTGTTAATCTCAGTGAACAAAGGTATTTCTGGATACAGAATGTGCTAGGACTCTTTTCAATTATAGATCATTGGCTACTAGAAAAATTACCTGATTTTAGAATAATTTGCATAATGCCTGCCAAAGTTTATTATGATATATTGTTTTTAATCATCATCATATAAATTACTTTCACATATACAGTTTTAAATAAGTAATATATTTAATTACAATATTAATTTTAATGATCTTGTGTACCAAATGGGTAATAATGCACAACTTAATTTTGCCTACCCAAAAAACACCTGAATAATGGACTATTTAAATAAAGTTACCAAATATCTTCCTCAGTGAACACAACAATATATTTATTGAATTTCAATAATGCTCCACATCCTATGTTAAGATGAAAGAACAGCAGAATTAATGAATCAAAGCCATGGCTCTCACAAGGCATTGACTGAAACTAGTGTATTCTTCCTCTGAAGAAACAGAATGAATCATATTTATTAGTGATCATAGAAATAAATTCATTTTATAAAAAAGTTTATATGTATATTCCATGAATAGAGTTGATTGTATTGAAATAGAAGACAAATGGCAAAAAAAGGAAGTGCTATATATAAGCCTAATTTTTTAAAACATTTATTTTGACCCTATCGTTTTTTAAGTTCTCAGACAAGTACACAAGGAGGGAATTATTCAGTTATATATTGAGTACATTCTTGAATATACTTTTTCTATTTTTTTATTGGTTCTTCTTGGTTATATGTGACAGTAGAATCCATTTTGATATAATTATATAAGCATGAAATATATTCTATTTAAGACCTCATTCTTGGGGATGTATGATGGCAAGATTCACTGTGGTATATATCTATATCTATATATATATAGAAGATATAGATAGATAGATAGATATGAAATTTATGTCAACTTAATTTCATGTCTTTCCTTTCTTATCCCCTCTCCCCTTCCTTTTTCCCATTTTTTAATCTAATGAACTTCTAAATTTATAAGAAATTATCAAGTATCTCTTAAAATATTTTATGATTTTAAACAATAACAATAAATTAAGTTGTCCCATATACTTACTAACGATTGGTGCTATTAGTCATTGTAGTTTAATACTAGAGATTGTGTAGGTATCACATTAAAAGTTAATTTAAATTTACTGATAATTAGCATTAAGTAATATTTCACAGGCTAATTTTAAAATTGTGTACCTATTTAGATGTATGTTCAAGTTTTTAAATGATTTAATTTTACTTATATTTTCTTATTTATGATTTTACTACATATTTTTGAGTAGAAAGATCAATTTATATGTTATTTATATGTCCTTCTTCAGATAAAAGATTATTCTCTTACAATCTAAAGCTGTACCTAACTTTCCCATTTTCTTAAAATAATTTCATAATGTGAAATTTGATTATGTTCAAGATTAATTTATTTCCCTGTTACTGTAGTGTACATTGTATCCTGTGAAAGGAATTTTACCCTAATTATAAAATTTTCTTTCAGAGCGTTATTTTATTTAACTTTTATTTGCATTTCATTATATGAATGAACACATACTGTAAAATGCTTTGTAGGCTTTAAAGGGAATTGCTATGAGTAAACAACATGAGTAATATTTTACCACATTCATTTCAGCTAATTTTAAAACTCTTTTTAGATATACATGACAGTATATTTTGAATATTATACATATGACACTAATTAGAATAAGTTATACACTTTTAGTTTCACAATGGTGTACATGATTAATTTCATTTTTTGTGTAAAGTGGAAATTTATATAAGGGTATAGTTCTTCCTTGTTTTCTTTTTCGTTTTTTTAGTGTAGTCGTCAAGTTTTACTTCACTGCTTTATAAAAAGTAAAATTCAATTATAAATTATTTTGCCATGTGTATTGAAAATCATATTGTGTGTATGTGTGTGTGTGTGTGTGTGTGTGTGTGTGTGTGTGTGTGTGGTGTAGGTTTCCCAAAAATGTTTAAATTTTATTGTTCCACATTCTGTCACATAGTAATTATTTAATAACTTTCTATTAAGCCTCTTAACAGGTAATATAAGACCTCCAACTTTGTTTTTGTATCAAAATTTGTTTGTTATTAAATATTCTTTGATTTCTTCATATACATTTTTTTTTACATCGGCTTGTAAATCTCTATAGGCACCTTTTATAATTTTGATTACGTATATTAGCTATTAACATTCAACAGTACCATTTCCAATAACTGAATTCCTGTCTTTATTTTATAGATTCATTGAATTTTATATATATATTTGATTATTTTCTCTGTAAATAAGTAACATTTTACCATTTGCTTTCCATAAGACTTTAATCTTTTATTTTTTCTGATACAGTGCAATTTTGAGTGGAACTATGAAAGCCTATGTTATGGTTTCAACATGAGGTGTCCCCAAAAAGCTGTATGTGACCATACATAAATATTCAGAGGTGACCTTATTATGAGCGCTAACTGTGAATTGATCCATTTGATGGATTAATAATTTGAATGGATTTCTAGGTAGTAATTGTGAGCAGGTGGGGCATTACTGGAGAAAATAAGCCACTGGGGGCATGCCCTGGGGTTTACATTTCATCACTGGCTCCTTGCATGCTCTCCTTCTCCCTGGTTCTTAAGACCAGAGCAGCTTTCCTCCTGCCATGACCTTCCACCATGATGTTCTGCCTCTCCTGAGGGCAAGAGCAGTGCAGTTGGCTGACCATGGGCTGAAACCTCTTAATCTGTGAGAGTCAGAATAAACCTTTTCTCCCCTAAGTTGTTCTTATTGGGTATTTTGACCATGGCAATGAAATCTGACTAGCACAGCCCATGAATTAGGATTTAAGACTACAGGAAGAAAAAACAATGTCTATCCACCCCCCCAGATATTTCAAATTCTCCACCCTCTTCTAATATTATCCACCATCATATTGCAACCTAATGAATGACCCTGAGACAGAGCTGTCAAGATGAAACCTTTCTGATTATTGAATTTATGTTGGATAAATTGTTTTTTTTTATTCCAGAGTTTGGAGATGATTTTTTTTCCCTATACTTACATTTAAGTGTAACAAAAATGGTAAACCAAGGAGTGGCAATCTGCCTTAACAAATATCTGAATTTTTTTTTTCCTGATTGAGGTTCTGGGGTCAGGAAGCAGACAAAACAAATTAGACTTAAGGAGATGCAAAATTAAACAATAAAATGCTTCATGGAGGGTGTTGGTAAATGACTAAGGAGATTGATTTTAAAATATTCTCAAGATAACTGAAGGAAATATAAAGAAAATATTGGAATTTGTGGAAATACATAGAGGTGAAAATTTGACAACTTTTTGTCACCAACAGTAAAAGGAGAAATTAGAAGATGCAATGAAATGATGATTTGGCTAAGGATATTTTTAGGTACAATATTATAGGTTACATCTAGCTCATTCTTATTCCATTTAACAAAGGCGAAAAGATAAGAGATAAGATGAAGAATAAACTTTGAAATAAAAAAAGAAACATTATTTTTTGCATTGAAAATAAGACTATTTCTTGGGGCTGGGGATGTGGCTCAAGCTGTAGTGTGCTCGCCTGGCATGTGTGCAGCCCGAGTTCGATCCTCAGCACCACAAACCAACAGAGATGTTGTGTCAGCTGAGAACGAAAAAATAAATATTAAAAATTCTCTCTCTCTCTTTAAAAAAAACATAATAAGACTAGTTCTTAATCCCTATGTGTACTTCTGGAAAAATGAACAAGTAAACAAAAAAACAATTACAATCATCTCACATTAATAAATGATTTGGGAAAAAATCTCTAATTCCAGTGTGCCTATGACATCCTTTATTTACTCTTTGTAAATATTTATAGTCTTGTCTTACCAACTTTTTCAAATAAAAAGAAGATCTTCTAAAGATCTAAAAACTGCCTTATAGAGCCTTTGGTTTAAACAGCAGGAATTTTATGATTCAATATGTATTGTCTAAAGGAAGACTCCCTTGGAACCCAATACAGAGAGCAGTATACTGGAGATATTTATATATGTGTCTTTTTCTGATGTAGTGGATTATAAATGAGAACATAAGAAATTTATGAAATGTTTAAGAGGATCATGTCAGGTTAGATATAAAGTGACTGTTACTGTTTAGATGTGAGGTGCACCCCAAAATTCATGTATGAGACAAGGCAAGAAAGTTGAGGGATGAAAAGATCAGGTTATGAGAACATTAACCTAATCAGTGTGGTAATCCCCTGATTACAGTCACCACTCAGTAAGCATGGGTATGACAGGAGGAGGTGGGTTGATGGGGGTGTGCCTTTGTGTTATATATTATGTGAGCTGAGATTAGCTCTCTCTGCTTCCTAATAAAATGTCCCCAACTGCTTTTTTCCACCACATTTTTCCACTATGATGTTTTACCTCATAATATGCCCCAAAGAATGAAGCTATCTATGGACTAAGAGAAACTGTGAGCCCCTAAATAAACTTTTCCTCCTCTAATTGTTTTTATCAGATCTTTTGGTCACAACAGCAAAAAAAAAAAACTAAGACAGAGAAAAAGAAAGTAAAAAGTGGAAACAAACAAACAAACAAAAACTCTATCTCTAAAATGTTACAGAAAGGGAATCAAGGAAGCAAGCAGAGAAAATATATAAATACATTCTTTTTGTGGAAAACAACAATGGAAATGACCACTAGAGTCAAGAGCCATGAAAACATTCAAGGATAGGTATTGTTCCATACTTTCAGGTAGATTTCAGACTTGCTATGGGCAAGTGTTTGCTGTGTCCTTCCCTCTTTATTTTTTTGTCTACAAAATAATGTATATTGTTTTTTCTGTGTTTGTCTTACCAAGGTCTGTTGGAGGTGGGAGAATAAATTATATAACCTGTCTTGTTATTTCATGGGACTTCATGTTCAGAAGAATAATATTCAAAGAGTTATATCCAAGTAATTTCACCTGAGGCTACTCATCTGAACCTAAAGAGAGTTGATTAGTGATGGCATAAAAATATCAAACTAAGGCTATAGAAAGATAAATCTCAGGAGTACTGAAGTAGGGCACAAATACATTTTCATGTGTGATGATGTCATTGTCAGAAGGCAGATAGATTAGATATTCTAAGATGGTGATAATGATTTCTTACACAGTGACTCTCACATTCTTCTCTTCAAGGAATGGAGTTTCTATGTTGTATTTCATCCTCACCCACCCTACCACACCATCTTGAGTCTACTGAGGTTGGTAGCCATGGAGGAAGAGATAATGTGTATTTTTTTTGGCTAGGTCATAAAAACAATACATCTCTTCCTTGAAGACTGGAACAATTATCCTGGAGTACTAAACAACTTTCAAATCCTTTAATTGCTTACTTAAATTCATTTAGCTGATAAAGACATACAAATTGTACATATGGTAACTTGTGATTTTTCAGTACACAATACATTGTGCAATGTTTAATCAAATTAGTCATCTCTTTCCTCAAATATTTATCATTTCTTCATAGGAAAAAAAACATTCAAAATCCGTTTTTCTAGCTTTTGGAAATCTACAATATTATTTTCTATAGACAATCTCCTCTTTGATAACACACTAGGACTATTATTTCCTTTCTAACTGCAACTTAATACACATTGATTAAACTTTTCCCATCCCTCAATTCCACATGAGTAAGAACATGCAGTACTCGACTTTTTATGCCTGCCTTATTTCATTTAATATAGGGAATTTCATGTCCATTCATGTTGTCGCTAACATGACAGGATTTCATTTTTTGTGGCATTTTATATTCCATTGTGCATATATACCACATTCTATTTATCAATTCATCAGTTGATGGACACTTAGGTTGATTTTATATCTTGGCTATTGTGAATTGTGCTACAATAACCACAAGAGTGCAAACTTTTCTTTGGGAAACTGATTTCATATATTTTTACTTGTATAATCAGTAGTGAAAATGTTGGATCATATGGCAATTCTTTCTTTATTATTTTTGAGGAGAATCCATACTGTTTTACATAATGAATGTATCAATTTCAATTCCTATCCAATATATATGAGTTCCTTTTTCTCCACATTCTCACCCTCACTTAGCTCTAGTCATTTTGACAACAGTCATTTTCACTGAGGTGAAGAGATATATACCATAGTGGTTTTGATTTGCATCTCCTTCATGCTTATTGATGTTGATATTTTTTGCCCATATAACTATTGACCATTTTTACATCTTCTTTTGGGAAATGTCTATTTAGGTCTATTTCTCATTTATTAATTAGGTTATTTTGCTATTAAATGTTTGGAAGTTGTTATATACCCTGGATATCAACTCTTTTCAGATGTATATTTTGAAATATTTTCTTCCATTCTGTAGGCTGTCTCTGCACTCTGTTGATGGTTTTATGTGCTATGCAGAAGAATTTCAGTTTGGTGTAATCCATACTCTATTTTTGCTTTTTTCCAACAGTTTTGTTTATTTTTTTTCCAAAATATCCTTGCCCACATCATTGTGCTGAACCATGTTTACTGTCTTCTTATAGTAGTTTCGGTTTTCAGTATTGCTTTTATGTCTTTAATCCATTTTGGATTGGACTTTTTTTTTTTAGTTTGTGAGAGATAGAGGCTTAGTTTCATTTTTTTTGTATGTGAACATCCAATCCTTGGTATATTTTATTTAAAATATTGTTTCTTCTGTAATGGAGATCTTATATAGAAAACCCCCAAATCCCACCCAAAAATTATTAGAACCTAATAAATGAACTCAGAAAATCTCATTGTGCCAAAATCAACATGCAAAAATTAGTAGTGTTAGAACATCCAAATAGTAAATTATCTGAAATAAAAATTGCCTTCTGTACATTTGAATTTTAACCGTTATATCACTTTTGTTATCTTATATAAGTGAAGTATCATGTTTTTAAAATTTTTGCATATGGATGTCAAATTAGTAGATATGCCTTTATTCTGGATTAAGAAGTTATTCTTAACTAATATTTATATTTTGCCAGTTGTGATGAAGCATGCCTATAATCCCAACAATTCAGGATGCTGAAGCAGGAAGATTATAAATTCTAGGCCTACCTTGGCAAACTTGTCTAAAAAAACAAAAACAAAAAACAGAATCAAGCAAACAAAGAAACAAAAATGTTGCTCTGTGGTTCAGAATCCCTGAGTGCAATCCCCAGTACCACAAAGCAATGACACATTTTTAAAAACTCTTTAGCCAGAGTTATGTGGAATTGTCTCAGTTTATATTTAATTTTCTGTGTCTTTAATACTTATTCTTTGGGCCCAATACTTACTTTCTGTATGTGTAATTTTTGTTTCTATAACAGCTATAAATATTTTTTTTCAGGTCATGATTGGAGAATAATAACTTTGGTTTGTGCCTGGTCTATGTCTCAGTTGAGGCAAATCCCTTCCACTCTTTTGTAGATGATGTAGCTTCTGTAAGTTTTCTCTGTGTGTAAGGGTATATGTGAATACTTTCTCAAATGAATGTAGCTAGGACCCAATTCAGATTATACTAATATTGAAAACATAATGTAATTTGATACTTTTGAGTGTCTTTGGGCATGCAGTGCCAGGTAAACATCTGGGGCTTTTAGCTTGTTGATTTATATATTTAATAAAGCCATCCTCCTGTATTGTTCTTTGTCTTTTAAAAACAAGTGTTTTTCCTGAATAGTTCATCTTTTTTCCCCTCTCTTCTTCAAGCAATTATTTTGCATGCAAATCAGTCAAGCAGAAAAAGAACATTTTAGAAGCATTAGACATTGTCCTCCTATTGTTATATTTTGAAACAAAAAAAATCAACAAACATGACCTTTTTTTCTCATTCTCTCAAGATTCAGTAGCTTAACTTAAGGGTAAGTTAAAACACATTTAAAATAATCCTGCATTCTTTAAAGCAAGCTGTGGCATTCAGGGACATTTTTGTCTGTCTATGGTTGAAGGCACTTTTAATCTACTGTGGAACCAGCTTGAGTAATTTAAGAAGGTTGTATACCTCAGCTATGTTTAAGGTCTGATCATTTCTCTTCCTTAAAACATCTAGTGCAAGTCAAAGGGCATACAGTCTGGCTTCTTTCTTTGATATAGTATAATTCTACAAAATAAAATGCATGACTGTATGTTGGTAGAGGGAATTAACTTCCATATATAGTTAATCTGTATGCATTCTTTATAATATGTTCTTCTATGCAGAAGAGGAGAAAGAAGTCAATTTTCTTTCATTTAATGATAATTTTTATCAATTTGTGTTTTAAACATGAATAAGCAACAGTAAGTCTTTGGGTATTAAAATATCTCCTATCTAAAAGTGAAGATAACATGTGGCCTAATCTATTACTTGGAGTCCAGGGAACCACTTAACCTGAAGGTAATATATGTTTCCCTCCCATTACTTTTTGGTAAGGAGCAGTCTGCCCTTTTTGATTTATAGTTCTCATAAGAAAATTAATATAAATCATGGTTAGTTTTAGACTCAAATAATTTACATATTGAATAATATATTCATAAAAAGCATGAGAAAATAACTATGTATCAATATTATTTATGTATTTGACACATTTGTATAACAGGGCTTTATTTTAAATGAATCTTATGAAAATATATTTACAAGTTAGATACCATTTTAGAACACCCTTTTATTTTCTAAATTGATAACCTTATTTTTTATTTTATTTTATTTTTTTTGCATATGCCCCATTTCTAGGTTCTACCATCTAGAAAAGTTGGCCAGGTTAACAATTAATTTCATTTTGCTCAAATGCAACCTTACCTTTCCTTATCTAGGGACTATTTCTTGACCTTTGCAATTTGTGATTCTTCAAGAAAACTATTGAGACTCACTCATATGTCACCCACTATTACAGGGGCTTTAATATCCTTCAGACTCCTCATACCAATGAAGGATGGGATCCAGTGGATAAGACACTTCCCCTATGTTTCTGCAGAAGACGCATCTGATTGTACTGTCTTATCAACTCCAGCCACCTACAGAGGTAGCTAAGCCAATAATGTGTTGTACTGACTTTTTCTCCTTTTCATCATCCTGTCATTTTGCTACATGGGACAGTATTTCTTAAAAAACAAAACAAAACATAACAAAACAACAACAACAAAAAAAACAACAATAAAAAAACACTTCATTTTAGACTTTACTGAAACTGGTTTTTAATCTGGAGCTGGACTGCCTTGGTTCAAATTCTGGCTCTATTTCATAGTAAAAGTTTCTTTAAAATGTTGTTGGTGTCTTTTGTGCCCTTGTTTTCTCATATATAATAGAGGTGTTATTGTATACTAGCAGCAATATTTAAATTTAAAATTCTCTAATATGTGTAAATGACTGAGAATAGTTTATGCCTATAGGTAGCCATGATTCATGTTAGGTAATAAAAAATAATTATTGGCTGGGATTGTAGCTCAATATTTTATTGCTTGCTGAGAATGTGCAAAGCTTTGATTTAAATATATAACCCACAACAAGTTATATTTTAAGAATTCTCATGGTCTCACAAATTATATGTAGCAAATCTTTTCATGATTTTTTTTCTTATTTAAAGTAAATGCTACTCTGTACACACTTCAGGCTCATTTTCTTTCATGAAACAATTTATTTTGACCTAAAATAAAATTTTAGATTGTCTTTTATCTTAACTCTTATTCCTTTTGAAAGCTCTCTGCTACAAAAATAACTTACTAATACATTTTATACTAAAATGACTTATTTTTGTGCAATGTCTCAAAAATTGTGAGTAAAAGTTTTAATTTGACTAGCTGCATGAGTTAGTTATTGACACATGGATTTCACTAGAAATTAAGTTGTAAGGTTTATTCTGTCATAATTTACTTTAACATAATAATTTGCATGTTTGTGTAGGTATTTGTATATATGAAGAAAATGACAGGAAGCGCTAAAAGTTCAAATGACTATGTATACTGATGACATATTTACTTACTGTGTTGACTGCAAAAATTATTCTAATTCACCTAATGAGGCAAAATGTATCTTCCTCCTTCTTGAACTTTGCTCAGCCTTATAATTTACTGTAGTCAATAAAATGGAGCAGAATTAATGGTGTGTCACATCCAAGTCTAGCCCAAGAGACCTGATACTTTTCCACTCTGAGAGTATTGTATCAACTGTACTGCTGTAAATAAGAAAATGTGTTTAAAACAGGTGTTCCAGGCAGCATCACCAAGACAAACAAATGGCAAATGGTCTTTCCTTCCCCAATGTATATCGACCATGCTGACCTAAGAAACACTAGTTAGATCAGCAATGATCAACCTAGTGTTGTGCAAGAAAAATGAGAAAAAGAAAGAAAAAAAAAGCTTTTAACATAATATTTAAAATAATAATAAACTTTAATCAATTTTATAATTTTCAGGCCTATTGAAGTACAATATGCAAAGAATTAAATTTACCCATTTTAGGTGTCCAGGTCTATGCATTTCGACAAATTTATATAACTATATATCCACTATCATTATGATACTACAGAGTATGTTAATCACTCCAAAGTGTTTCCTTGAGTCCATTCATAATCAAACTTTCTACCACTATCAATGCTTTCATCCCTGCCAATTATTGATCTATAATCTGGCCAAATAGGTGTGATTTTTCTAAAATTTTTAATAAATAAAATCATATAGAATATAGAATTTTGGGTCTAAGTTCATCCAGAAGATTATTTTGAGATTTATCCATGTCATAGTATGAATAATAGCTGATTCCTTTTAATGCTGAAAAAGTATTGTATTATATGAATACATAAAAACTTATTTTCTATTAAGATTATTGAAGGACCAGATGCATTGCCTTATTGTAAGCATTTACCATTGTAAATGTTTTCATTTGATTAGGTAAATTGTGGCATATCACTGTGGTTTTAATTTTCCTCTCTAATTACAACTGATAGAAAACATTTTCACAAGTGTTTATCTTAACTCCATCACTTATATAGTGAGTAATTTTTCATATTTATAGATAAATTTTTATTATGCTATTTCTTTCCCTGTTAGTGATTTTTTTAGGTCTCTTTGTATATACTAGTTATTAAATGTGTTTGACAAATATTTTCTTTGAGATTATAGTTGACCTCTTCTTTTTTATTACTTTTGGTTAAAGAGCAGAAATTTGCAGGCAGGAGACAGCTCAGTGGTAGAGAGTTTACCTCGCCTGCATGAGACCCCTGGTTAGATCCCCAGTGCGGGAGAGGGAGCAGAAAGTTTTTTCATTAAAAACTCATTGCTTTATCTCAGAACACAGAGATATGTGTAAAATAAATTTTTGGAAAATATTGATGATGATGAAAAAATTAAAAAAATAAAGTTTATACCTAGAGCTAGAAATGTGCTTTATTTAGATAGGTTTAATATTTTTTCTTCTTGTAATTTTAGTACTACAGTTTTTAGATTCTTAAAATTTTTTTAATAGACCTTTATTTTATTTTTTATATGTAGTGCTGAGAATCAAACCATGGCCTCATGCATACCAGGCAATTGTGGTACTGCTGAGCCCCAGCCCTGTAGTACTAATTTTTCCCCTATTTTATACAATACACTTTTAGAATCCCTCCAGATGAATCTTGTCTCTCAAGGGAAAAAAAAGTAAGATTTTTGAGATTTTATGCTTTAGTAGGCATTTATTCATGTTTAGTAACATCTTTAGAACACTGTCATTTCTGTTATTTCTGAAAGTCCTTTCTGAATTTATGCACATAACTTGTCAAATCTTAGAAAACACTTTATGTACCTTTTCTAATTATATCCACACACCAGCCTTGAAGAGGGCACACTAATACCATTCTCTTCCTACTCTTGTCAGATAAAAGTTGAGTTTAATTCATAAAAATGGGACATGGGGCTGTTATAAAGAGAAGCCCAGCCTTCTACTCTGCTTTTCAGTGTTCTCCCTCATACTATAAGTTATTCATGTATCACACCACAAAGTTTTCCAACATTACATTGTGAGGAGCTATGTAAAAGAAGCCGGTCACTAAAGGCTATATTCTTAGTGTTTTGTATAAAATCCATATAAAATTCTAGAAAAGGCAAAAACAGAGTTAACCTGCTGGCATTTCACTGGTTGCCTAATAGTGAGTCTGTGGCCATAAACTGAGGGCAAGAGGGAGCAAACACATAGAGCTTTCTGGTGCTCACAGGAGTGCTCTGAACCTTGGTTTGGTGGGAGTTAAGTGACTGTTTCCCCCAAATCACTGGGTTGTACATTTAAAATGAATGAAAATCTTTGGATATTTGCTAAACCTCATAGAGCTTAACAGGTAAACATCAGAAATCTGTTATCTCTATATCATTCATATAAACATAATGTTTTGTTTAATTTTTTTACATTATTTTTACCCTCTGTGCTTAACCAATTAACATTTTCCTGTGTTGCTTTTAGATTTCCTGCTAACAGGCTGAGCAGGTTGATGAACATGTAGAGAGGCATGTGTTTTCCCCCACAAGACCTGATGCACACATCACCAGGGCACAGTTATGTTATTTAGAACATAGATGAAGGTCACATTTCTTCTTTGCGGAAAGTAAATGGAAAATGTACCTTAAAAGAGTACCTGGCAGTTAATGCTTCATCTTTAAGATTAGTTTACTAGGCAAGGACAAAAGCCAAAAAATGTCTACTTTATCACAAACATTTTAGTTTGTTAACAAATTTCTAGACGTTCAATCATGTTTATTTTAAAATAAGAAATTGTGAGTGCTTTGGACAATGTGTTGAAACACCATAAAACAAGATTTTGAAAGAAGGTAAATGAAGCATGCACAAATTTAGGTTCTCCAGTTTGAAAAATATTTAAAATATAGTATATTTTATCAATGAAATTAGAAACCATCATGTTAAGTTAAAGAAGTCAAACTCAGAAGGTCAAGAGTCCTGTTTTCTCTCCTATGTGGAAGTTAGAGAAGAAAAAGAAAAAGAAAGGTAGGGATAGATCTCATGGAAATCAAAGTGAGATTAGCAGAGGAAAGAGAAATAGGGGAGGGAGGAAAGTGCTGAGGAGTGACATTGAACAATGTATGTTATCATATTGTGTACATGTACAGATAGGTAACAATAAATCCCATCATTATATGCAACTGTAATGCACCAATAAAAACATGGAAAAAATTTAGGTTTTCTTTCATTGTTTCTTCTTATCCCCAGGTTTGTAAATAAATTGAAATAATCATTTATTAGACAAATAAAATCTGTTCATGTAATACTATTTAGTTTTTGATATTAATATTAATACCACTCTAAAAATATAATGAAAAAGTATAAATACGTAAAATGTTAAAATAGCAAAATAAACACAAATCTAAAATCCAGTTTCAACACATTACTATATTTTTTTCTAAGTCTAAATCAATGTTCTTTCCAATGCCCCGTTATAGATAAATTTTCTCTCAAATTCTGAATATAACATCCATAGACCCCTCTGATATTTATAAAAAAGATACTTTTAAAAATCATGATTTCAATATTTTATACCTTCAAGTAATTATAATTTTGTTATAAAATGTGCTCTTTCTCAAATTTTCTTCAATATCTCCTCAAATTATTAACTTAAGGTTAATAATTTGTTTGAAATTTGTTTGATTCAGGAAACTAATTATGCTCATCACATTTTATTGGTATAGCTTTAATTATTTTCAATTTATAAGCTTACTATGTTGTTTCCTCCACTTAACATTTTATTTAGTAAAAAAACTCAGTGCATTAATCATAAAAAGTTTTGCATATTCAGGAATTTTTCTCACTTCATCTTTTGTGTAACTTAAAGTGGCATGTAGATACTTTTATTTCTGTGAAAAAGTAGTTCCATGTTAGAAGGCTGATTTAGGTTATATCTTACTTTTTGTAAGTGTACTTAATAGGAAGAGCTGTATGCTTTTGTTTTTTACATCAAAAGAATATCATATTTGTTTTCATTATTATTACTAAAAATATGATCACTGAAAATAATTTAAGATGTCCTTGTATTCCTTTTTACTTTCTCTCTCTCTCTCTCTCTCTCTCTCTCTCTTCTCTCTCTCTCTCTCTCTCTCTATATATATATATATATATATATATATATACATATAATTTATTAAAGTACACATTGTAGGAAATTTATTATTTCAAGAATTCAGAATGATAGAGAATCCTTCGCAAATTTTCATGTTGTCCTTAGGCAGGAGCCATACTAATATCTGTTTTATTTCAAATTTTGTTATGTGCTGGCATAGCAACACCTTACCTTTCTCTTTACTCTTAGGGTATACATGACTGTCTTGCTTGTCTATACTGCAAAATTTTTGAATTGTATACTCTTATTTAATGAGTAGATGTGATGACCTTTAATATTTTTTATTAAAAGAAATATTTCAAAATACAAATTTTGAAATTTGTCAATTTGTTTTTAATGTTTATTTGTCATGAATTTTTCACAAATTATATGTGATTAAAATCATTAATTTTATCTTTTATTGCTTTTATTCTTTGAGTTACAGTTAAAATCTGCATGTTTGTAATCTCAGGTACTCTGGAGTCTGAGGTTGAAGTGTTACAAGTTCAAGCCCAACCTGAAAAATTTAGCAAGACCCTTTCTTGAATAAAAAGGGCTTTAGTTCAATGGTAAAGCACCCCTTGGGTTCAATCATCTGCACTGAAAAAAAAAAGAAAAAATTTTTGCCCTACTTTTGTAATTTTTGATAAATTACTCACATTTTCTTGTAACATTTGTGTGTACAATATGAAAATAATTTTGTTTATTATCATAATTATACCTTTATCCCAACACCAATTATTATTAAAAGTATATTTTTTCTTACTGGTATCTGATGTTACATGTTTAATATACTAAAGTTCTGTTTGCAAATACATTCACTTCCAGCATTTCCATTCTGTTTTATTTATGCATAAATATAAAAAATACACTTATTGGGCCAGCTAACCCATCCCTCTTTCATGATTTTTCAGTGTTTCCTTATTTTTGTTTGTGTCCTTCCACATAAACATTAAAATGCACTTTTTTTTAGCTCCAAGAAAAAAAAAACACAATAATGGTATTTTCATAGCAAGTATAAGAATTTATAAACTGAAAAATCTTATTGATATTTTTATCCAAGATTGGTCTTTAGTTTCCTTTTAGTGGAATTTTATCAAATTTTATAATTAATATTGTAGTTACCTCATAACTAGAATTTTAAAGGATTTTTTAAAAATTCTATGGAATTTTTGAAGTTGTGTTAGAATTGTCTTTAGATTATTGACTTGTGAAAACATTTGGAACTGTAGTCAAATCATTTTGCCATAACATGTCTTGATTTGAACTGCATGTGAAAGTTTCCTCAGACTCATGAAGTTCCTTTTTTATATGAATCTATAATTCTTATTTTATTTCAGAAAGAAATTCTCTATAAATACTTTATTCTTTGCTTTTCTTTTGCTTTCATTTTTGTCTTTCATAAATATACTGGAACTATTTTATCTTTTTTTCTACAATTTTGCCTCTCATTTTATGTCCTTCTATATTTTTTCTCTATTTAAATTTGAATTTTGCATTTTCTATTCCTTTTGTTATAAAATATGATATATATTTTTTTTCATTGCTTAGTTTTGTCTTCATTTCTGAAATTATTTGAAATAGATTTATAAATCATTTCTGGCCTCTGAAATGAAACCTCTATTTTAAAACTCTCTTTCATTGACTTTTATTTTTTTATAGTTCAGATTTATTCTTTGTTTAGTGCATTATTTTATTTAGTTGTTTTGGAATATTAAACTAGGGATTTAAATTTTTGGTCAGGCAATCATGACATGTTGATATCTCTTTGCTGTCTTCAAGAAGTTTATCCTATTCTTAATTTTTTTTTTTTGGTACCAGAAATTGAACTCAGGAACAGTTGGCCACTGAGCAACATTCCCAACCCATCTTTTTTTTTCTTTTAATTTTATTATTATTATTATTATTATTATTATTATTATTATTATTATTTTGAGAGAGAGTCTTTTTAAGTTGTTCAGGACCAGGCTAAGTTGCTGAGGCTGGCTTTGAACTTAGGGTCCTCTTGCCTCAGCCTCCAGAGCTGCCCAGCTGTTTGTAGTTTTCTTTTTACATAGAATGAGTCTGCATGGAATTCAAACACATCCTATTATGCTATAAATTATGAGTTTTCTTATATTTTCAAAATTACCTTCTTGTGAATGAGGATTTTTTAAGAAAGTTTTCTAACTTTGTAGCTTCAGAGCATTCTGTACCAAAGCACCAAATAGTTGAGATACATACTACCTGAGAACCTACTTTGTTTTCCTTCCTTGTTGTTTCTAGTATTTTTTGTCTCGGTCTGTCTCTCCCCAGAACTCTGTCATTTTTGTGTTGTTTAATTTGCATTCTATTCCCTAGGTTTCTATTTAGCATGGGCTTTCACCTTTCAAATACACAGCCTCAGCATAACATCCCTGAGGTCCTCTTGAACTCACCCATGAAAAGCAGACAGCACAGCCCCCTCTGCTGCTGTTCAGCAATTTTTCTCAGATTGTTACACCTGATTCTACTTCAGTGTGTCTTTCTTTCTGAATGAATAACTTTTAGCAATTTCGGGGTTCATCAGCATGACAGCTATAAGAAATTATTTTGTCTATTCTTTATTTTCTCTCATGTAGTTAATTTTATATGCAGGTGTTGATTCTGTTGGTCGTTTGGCACAGCTCAGTGGAATTTTGGGATTTGAAAGGGTTCCTCTCCAGCTGCTATTGTTTAGAACACTTTCAGTATGTTTTGCTATTTGTTTACTTATTTGTTTGTTTCTTTAACATATTAGTTTCTATGTCTGCTTTCTTGGGAGATGCAGGAGATTTAAAAGTGAAACTGCCTTGCTAGGCAGTAAATTTTTTATCAATTTTTTTCTTTTATATATAAAAATGTTTCATTCCTTTCTCTTAAGTAAGAAGTTGCAACAAATATATAGAGGTTTTGTCCAGAGTTTTTGTATTAATCAGGGTACACTTACTTATATGCTGTGTTTACAAAATAGATCCTGAAATCCCAGTGACATAACACAATTAAGGATTATATTTCTTTCTTAAGGTCCAATGCTGATGGGTTGATTTCCTGTAACTAATGACTCAAGAATCATCTTGTCGGATCAGGAGCTTCTCATCAGAGGAAGATTGTTTATGAGATTTTTGCAAAGACTTTTCTCATGTTATTTCTGCTCATATGGCTTTGTCAGAATTGGCCCAAATCTCACAATGAAGGATTGGAAAATATGGTGATCTTTGATAAGCAATAAAATACCTATGCTATATTCTCCCTTCTAGTTACAAAGCTTCACTTCCTCCCACCCACAGGTTTGTCTCCATTATGCTCTGACAATATTCAACTCCTCTCTGAGGGAGGCATCTGTCCCCTAAATTAGAAGCATTAAAAGGAAAGCAGGTCCTACCTCTGACCATGATCAAATCAGTGCTACTGTACTTACTCTATCAGGTAACAACTGAAAAAATTACTAACAAAATTAAAACAAAACAAAACAACCACAACGAAAACCCTATGTAGACACCTCAGGGAGACACTGGGGAATCAACAATACAGGCTGAGTGCCCTTGCAAGAAGGCAAGCAAATGAAGTATGCCATCAGGGTGCACCCTGGATTTATCTGTGATAGCAATATCAAAATCACAGGGAAGGTATACAGAACTCAAATGAAAAGTGTGAAAGTTAACAACATCATACCTCTTTTCTGCCCTACTGGCTTGGGTTTTAGGCACAAGATGATAAGAAGGAAAGCACTAAAGGAAGGTGCCACAAGAAAGTATATAAAACTCTTTCTGATCACCTCTCAATAAGCAGAGCTCAAGGATACCAAGCAGAGAACAGCAGAAGAGAACAACGGGAGAGTTGAGTAGAGATATAATAGTTCAAGGTCAGTCTAACATAAGGTACCTTGGTGAAGATCAGGCTTTTGGTTGAGAAATCAGAAAGGTCATGGTGCAGAAATGACTAGATCCTAGAATAAAGATCTACGTGGTAGGAGTAGGCCCCTGAGAATTAGAAAGCAACATCATCCAAGGTCTCTAAAATGTGCCATCATCAATATGTGACATAAAATGCCAAATTACTATCAAAATGAATAACCAAGAATATATAAATATATAAATCTTTCTCATAAGAACAGGCCCAAAATGATACAATTATTGTATTGCTGAAAAAATGGTTGTTCATATTTTCTCATTATACAAAAAGGTAAAGATATGTATATCTCAACTCTTACAAGTGGAATGTATTTATCATATTGTAGTCCATGCCTTAAATTCAGACTCATTTTTGTATCTCTGTTTTTATTGCCTGTCATTGATCAAATTTTGTCACCTCAAAAAATAATGTCAAAATCTTAATCCCTGTTGCCTTAGAATATGATTTGTTTGGAAGCTAAGGCAATACAGATAAAATCAATTAAGTTAATATGAGAACACAGGATAGTGCTCTTAGAAAAAGAGGAATAAATGTTTAGAAAGCTATGGAGACAGTGATTAGAGTGATGCAGCTATAAGCCAAGGGATGCAGAGGGCTCACCACTGCCATCAGAAATGAGGCACAGAGGCAAGGAAGTGTTTTTCTCAAAGGGACCATGGGCCTGCTGACACCTAGATTTCACATTTTTGCATCTAGAACTGTTAAAATATAAATTGCACTTGTTCTAAGCAATTGGGTTTGTCCATATAGGAAAATAGTACCTCTTTTTCATTCTTAACACTTTCGTTTGTTTTTAATTTGTAATCCTTCATTGTATAGTATATATTTTAATGGGAATTCTTGAATCACTTTTTTTTATAAAGTGAGAAAGAATACCTTCATTTTTCCCTTCATCATCCATTCTACAGCATATAAATTTAAGATGTGGTTCGTGCTTCCAGGTGACTTATTATCTTATAGATATCCTAAGACTCATTGCATATCGTTAATGAGAAACATCAGACACTTACATTTTTAATTCTTCAGCAAACCGTACCTCTGTAAGATAGTGTTAGGCAAGGTAAATAATAAACATATAAAGTTTAAATCACGATTAAGCTTAAGCTCAAAGAACGCATAGGAAGGATTTCAGCAGATGAAGGAGAGATTTCTGGAACAATGTAAATTGAGCTGTATTATGAAGATAGGCAAATACTGAATGTATCAAAGTCATGAAAACAATTCTAAAGAAAGTTCTATATTTCTTGAACATTAGTAGAATGAAATAATCTCAAAGAGAGTAATCTAGAGATCCTGTGCAAAATTAATTAGAGATAGAAAAAAAGAAATCACAGAAGAGAGTAAAGGGAAGAGTCTTAAAGTTATTTTAGAAAACTGATTATACAAGGCTGGGGTTGTGGCTCAGCAGTAAAGCACTCACCTAGCACATGTGAGGCCCTGGGTTTGATCCTCAGCACCACACATACTTTTTTTTAAAGGGTATTGTGTCCAACTACAACTAAAAAAAATAAATATTAAAAAAAAAAAGAAAACTGGTTATAGAATACAAATCTCTGTTTTTAGGGCCCTAAATAAATGCTACTGAACTAAGAGCATCTGCTAAGTTTTCTGCACTTCTCTTGAAATCCTGATTTCTCTATTGCAGTTTAATTTATCTCTTTCATCTCAGTTGGATTGGAGCCCTTGAAGTCTCTTTCAGGTATCTTTTCACTGATAATGAAAGATTTCTAACCTTGGTAGACTTTGAGTAAACTTTGATTGCTAAAGGCACTTAACATTCATGTATATGAGTGTATTTATAATTGTCACTACTAAAATTTACATTAAGGGAATGCCAACCTTGAAATTTACAGATATTAATTTCCTGGCTGTGATAATTTTTCAGACTGTAGTGGCATTCTCACCATTTTCTCTTTTCTTGAGAGTAGTCTAGCTAATAGTGATGAGATAGGTAAACTTTCCTCTTTCTTGATATTTTCGTCCATTGAATTTTACTTTTATTGTCCAAACTTTCCCTTTTAGAAAATGTACCTTTTTTTCTACAGATTTCAAGGGTACTTCTGATAGTGTAATTGATTTTGAGGATTCCATGACCTGATAATTTTATTTAGATTGAAATTTGTAATTTGAGATGTCATTCAAATTGCAGTATCATCAATATAATAGGGCATTTTTTTGAAAATCCATCATCTTCATTTTTAAACAGTTGGATTTTTGTAGACATTTTCATTTTGAACAAAAAATTATAAAATTGAAGTTTTTACATAAAATATGAGTTTCTGATGAACAGTTCTTTGAGCTAGTTATGCAAATTTAACTCAGAGAAAATAAGCAGGGAGGGTTGAAATGAAAGGCATTTAATGTCCTAAATACACAAATTTAAATTATAATTAATGTAACAGTATAAACTAATATATATTGTAAGTTTTAGAATTACATTTTTTTTCTTTCTACCTGTGTAATATTAGATGAAAATTTGATTTTTATTCTTTATGTAGAGTTCCTCATTACTACTTTTTTACCAAGTGTGTGCAAAAAACACTCTTAGGTTAAATAATTTTTGTCTTTGTATTTGCCAATCATCTATCTCGGAAAATGTAGTGACATTAACATTTGAAAATGTAACTAGAATATTTCCTATGCTAAAAGATAAAATGTTAAAGGCAGAGATAATACAACATTTTAATAGGCATTAGGATCGCCACGATTTTGCTAAGTTATCTGTTTGGGTAGGTGCTTAATAAATATGTGTCAAGTGAATACATGAATTATTTATATTACATTAATTATTTGTTATCCTTGAATTTGTTTCAACTGAAGGACAATAACCTCTATTAATTTAATTTAATATAAACATTTGAATTAATGAATTTATAGTTATCTCTGAATTTTAAGGAAACTGCATCAATTTAAAATTCTTCCTGTTAAAATAAGTACATGTGTTTCATGGAACTCTTTTTAAATCTGTTTTGTAGATGATCCAATCCAGATTGGCATTCGAAAATGCTTATGAAAAGCTGTGATTTATCTATAATCATCTTATTCATTTAGATTTTGATTAGCAATTTCTAGCTTTTTTCTTTAAAAGTGACAGTTTTAATGGGATTATGATTTAAAATTATAGTGGAGGAGAGTTTTGAGTGTTGATATGTTCTTACAATAACTTGATGGTATTGTGGATGAATATATCTTGTTTTGATTCACAATGTATGAATATTAAGGAAATTCATAGGGAGGAAAAAGACTTTCATGTGGTTTCCTGTCAAAATGATCACTGAAGAGCACCTGTTTGACAAGTTTATACTTTAGTATTTTTGTAAAATATCAAGTTAAAACAGTAGCTCTTAGCCACAGGGATGCATTAGAATTGCTTGAGGAGCTTTTCAACAACACACTGGACTTCAGGGCAGAAATGACACTCAGCCATGCATAATTGGAAATTTTGCTCTGGTTCTTACTATGCACAGACCCATTAGAACTACTAGAGTATTGGCACATAATGTATGCACTAGAGACAGATATGAATGGTTTCTGCTACAATACACATTTGCAAAAATTCATATGACATAAATCCTTTTGTTTCTTGGTTGTTACTGTGGTTATGTTAATAATGCCAACAATCAACAAACTTTAGTGATGCTGGATGTTGTTTTATTTATGATAAATAAGAAAGAGCCAAACTTGAACAACATTTGGAATATCAGTTAACATTAGGAGTTTAGAAATTTTATACATATATGCATGTATGTGTATGTATACATATGTGTACATACTTATATATGCATATATATTGCATGATCTCTTTATTGTCTCAAGTTTTTCTCCTCACTTTCCCTTAGAAATTTTATGATTGTTTTTGGGCTTGTGCCTTCTACTTCTAACCTCCTGAATTTGGTTTCTTCTTTATTTCAAGGAAGTTCTTCCTTCACAGTGGTATTGAACATCCTTCTGTTTAGAAATGCATTTGACCAAATTAACTAATACTTTCAAAAGCATAACTCCCTTCAAAGTAGGTCCTTACATACACAGTCAGTATGCAGTGCAGACTGCAGCAGGCTTTGAGGGCAAATCCTTACTTGGACCTAAGTCTGTCATTGTTAGGCTGAACATAGAAGAATCCAGCATCCACATGTGGTTTCACTGATATCCTTACTCCACAGTAGTACACATAGTTAGTCAGTGATTTATAAAGTAAGACACATCTTTCTTATGATGACTCAAATCTGAGAGAGAGAATGGGAAATAGGTAGGAGAGTGATACAGATGTAGAGTGACACAGCCACAGGAGATTCAAAAACAAGACAGTAGATCTCAGAATTCCCATGTTTAGTGTGAAAATGGATAAGCCTCTTCTACAATTGAGAATTGTTTTCTTTTTGGACATCACCATGCATATATGCTGATGTCCAAAAGAAAAAAAATACAATTCTTGAAAATGTGTTATGTTATAAAACATTACAATAATAAGTAAGTTTTGTGAATCCAAATAGAGTAATGATATATTTTTTTTGCTTTGAAGAAATGTAAAAAAATTGGATCATGAAAATGAACACATGTAGATAGACAGGACAGATTGTACCCACAACCTTGGTGGACTTAATGTTCTCCTCAACTTGAGGAACTTCAGATAGATGTCTTCCTGACTCTAGGCCTTTAAGATCTCTTTTCTTAGAATTTCTACTTTAGAAAACTTGTGATTAAAATTATGTCTTTATTTATTTGAGAGGTAAATCTTTTTAAAAGCTCTTGCCAGGTTTCCAACCTTGAAGTGTCTTTTTTAAGGACCTCAGAGGCATCCCTTTGAAATGGAATCAAGGAAGATAGGGCCCCTAAAAATAGGAGTCTTGCTCCAATTTATGAAACTATCTTCTGTTCAGAAGAGAGATTTTTTTTCCCTTTTGGGTGAGACCAATTAGCAAACACAAACTACCTAATGATCTGCCCACCCAGACATGAAAGTATTCTCTAGCTCTTTCTCTTTAATGGATTTGGGCTAAAATTTAGTTCTATTCTCTTTCTGCTATTGTGATAATCTTGAATAAAGTCTTTGTTACATCTTTGCAAATTTATTCTGTATGATTTTTTTGCTTTGATAATCCTTTTTTCTTCACCACCAACACCACACATTTTTCCATACTGCTATTTGTGTTAGAATCCATAAAGTGAAAGATGCCAGGATTTCACAAAAGCGTTTTGTTATTAGCATTGTATGTAGTGCTAAGACTCTATGAACAGGATAGTTAATATCTTAAAAGTCATGCATTAGTAGAGTCCCAGGGGAGTAAGAAAGAAGCTCTTGCTTCTGAGGTGGCCATCTTTTTTCCAGAGCTACCCTAAAGAGTATTCCATTATTTTATGAGCAGAATGTACAATTTTCTGTATTTTTAAAAACTGGATTCTAAAGATTTATCTGTACTTCTTTATCCATTTTTTTTTTTTGCAAATGAATCATCATCAAGTCCCCAGAATTATCTGTCCTGATATGAATGAAAGTGCTCATGTTTGGGTAACATATTTAGTCAACAATTTCTAGAGGTGGAAAATTCACACAACAATCACAAAAATTATGGACATAGTGATGAAGATCAAAGCCTTCTGTTATAGCTGGCATATATACTTTCTTTAATGTCTACTTTTTTGTATTTTGGTTAAACAAATTTTCTCAAACTTTCTGCTTATTTATTTCCTATTCTTATTTTTCTGAATTGGGAGAACTTCTGATCGTACAGTTGTTTGAAGGTTAAGTGGAAGGAAACTACTTAGATACTTATGTGAGAGGAAAAATTTCAGCTCTTCAAAGTTCCTGAACAAAGAAGAAAGCTAAAGTTAAGGAACAATTCCCTATAAAATAACAAATATTTTGTTTGTTATTTACTTTCTAAAGTTTAAATTTTTATATTAATGTAGACTTTTTTCCTTCTTTCATACAAGATATAAAGCTTCCTGGATAGAGGATGTACTAATGACCCACTTCAAATTGGTTTCACTTTTTAAACTCTAGTGCAAATCATTTCATATGGATGTTTTCTTTCTTTGTGCTATATAATTTACTAAAGATTGATAAATGATGACTATTTTAGAAAATAAATGTACATATTTCATGCAGATACTGTGTGTTATATATTCCCAGAGAGTGCCTGGTGAAAAAAGGAATAAATACGTGAATTTAGGCTTCTTTATCTTTTCACATTGTTTAGATAGATAGTTATGTTTTGGGGTTTGTTGCTTGTTAATATAAAAATCATTCAACTTTTAATCATAATTCAATCAGATTCTATAATTATTGTTATATTTGTGTGTTTCAAATTTTAATCCTTTTGAGGGTTTTGGAAATTTAAAGAGATAGGTGAATCATCTCTTTCATCTTACTAACCTAGATATTGAGGCTCAGAAGTTTGAGAAAGAACAATAGTTGTAACTTTGGGGGAATGGTATCCTCAAATCATTGTTTGAACACCTATTTAAACTTAGTGTTTTCTCCTAAGGGGATTTTGTTTGTTTGTTTGTTAATTTTGTCAATTTTCCTAGCATATGACAGTGTATTATTCATATTAGAGTTAATATATTGTTTAAAATAAGGTATTATTGAAGTAGTTAAAATAATTGAGTTTCCCACAGGATTTATCTTTTAATTAATTTTCCTATTAACATTAGCAATTGGTGTTATTTGTAATAGTGATTTTCTAGATATCTTAGAAAAACAATGTGATCTAATCAAAAGTGTTTAGAAGAGATATAAGTTACTGTAAGGTAGGGTCAGCGTCTGTGAAGGCCCACTGATGAGCATCTCTTATGCTGGGCCCACCTCTGGCACCAGATATCCAGTAGAAGACCAGATAGCCAAGGTCTTGGCCTTCAAAATAAAATAAAATCTAAATGGAGAATGTATAATATACTAGAAAGCAGGTAGTGAAAATACAATTTTATATTTGGAAAAATGCTAAGAAAATTATGTTTTGGAAAGTAGCTATTTCAGATATGACACACAGAGAACAGTTCTCTAAGGAGATGGAAAAGTTGAACACAGAGAAGTAAGGAAAAAACAAATGATGGAAGGATTTGTTGATCCACTTATTGTTTGAGCAGAGACAAATCCATTCTTGTTTTTTTTTTTTTTTTTTTTTTTAAATATGACTGCCTATTGTATGGTGAGTAGAGTGTGTATGAGTTTGGATTGTGCTAGGAACGTGTAAGTTCAAGAACCAGGGAAGAGGCTCTTGCAGTCTCTGCTGAAAAAAAAGATATTAGCTGGAATGAAGGAAAAAGTGATGTATTAGTAATAATTTATTAGATTCTGATTTTGCTAAAGGGTCCTGAATCAATTAGATCTGACACAAAGGTGGAGACAGGGATCAATCATAACTCCTATAGTTTCCTGATGTCAATTGGATAAATGGTGGTATATTTTAATAAGATGTAGAAACCTATATAAAAGTAGGTATCACTGGAGTACACACAAATAAAATTGTGTTTTTGAATGATGAATTTAGAAAATTTGCTAGTTAAAGTGTTTAATAAGAGTCTGGAGCTTGAATGAAGTGTTAGGGCTTGAGATCCAACTTTCTGGGGTAGGTAGCCATTGTGGGTTGGTATTTAAATCCAGAGGATGAACTCACCCAGAGAATATCCTGACATAGAGAGAAAATGTACTCCTATTCAAGTTTAGAATTTACATACTCATATTTTATAAAAATATTATAACATACCATTGAGGTTGTTTTGTTTTGTTCTGATAAGTAGATGAATTAGGTCAGGAATCTAAAAAAGAGTGCTGACTGTGCATGGTATAGTTATGAGAGTAGTAATGGGAAGTTCATTGATTTTCATCTGGCATAACTTGAAGTAGGTATTAGGCAGGAAACACTAACACACCTGAAGGAAATGGATTTAATCATTTTTTGATGACAACAACAAAAAATACTACATGTAATAGGTATTTTAAAAATGAATTGAATTCTTCCCATCTGTAATTTGCAGGGTATTGTGCAAGGAAGAAAAACTTAGGAGGGTAGACAGTCCTCTCAATCAGAGGTGGGGAAAAAAAAAAAAAAAAAAAACAAAAAAAACCCACACAAACTTTGTTGAGAAGTCAATAACTGAGCTAAAGCCTAAAGCCAGATCAGGGGTCAGGAACAAAACAAAAAATGGTGAACAAAAACACTATGATGAGGAAGGAATTCCAGGCCCTCAAACTGTAATGGCAAAGATGCAGGTAAAAGAATCACAGAGAATTCACTTACTTCAAACAGCTTTCTAATTAAAACAAAACACAAACAGAAGGTGTGGTGTACTGCCAGGGAAGGATAGAATTTAAGGTAATTGGCAGGTCATAAGAAAAACTTAATTAGAAGATTTAGGATTAAAAACATTACATTGCAGAAAAATAATTTCTTACTGTTTTTAACAGATAATGGTTAACTCTAAAAAAACTCACTTTGGCTTCATTGTAAAAAATGTATTTGAAAGACTACAAGACTGAAGTCACAGAGTAATTAAAAATGTTGAACTGAACTAGGCAAAGTTTAGGATGGCACCATATGGTGGTTTGCGTAGATCTTCACAATAGGATTCAGTGAGTTTTGGCAAATACATGCTCAGGGCAAATCATGCCCTAATCAAGAGAAAGACAGTTTCTATCACCAGAGATGTTTTTTGTAACTAGTACCACTTTCCTTTCCCGGTCATCTTGAAGTGACCTATGTTCAGATTTCTAATACCATAAATTTGTTTGACCTGTTGTTGATCTTCTTATAAATAAATTTGCACAGTCTGTGCTCTTAAGAAACAGGCTTCTTTATTGGACATGATGGTTTTGCAGTCTCTCGGTGTTGCTTGAACCACTTTGTTCCTTTCTATTGGATATATCAGTTTGTTTTTTCTTTATTCTGTGATGGGAATTTGGAATTGTTCCCATTAGTAGCTATTATTTATATACACACACATAAATGTGTTGCATAATGATTTTGTGGATATGTTTTCATTTTTATAAGGTAAAAATATAGTCATATAATTACTGTGCCATATTGTAAATGTATAATTATAAAAAAGCAAAATAAATTTACAAAGTAGTTGTATTATTCTACATTTTCACAAGAAAATGATGAAAAATGCAATCACTGTAATCTTGCAATATTTTTGTTTTTTCAATCTTTTAAATTTTTGACATTCCAGTTAGCCTAAAATGGGACTGCTATTTATTTATTTATTTATTTATTTATTGTAACTAAGGATGCTGAGTGTGTCTTCATGTGTTAAAAACTATTCCAATGTCCAACTGTTCCAGTGGCCACTCTACTCACCTTAAATTGCTGCTGTTCTATTGGGTTTTTCATTTTTGATTTTTTGCCTCTTGATTACTGTGTTGTAGGAGCTCTGTGTGCATATTCTCATATGCAAATATATTCCAAATATATTCTCCTATAATTAAAAAATTACTTTAAAAAAATTTAAGAGCTATACCAAAATGCAAAAGTTCTATATAACAATGGTACCATGCACTTTTTGATATGTTCAATCAGGTTAACCATACCTGTTTCCTTATTTATCACATAAGTATCTCTGTTTTGGCTGTTACCTTATAAATTTTATTCTTTCTAATTTTATTTTTCATTCATACCAAAGTGACAATTTTTATTGTTTCATCTTCTACATATTATTTTTTCTGGTTATGTTCCTTTGTTTTGGTTAGCAACTTGAGCTGGTTTCTTTTTAAATATTTATCTGAATAAGGTGAATTTTGGAATGAAACTATACTTTGGATCATATCTGTATGGATAATTTTTTATCTTTGTTTCCAGGTAGCATATTTGGTTCTGTTTATTTTAGTTTTTAATGTTTAATTTTCCCCTTCAATATATATAACTCAATGTTAATGACTTAAATGTTTCCTTGTTCCTGTTACGAGTTTAGCCACATGGTTGTTTTGATTAATGTGTACGCAATCTGTCTGAATGATTTCCTCATTCATCTCCTCCATTTCTATTATTTCTGTATTTTTGTGTTCCAGGAAATTAATCAATGCTACAAGTAAGAATTTAGAATGCCTGCCATCTTGGTTTAATTTCTTTTATCAGATTTTATTCTGAAAACTGCAGCCAAAACTATTCTTTTTCTCTATTTAAACCATTACTCTTGGGAAATTTTCTATCGATGTGGTTATTGGTAACATTTCTTTGAAGGAAGACTTAGGTTTCTATATCTTCTACTCTTTCCTGTTATATAGTTATTCCCAATATAAACAGGAGAAAATGTTAACTGTAAGCTTTTTATTTAGTGTCAGGTATTAAACTATGATCTCTGTGCTCTAAGCGCTTCTATATAGTTTTGTAATGCTATGTCATTGCTAGGACTCTAATTTTCTTCTGCCAGACAGCTTCCTATTAAGTTGTTCAATCTAGGAGTAGTTGAGATTGTCTCATTGGAATGGAAAGAAAAGACTCATTCCTTTCTTGGTGTTCCCTTGTTTCCATTTGCCATTACTCTCAGGAACAGGTCTGCATTTTTAGCAAAAGGAGAACATTCCCATTTTTACCTCTCATGCAATATTAACTGCATTCTCTGCTTACACATCTAAATTCTCCAGAATTATTATTGATCTCTTCTGAGTTCCTTGATTGCCCCATAGCTGCCCACTGACTTCTTTTTAGAGACTGGACAGTGGTTCCAAAGGAGTCACTCTCTATATTTGTAGTATCTGATTATGCTAAACTTTTCCATTGTTATAGTAATTACAGAGCTTTTTGTCTTCTTCTAGAATTTTTGATTGTGGTGTCATATCAATATTTTTGTTTGCTTCATTTTGTCTTGCTACTCTTCAGCAATGCTTTAAATTAGCTTTCCTGTTTAAATACCTAGCATGATTTCTAATTCCTGAGAAGAACTGATTGATGCATATGTCTGTACTTGGTTTAAAGAAGCAGAACAGATGGTTACCTTTGCCATTAAAGTAAAGGTAAACAATGGTGGAGGTAAGTACAAGAATTTCTTGGTCTCTAGATCATCCAGAAGCTTGCATTTCCTGATAGTTATAAAAAGGACCTTCTCCTTTATAGATTAAAATACACAAAATTAAATAAAAACCACAGATCTTCACTTAGTGTATCACTCATGATAATGATCTAACATTTCATATGTGATCCTTCCCTTTGGTCAATACTGTATTAGAAAGAGGACGGTGCAGGCTGTAGAACTGTCTGAATTATATCAGTTCATTTTTATAAAAAGAAAAATGATAACACTAAACTGTTAATAATCCAATGATATAATTCGCCTAATTTCCTGTTATCTAAGTACTGCCAACACAATTTCCTTGTTTCAGTTTTCTAATTTAATCTTACACATGGTTCTTAGGCTATCTTTAATTCTATTTTATAGTTTCAAGTATGGTATACAGTGACTTCTCAGCCAGATGTATTTTGTATGGTTTTTCATAAATTTACAAATAAATTATCAACTAGTATTTATCTAATAAATCTTAATTTTGAAGACTTAGATTACTGATTTTCTATGTGCCTGGTGCTTTTATATGCACTGGAGGATATAACAGCAAACAAAAAATAAATAAACCCACAGCCTCATGAATTGCATAGCCATGATGGAATGAGATGCAGCAAATTTAAGCCAATTACTATGCATGTGATATTCCATAGAACTGAAAATCACTGAACTAACTAATGAGATGACTACCTAATTTTTGATGTCTCCATCCAGGCAAGTAGATTCAACTCATCTATCTTGATAGTTCAGTATAATAATGTTCAAATGTTGGATTACATTGACAAATTCTACATTTCCTAACCCAAATATAAACTGTTAGAGGAAGTTGGTTGTCTTATATGTTTAGAAAGTCTGAAAAGCATTACACAATATTTGTTTTCAACAGTAATATTAATTTATGCTATAATTATAAGTAGAGCCACTTTAATGCAAATTTTAACATCAGATATGGTCTTACTGTAATATCATATTTTATAAGAGAGTAAGTAGGGAAAAAAGGTTCCTAATATAATAGAAATGATTACTAAAATAATCATTAAGAAATAGAAAAACAAAATAACAAATTTAATTTTTAAAGGCTATAAAAATGAATTTTTATACCCTTATGGCAAAACAAAAAGAAATGGTGATTTAAAAAAAATTCAATGGCTATGTAAAATGATACTTTACATATAAATTGCTTTATGTTGGATTACCTTTAAATATTGGGTTGCAGATAAATAAAAACTTTAAATAATATTTAGAGTACACCATCTTACCATCTCATTTCTTGCCAGGAATACCATTAGAAAACTCACTATGACTTGGCAATTAACCACTGACCGCAAGTTTAGATTTATGAGGAAGTAACAATCCAGCTCTGTTTGTTTACCTTTCATTCAGTAGTGGGTTCCTGTGGTGATTTCCACATGGCATGCATGCAGGAAGGTCAAGACCATCTTTGTTCAGGGATTTGGAATCTAAGTTATATATTAGAAAAAAACAAATCCAGGTCCTTAAAGAAATATGGGCCACACCATTATTTGGAAGATGTTGTCTCAAACTAACCAACTTACTCTGGAAGTGATGGGGAATGGGAGGATTCATTAATTATGGTGGGGAATACAGATAAGGAATAGAATCTTGCCTAGAAGGTTACCTAGAGGTGTCACAGCCATGGGTATTTAATAAAATCTGGAAAATCAGAAAGACACTGTACTTCCAAGAAGTATTTTAAAAGCAAGTATAATCATTGCATTATTATAAAAAATAAAGAAATAAATATGTGTGTGTCTGTGGATTTGATGAATTTATTTTACATGGAAACTTGAATATGTGCTACATAGAGTATGGGTCAAATATACTTGAGACAGAAAGCTTACCCATAGCATCTGAACCATCTGACAGTCTTTCAATATCTCTGGGTTGCCAGTTGTATTTGTGACTTGCCAAGGAGCCAGATGCTCTTGTGGTTTTCCGTCATATAGTAATTGTTCTCCAAAGAACAAAAATCTATAAATATGAGAATAAAATTATCTTTGCTGTGTATTTTAAGTATTTTTTATTTCTTCTATTCTGTTAAAAATAAATATAAATGCCAAATACACTATATTTTTCTGATTAAACTTACAGTCTAGAAAATGAAATTTTTATATGTAAATGGGAAAATTAAATGTATTAAGGTCCACAAATGTTCTTTGTGTCTACATTCTTGATGGTTGTAAGTGTGTCTGAGAAGAGTCTAAATGTTATCATAGTTGATGGATCATGTATTTATTTTCTGAATGAATATATCTTAAGAGACACAATAAATATAATTAGAACAATGATCTCTACCATAGAAAAGATCCTTAGGATTGGATGCTTTGTTTATCTATTTATTTTGTGGTACTGGGGAATGAAACCAGGCCCTTGCACATACTAGGCAAGAGCTCTACCACTAGGCTGCATCACTAGCCCTGAAAGGAACATTAGAATGGAAACTGGGACTTTGATATTTTCACAATATTAAAGTGTTTAAGTTAGATGTGGGTGTAGGAAAGTGGGTGAGGAAATTAGGGCCAGGTGGGGCATCCTGGCAGAACCTAAGTGCTTTATAAAAGAGGCATTTTATTGCTATTGACCAGCTGACCAATCCATTTCCTGAAGATTTAATGCAACAGCTAGTTCTCCAAATACATTGCATTTTGACTTTTGGTAATGAACAATAGTCTGCCTATCTCTTGCAGACACACACACACACACACACACACACACACACTTCTGTCAAACTACTAAGCTTAATCTATTCTCAGGTTTAGAACTATACAGTCCAGTTTCAGACAGAAGTTACAGATGTAAGAAGTGTAATAAATTAGTGAATTAAGTTGACAATGTCTTCAGACCAAATCATTCATTGTCATCATTACCATCATTATCAGGAAAAACACGGCAACTTAAATACAAAATTTGGTGTAGTTTGTGGGCTAATTTAAAAGACTATAGAGATACCCCTTATATTTTGAACCAGATAAGAATCATATATCTTTAGGGTAACAGAAAAAAGGGGAAGGTATTCTCAAAGCATAATCTAATTTGAATTTCTTGCCAATGTGTCAGATGGATGGCTCAGTGTAAATTAAAGAGAGTTGCAAAGGTAGGGGGTAAGGCAACCATGTTAGAATGAATGATCAGTATATATGCATCTATGTTAATATCAGAATATCCATTTCTTCTTGTTTCTTAGTGACACTTTTATACTTGCATTTTGATACTGTTGCCATTTTTCAATCAGATTTTAGCTGAGGCACAAGAAAAAAAAAATATTTATAGTTGAGCTTTTGAGTCACTTTGTGATGAGCTAGATTTTATGTATATTTTAAGAGCAATGTAAAATTATAAGGGTGGAAATATTTTCACTGAGAGCTACCAATTACTCAGGGTAAAGTGTCTGGATTACAGCAATTGCCCATAAATATTAGATGCTATATTTAATTTTTTTATGAGAGACATCATGTTATTTCAGAAAGGCCTATAATCTTTACTGAAACAACCTCTGGCCATGGAAGATTAAAAATATCTCTGAGTTTCATTTTCTGCTATAAGTAAAATATAAAGAATAATAATTATGATGAAATTTAAAAAATACATTTTAATATATTTTAGAAATAAGATGCAGTATAAAACACTATTTACAACTGAGAAAGAACAGCTTCTATTTTCTAATTTTACACTTTTTTTCATTTTATTTATTTTTATGTGGGGCTGAGCTTCAAATCCAGAGCCTTACATGTGCTAGGTGAGCACTCTGCCACTAAGCCACAAATCCAGCCTCAACTCTTCTTTATATAAAGCAGATTTTAAAAACTCCTAATCTCATTGTATGGCTTGCGTTTTCATTCTTACAAAATAAATGTTTATATTTTTCTCAAGTATTAAAAAAAAACACATATTTTTGAAAAATATTAGTAATGTGGCAACACATAATAAAGAAATTTAAAAAACCACATTTATACTGTCCAGAACTAACTGCTATGCTGTTTGATAAATATATTTTAAATCTCACTCTCTGACTGGTAGATTGAGTCATTTTTCTCTGGTAGTTCCTCCACTTCCTTCCTAAGTCAGTTTGCTGTGTCCCTTGTAGCTTCTGTCCCAAAGTATGCTTCGTTGTCTCATCAACATTGTCTTTGCCCATGTGCCTTGCTTTGGCCAGTGGTGCAAGAATGGACTTTATGCTTTGGTGAAAACTATTGATACATGGTGTATTTTTTTTCCTGCTTTCTTGCTCTTTTCCCCTATTAAACTAGAATAGACTATATCGTACAGGAACTCTCTTCAGCCCAGCTCCCAGAGTCTTGGAATGAGAAGAAATGAAACAGAAGCCTTGCCATGTAAACATGGCCTTTCCAACATAGGGCTACTCCCACAATTATGAAAAGATTTTGAAGACCTAATGAAGGTATCTAATCAATTTGCTATCAGACAGGGTGATTATGGAGATGGGCCTGATTTAGCAGTGTGAGTCCTTTAAGAGCATAACACTTAATTTTTTTTTCCTAAACCAGTGTTAATCCAGTTTCAGGCAGAAGTTAGTGAATGATTTAAGAGAAATGCAACTAAAGAAATGTTCTCCTCAATGTCAGTGGAGGAAGCCATAGCAAAATGACAATAAAGGCATCATCGAGGAGCTTAGGTTGGTCCTCTACTGACAGCCATCCAGCCAGAGGAAGCTTCAGCCCTATACCTCTAAGGCCCCCAATTCTAGCAAGAACCAGAATGAACATGGAAACAGATTCAAACAACTCAGTCATGCTCCCTGGAATTCCCACTTATGGAACTAAGAGGTGTGTTTTAAGCCAATACATTGGTGGCATTTGGTATGCAGTATGAGAAATGTAATACATAAATACAGCAACAAGCTCACAGACACCAATACATAATAAATAAGACATGGATAGTACACTCAGCCACTGACATGTGAGGAGTATTTTTTAACCTCAAAGATCTAGGAAATACACAGCATCTTCTCACACACACATGCACCCATGAGAGATTTCTTTCCATTAAATAAATGTCATCACATTAATATTACTTTTTGTATTTTACTTAATAGTTGCATTTTCACTTATAGGTATACTTGCTTTTCATTAATTCAGTGTAGAAATCTTTAATGCCACTGAAAATGGACACACGATATCACTTTCAATGACTGTATAGTTTTTCTTTTTATTGTTTGGGTGCACAATGCAATGCTTTCTGTAAACATATAGTAATTTAAACACTATTTATTTATTTATTATTGTCTTTGGGGCTGGGGATTGAACCCAGGGCTTCACATCTGCACTGTACTCTTGAGCTATATGGCCAACCCCCCAAAATTCTTTTTTTTAATTTATTCTATTTTTTTATGTTGTAGATTGACACAATCACTTTATTTTATTTATTTATTTTTATGTGGTATTGTGGATCAAACCCAGTACCTCATATATGTTAGGTGAGTACTGTACCACTGAGCTATAACCCAGCCCCTGAAAAATTTTATTTAGACACCTATAGAAATTTTATGTTACACAGCTCTTGATTAAAAAAATCAATATTGTTTTTAGGAATAAATAATATTTTCACACTTGTGACTTTCAGAAATAATTTAGAGCTATTTTATTTTTGTAGCTTATTTTAATAATTTATAATTCTATTGCTTACAATTGTAACTATTTGCTTATATTCATTTTTATTGCAGTTATATATACACACAAAGACACTCTTTAATGAAGTTTTAAATGTTATGAAGCTAAATGTCTCCAGACAATTTTCATTTTGTTTCCTGAATTTTATGTCCATTCCCTTAATTTATAATGAAAAAAATAAATTCCAGTTAGAAATTATGATCTTCAAGTAATTATTTTTCCTGTACCTTCCACATTTTCTTCTGGTATTTCAAACAGTACTTGGAAAGTCCAAATTTTAAAGCCAGAGCAGCTGTTCAGCAAATGTTCGCACAAGCCAACCAGCTAGTATCCTCTCAATAGGTTTGTGTAACAAATAACTGCAAAGTTGTTTTTGCAGAAATGAGAAGTCCATGGCCAACTACAAAGTTTGCATATGTAATTTAGGTATAACACCAGGAAATATCTCTCAGAATGGGCATACCTAGTGTACATAGGTGGTAAAGAGATGATACCTATGGACAGATTTGAGAGTTGAGAACATTTTTCATCTGGGTAACTTAAAGTATTGGCTTGAGTTCAGCATCATTAATTGTCATTTTTCTCAGTAAATTCTTTACAATTTCTTGGAGGCAAATATTATTTTCTCTTTTCTAAACATGTGATCTTGATTAGAGTGAATGATTTAATGTCTTTTTTTCTGTTCCATAACAGAAATTCTGTTTCTTATTGTGATGTTCTGTATATCATAAAATTTGTATAATGTGTTTTGATTTTTTTTTCAGAATGAAAGATATTGTTAGTCTAAAGATAAGAATTAAAAGAGACATTATGTTAAATAACTAATTTCCTTTTTGTCTGACTGGTTTTATTTAAATTAATAATTTACTATTACTGGTAAGAATATTGAAGCGTTTTTATTGGGAAAAAAAAAACAAAAACTACTTTAGAAAAACCTAGTCTCTAAAAGATGTAACATACTTGCAATATTTGTGTTTTTGGACAAACTAAGTAGCTCTAGTTTCATTTTCTGTTATTGGAAATAAATACCTTTTGCCAAGAAAAGACTAATAATTTAGGTAATTATTGTACACTAGGTGTTCTGCTTTGTTTGCTGAATGGTTTTTATCAGGACAGTTTGAAAAGAAAGACAATAAATGGAATTATGAAATTTGTACCTCATTAAAAGAACAAAATGATACATTAGAATTTAATTCAATGACATTTTATTTCTGATTTTGTGGCTAAGTTAAAATATCTCACAACTATAAAATTTATGATACTTGCCTGTAAAACATTTTAATGCCCAAGTTCATGAATTTTTGCTATGAAATCCAAACACACCAAGACCTCAACTTAGAGTAATTCAATCTTATAGCAATCAAAATTCATCAATCATATTATTTCTTATGACACTATAGGCAGCTAAAACATATCACTCAGCTAATTCTGAGGAAGTTGCAAAGGAGAAATAATATATGAGCAATTGATTACCTCATTGTAAAACGTCAGGTGGCCATAAGTTTCCACAAAACCCCCCTCAGAGCTGCTTATGGAAGCCTTGCCAAGGGGAGCTTCAGAATTCTGTGACTGTAATGATAGTGCTCACCATTTTATCATCTTGTGATTTTCTCTAGAAAATATATAATTTTAAAATGATATTAACATGAAGTGTGGTGAGCTGGTGTTCTAGTCAGCTCTTTCACTGCTGTGACTGAAATACCTGTACATAACAGTTGTAGAGGAGGGAGAGTTTATTTGAGGACTCATGGTTTCAGAGGTCGCCATCTACAGATACCAAGATCCATTCCTTGGGGCTCAAGGAATGGTGGAAGAGTGTGGCAGAAGGAAACAGCTCACATGAGGATCAAGAAACAGACAGAGAGGGCTCTGCTTGCCAGAAATAAATATGTACCCCAAAGTCACACTCACAATGAAATATTTCTTACAGCCAAACCCAACCTGCCTCCAGTTACCACTCAATTAATCCCACAAGGGATCAATTCATTGATAAGATTAAGGCTATAATCTAATCAATTGTTATTAATACAGAATCCAATAACATAACTGTACTTATCTTCCAAACTTTCTTGCATTGTCTCACATGTGAGCTCACGTGTAAACCATAATATAATATTAAGTATCATATCATCTGAAAGTTGACAGTAGTCTCTCTTATGAGGAAGAGAGAGTGAGAACTATGCCATGGATAGTGTAGAAATATAGACAATATTAACAATACCTAGTTTCTTATGTTTTGTTGTCTACCTTTGACACAACAGGGCCTGTGGGTCCTTAAAATTACATTTTTCTTTCCTTTCCTTTTTTTTCTACCAGTGATTGAACCCTTCCACAGTCCAGCGGCAGAAAAATGACCGGGGGTGACGAACAACTTGTGTAGATTGATGCAGCAGGAGTGGGAGCCATTTATTGTAGGACAGGAGGGGTATATATACATTACACACAACTTATTCTAATTAACATAAACTAGATATAGCAGTCAACCAATAAGGAATCTCCACAATTAATGGCTCCCTGGTGTTACTTAACAAACCACTCCCTCTGGCAAAATGCCAGGTGCCATCTTGACTTGTTTACAGACCCTAACAGAACCCCAGGTTGCTTAACCACTGAGCCACATTCCCAGCTCTTTTTATTTTGATACAAGATCTCACTAGATTGCTTATGGCCTTGCTAAGTTGCTGAGACTGGCTTGAATCTGCAACCCTCCTGCCTCAGTCTCCAGAGCCAGTGGGATTACAGGTGTGCACTACCACACTCAGTGAAATTACATTTTTCAAAGATAATTATCCCTCTAAATCTATCTTGGTAAAACTAGATAAATATTGTGTGGAAACTAATTATATAAATAATAAAAGCATCTGTTCATCTTGTAAAGTTTGGAAATAAGATACTCGTTATCAATACTGAATCCAATAACACAACTGTACTTAGGTATTAATCTAGTTTTGACTTTGAATACTGTAGATTATCTTGCACTCTGTCTCACATATGAAGAAGGTTTCTTCCCCTTATAAAATATTGCAAAGAAAACACCATCAACAAAATCTGCCACTTATTTTTTTTTGAGAGAGAGAGAGAAAGAGAGAGAGAATTTTTTTAATATTTATTTTTTAGTTTTCAGTAGACACAATATCTTTATTTTATTTTTATGTGGTGTTGAGGATTGAACACATGCCAGCACATGCCAGGTGAGCATTACTGCTTGAGCCACATCCCCAGTCCCCAGTTACTTTTTAATAATAAACTCCATGCCAAGTAGTATAGGAAGGACTTGTAGCTTCAAAAAATATATTCAAATGGTGTTTATTGAGTGTCTATTATGTGTCAGGCATAGAGGTAATTCACAGAGAACAAATAATGAACAAGAAGTTGACTCTTTTAAGAACGTTTACTATCTAATTGCAAATAAAAAATTGCAATGCAATTTCAAACTGTAGTAATAGTGTAGGTTGTGATAAGTATATAGTTCTATGATTACCCAAACCAGGACACTAAACCCTGACGGGAATAGCAGTCAGTGAAATAATTAGAAAGTAAGATAGTTATACACTGTGTTGAATGATAAGTTTAAAATGGATAGGAGAAAGGAACAGAGAATTTGTACAGGGGAAAAATGGGGGTCAAGGATGTTTAAAGAAGAAAAAAACAATGGCAAGTATGCTCAGGTCTGCAGAGTTTAGAGAATCGGAGGATTAAAATTTTCTTCCAACTGCCTTACTATTTTCTGATATTATGTCTTTTAAAACAATTTTTATTACTATTTTTAATTTTTAACCAGGGTCTCTATAAGTGGATGAGGCTGGGCTCCAAATTGCACTTCTTCTGTCTCAGCCCCCCAAGTTGCTGTGCCTCCACACATGTTTTAAAACTAAGTTTTCATTGCTTTATGGATTACATTATATATATATATATATATATATATATATATATATATATATATATATATATATATATATTATCTTGTGTTATGATGTTCCCATTGTAACTATTTTCTGACCTACTTCAAACCCAGAAAATATATAAAGGATAGAGGAAAGATAGACATTATGTAATTATGAATTCTAAAAATCCTGATGCTTTTTAAAATAAAAATAATGTAATGAACAGATAATATTTTTGAGAGTATTTATACTGAATTCTGTTTAAGAGATGCTGATGTATTGGAATATGTTTCTTCATAAGGAACAAAATTAAATAGAGAATTAAAAAATTTGCTAGAGAATTTGAGGTTCTTACAGTTTTAAGGAAGTTATCTTTGAGTCTCAGAAAAACTAAAAAAGTAACCTGAATTAATAGTGCTTATTTCCTAACTCATATTAAGGCACATAATGATTCTATATCTGTTAAACATAGCACCTTGAATATTAAAAAAATAAATTCTCAATAAATGTTGATGGCTTGACTAAATATGAATTCCAGAAATAATTTAGGAGCTTATTATAAATGTCTTCTACACTTACTCAGGAGGCAGAATTCATTTTATTTAATTGAGGATTTTTTTTTGGAGGGTACTGGAGATTGAACCCAAGGACACTTAATTACTGAGTCCTATCCCAGTCCTTCTTTTCATTTTTTAATTTCAGGCAGAATCTCTCTAAATTGCGTAGGGCCTCACTAAATTGCTGAGGATGATCTCAGACTTTCGAACCTCCTTCCTCAACTTTCTGAGTCACTGGGACTATAAGATGTGTGCCACCATGACTGGCTCCAGATGCAGAGTAAAAAATTTCAAAACCTATAGAAATTTTTGCTGATAGACATATATTTATTTGATATTAAAAACAACAAGATGATGTAACAACATTGTAAAGTATTGAAAATGAATAATATTGTTCCACAATATTTCCATGCCTAAGCATAGAAGAGCTTTATTTAATACAGGTGGAGAAGTAATTATGATCAATGTAAATTTCTAAGCACAGATTGTGCAAGCTGCTGGTGCTGGCAGTGTTCTTTCCATGTTTGGTTTTCTATGTGCCAAATGTTGTATCTATTAGCCCAGAGACATCAGCAGGATTGGACATCAACTGAACAGGGTATACTGGAAAGTAAGAAAAACTAAGCACTTAACTCAAATGCAAAATCAATATGAAAACAAAATGGTTGAGAATGAAAAAGAAGGATTGATGACATGTGCGTAAATTTAAACTGTCTTAAAATTTAAAATAATGATCTATAACTTATAAACTTGTTCAATTTTTATTCTTGCTTCATGAAAATTCCATAGCATTGGGGAAATTATCTAATCTGGAATAATGTATGAAAGGATTATAAGGGCAAAACTAAAATAATAAACATGAAAATTTAGTACACAAAACATATAAAACATGGGAAACACACAGAGAAATATACACATATGTTTAATAATGAAATAAAAGCCTCTGAACCCACACACCAACATATAATGTCCAACATTACAAATACCATTCAAGCTATCTTTGCTCTGCCACAATCCCAGGTATGTTCTGAGTGTTAATTCCTTGGCTACAGTAGTTGGAAAACACCTATAAATTGTAGTTTGTCTTTTACATTTGTTTATTATAGTTAGAGATGAACATAGTATTTTATTTAGTTAATAATTTTATTTATAGTTCATATTTATTTTTTCTGTCAAATAAAAGAATTTCTTGCCCAACATTAAGATATTATTTTCTCCTGTATTGCTAAAAATGTCTTTTTTTTCACATAGACATATTTAGTTTGAATTGAATCAATTTTATTTAATGGTTAATATTCAAATTATATTTCAAATTCTTGTTCCATATGCATATCCAATTATGTCAGCATTGTTATTGTAAATTTGCTTTAAAAATTTACTGGCTTTGATATAAATGTATTAATTTAATATACCAATAAATGATATTCAATATGTATGATATTAAATAAAACCTATCTTTGAGATATTTTCTCATTTATTTTGATCATTTATATTCTTCAGAATATTTCATATTTTATCTTTGAAATTCCCATGTATTTTAGAAACTATGTTCTTTTAATCATAATTTGATACTTTTTTTATTCCTATTAAGTATTGCTTTCAAAATGTTTTAAATTATCTTTATTAATAAGTGGGATTATGATTCACTGTTCATTCCAAAATGAACAACCTCAGTAAATTCTTCAATAATTCTAATTATTATAATTTATCTACAGAAATACTTGAGACGTTTTCATAAATATTCATGTGAGTGATTAATAACAAGAGTATGTTTTTTATTTCAAATGCTTCTTTTTTCTTGTACTCCTTTACATTTTCAGTGTATTTTACGTAGAACTTATTAATGATAGTTTCTTTATCCTGATGATGATTTAAAGTAAATACTTCTGGTGAATTACTGGAGGAAATTATATTTACTGAATGGTTTTGATGTATACTACTAATTTTCTAGCAGTTTGAATGGGCTATAAAATTTTATATTCTTTTTCTACATATCTTGAAATATTGTTATGGGTTTATCTTATATAAACTTTTAATGAAAAAAATTATATTTTGATAATTTAAAACTGAATATATAATGAAACAACTCTTGATGCATTTTTATATTATGTAACCACCATTAATTTCCTAAATATATCAGATAAGATTACATGTAGCTGGCCATATTTTCTTTTAGATTTGGTATGACTTCATTGTACCTACTTGGTTTTGGTATTAAGGTAATATAGGTCTTATTAATTTATTTGGTTTGTGTTTATGTACTTTTTATTTTACTTTGCTTATGCCTTGCTTAAGACTGTAATTATAAAGTATGTGAAGTGACCTTAAACTCTCCTGTATCTGAGCCAGTTATCTTCTTTGTAAAAAAATTCTAGTCATAGTTTTAATTTATAAAGAAAAATATGTTTTCTCTTAATTCTGCAAATAATTTTATTAAATTATTATTTCAATTTATTTAAGTATATTTAAGTATATTTAAGTATAATGTTTTAATCTTTTAGCTATCAAGATTTTCATAATACTTATTAACTTTCTAATCCATGCTGTATCTCTAGCACATTTTCTTTTTAAATTTTCAATATTATATATTTTTTGTTGTATTTCTTTACTTTTGTATCAGTCTTTCAAGAAGTTTTACTTTTTCATTAGTCTTTTTCATCAGGGACAACTTTTTGATTGTGTTGAACCTCTCTGTTTTCATCTTTAAGAAACCAGAATAAGGTGATTTTCTTCCCCAGAAGATTTGGGGTTTCTTCTTCAGGACACAGGGAAGCTACCAACCTGAATTCCTATTAACTATCCTCAATGTTATAGACTCATGGGATACTTCCAGAACCACCTCTTCTCTAGGTCTTGTGGAAAGTTTCTGAATTAGTTTCTGCATTTCAAATCTAACATGGTTATTTTTTATTTATTTATTTATTTTTACAGAGAGAGCAACTAGTTTCCAAGTGACAGTTTCACCTCACTGTTGCATTTTTTTATTTGTCCTTGGACACTTCCTTTGCTTACAACAGTACTTTAAAAGTGTATTTGCTATAAATTATCTAGGATCAAGTTGTTGTCTAGTATGAAATCCCTTCAGGGTGTCTTTCACACAGTTGGAAATGGAATTCCCCTCTGAGATATTTTCAAAGGTTTTGGTATTTCATATAACCCTTATTTAAATATTTGATCTTAGGGAATATTTGTCCTTTGAAGTCTCCTTTCAAATCTTTAGGTAAATTAGGAAAGTCATTTAGTATGCAACAATTGAAACCTTAAATGTTATTCTTTGAAAATATGAAAACAAATTATTCTATAACAACAGAAATTTCTTTCCAAGGCTAATACCTTGCCAACTGTTTCACATCTTATTTTAGCTTTCTTGATATTACTGAAAGGGAAAAGGAAAATAATATTTATTGAGTTCTTGCAATGTGCCAGACAGTTTATTAGCTATTTTAAATTTGCCAACTCAGTAAATTTTTTGACCAATTTTACAACTAAGTGTTATGGTTATTATTTAAGTTGAGGAAAGATATGAATATATTTTCAAAGGCTAATAATAATTTAAAGATTCAAACTGAGATCTGCTTGACCCCAATACTATTCTATAATACCTTATTATTACCTCTATTTTGTAAGTATGGAAATTGAAACCTATAAACAGCAATTTATTCAAATAAAAATATGGCATGTGTCTCCATGATTACAAAGTCTATGCATCTTACCACATATCTTGATCTGTGAATACCATAAAAAATAGATACTAACTTAGGTGTCTCAGATTCTTCAAACATCAAGTCTCTGAGCACAAGGTTTTATTTTTAATTATATGTGTAAGTTTTCTGCTTTCTTACAAATAATCAAATTATAAAAAGAAATACTTTTTTTTTGCTCACAATTTTGGAAGCTCCAGATCATGATCAATTCACTGCATTGTTTTAGGGTGAGGCAGTATATAACTATGAGAGTGTTTGGTGAAGTAGAAATGTTTATCTCATCATTAAGAAACAAAGAATATTGAACAGGGATTTGGTGGGGATGATGTTGGTGGGGACTTGATAAATCCCCCTGATTTATTTCCCTAGTGACTTAAAAACCTCCTATTAGACCCTATCTTTTAGTTCCACTAATTCCTAGTCATGCCACATTGTGAATCAAGCCTTTAACACATAGGCTTTAGGGGAGGCTGAAGATCCAAACGATAGTCACAATCCCTTTAAGTTATGTATTAACACAGATATTGACTCTTTAATTTTAGACTACTACTACTTCATTGACCTTTGTCCTATCCTCAACATAATCAGAATCACTGGAATTTTTTTCTCTGTCACTGAAATTATAAATTTCACCCACTTTATCATTCCAAGAGTTTTTCTGTATTCCTATATATAATTTTCTAATCCTGAAATTCAAGTTTTTTTGTTTTCATCTTTTTGCATAAACCTTGCTTCTTTAAACTATCTCCAATCCACGTGTTGTTGTTTTTGCAGTGAAATAATACTGATTTTATGACTTTAAATTGTTCAAAGGATTCTATAAATTTTACACTCAGATATTAAACATTTCCATTTTTTACCTTCAGTTTAAATTTGCTACTTGGTTTTTATTTTAATACTGCTGTCTCTAAAGACTTCCTGGAAGAGGCATATTAGATGAATTGTCTTACCATTGCTTAATAGTCTGCTTGGCTGTATATTTTTAATTTACTTTGCAGCTATTATCAGTAAATTAACAATCAAAAGCCCCGATATTTTAACTTTCTCCTAAGTAAAATATAAGTTATTAACAGTATCACTATATCATTATAAAAAACAACTCCCAAATATGAGATATATGTCTGTCTATCTCTGCACTATGGATTGGAGTTTGCTACCCTAAAATTCATGTTGAAGCTCTATCCCCCAATGAGATAGTATTTGGAATCTGGGATTTGGGGACATAATTATGTTTAGATGAGGTCATAAGGGTGTGTCCCACACAATGAATCTGATTCCCTTGTAAGAGATACTGAATGCTCACTCCCTCCCACCATTTGAGTTAATAGCCAGAGTTGGCTCTCTGCAAGCCAAGAAGAAGGCCCTCACCACCTAACAATTTTCAGAGTCAGATCCTTCAGGTCTTCAGGTCCTCGAGAAAATAGATTTCTGTTATTGAGGCATCCAGTCTAGTGTGTGTGTGTGTGTGTGTGTGTGTGTGTGTGTGTGTGTGTGTGCATGTGTGTTTGAGCTGACTATACAACACACCCCAAATATGATAGTTTTGAGTTGCGATTTTTGACTTTATGAAATATGAAAGTATCTGTATATAACCACTCTCTTTCTCATTTTCAATAGAGTTTTCAATGAAGTACAAAAGTTATTTTTCACTTTATTATAAAATAGTCTTTGCATTTGATGGTTTTGCCAACTGCGGGTTGATATAAGTTTCCTGAGCCCATGTAATGCAAATCATACTAAGTTATGTAGTTTAGGTGTATTGTATGCATTTTCAACATGATATTTGCTAATTATGATATATTTACTGGGACATAGTTCTACTGTAAGTAAAATACATCTATATCTATGTATATATTAGTCCTTTCTTATCCTCAGTTTTATTTTCTGATTTCAGTTTCTTGCAGTCAACTGAATATGAAAATATTAAATGCCAAATGCCAGAAATAAACAGAGATTGAACTCATGTAATATTTATTATAGCGTATTACTATAATTTTTATCTTTAATTATTAGTTATTGTTAATCTAATAAGTGCATTATTTACAAATTAGATTTGACTATAGGTATGTATGTATGGGACAATATAGCTTGAACAGGTTGAATATTCATTATCTGAAATATTTAGAACCAGAAATGCTGCTAACTTTTTATTTATATTTTTTACATTTCACATATATTTTATGCACATATTCTAAATTTAATTTTATGCAATACTTTTACATTAGACATGTAATTTTTTATCTATGCTAACATTCTAGCAACAAAAGAAGTTTGAATTTTGAATTTTGAGATCAGAGATGCTCAACCTACATAGGGTAGATATTAACCAGAGTTTCAGGTATCCACTGGAGGTCTTAAAGTCTTCTGCATAAGAGGAAACTCTTGTGTATGTATGTCTCTGTGTGTGTGTGCATGTGTGTCTGTGTGTGTGTGTGTGTGTGTGTGTAAAAAATTCAATAATCTACCGAATTGAAAATAATAATGTAAATTTCTAGGATAGTGTGTGATATGGTATGGTACTTAATACAGTACAGATTTATAAATGATTGTTATAATAAAGGAATACATAATGACATATACATACACATTCAATCAACATTTATAACTGAATTATTATGTCTTACAGGACACGTTGGGACTAATTTGGCCCAATATACTCATTTTAGTTCAATTTTATAATTTAAATACTCTCTTTGGCAAATCAGAATTTTACTTTTCATCCTCCTTTTTGGTGGCATCAACATTCAACCAGATACACAAAATTAGAAATCAATTAGAATATAAAGGATAAATAAATAGATACTAAATGGGTATATGGACAGCAAAGTATCTCTTACTGAGATTGGATTGCACTTTTGTGGGAACTACTTGAATGATCTCTGAATGGTTGAGTTCCTTTGATGTAAGTTTTAGTCTCTACAGGTCAGGTAGTTGTCGGAGAGCAAAGACTACAGGTGGACTGGACCCCGCAAGCATGAACTGGAGCTCCATGATCTATCTATCTTAGTTATTAGGATATCTTACTGAGTAAGGACCTTTCATTAGACAGAAAGCTAAGAACCTATGTTTGGTCCAGGAGTCAGAGAAGTCGAAAGATGATCCAGGGGACTGTGAGAGCCTAGCTGCCACTTCACAGTAATGAAGTAAATCAGCAGATCAGTAACAACATATGTGTATTCCAAAGCTCTGCTGCTTCCCTTCTGCCCTCCTGATATACCAAGTGTTTTCTTTGTGGCTTAAACATATTTCTCATTCCAACCTGAGAATTCTAGCCTTAATGTGTTCTTAAATCTTGTCATACAAAAAAAAAAAAAGCCCCATATGTCTTATAACCCACTAATCTTTTACTTTACACTTTCACTTTTGTCTCTTAGACTTAAAACATAATATGCCTTTTAATCAGGTTATTCTTTTTTTTATATACCATCTTTCAGTATAACAAATGTAGTATTTTAATTCTTCTATGTCATATTTACCTTGGAAAATGTTAAGTAATCATAATTAGTATTATTTATAGTATGATATGATTGATTGCCATGATAGGAATATGTAACAATTTTTTTCTGTTCTACAAATCTGGAAATGATTTGGAATTAGGTCAAAAATAAAGTTAATTAGCTCCTAAGTGTCAAATTTTTACCCCTTTTACATATATGCAATTATGCATATACAATGTTAATAAGCAGTTTTCTAATTATATAAAGTGTTTTTTGTGGTGTTAGTAAGCTTAGAACTTAAAGAGTACAAATACAACAATTTATAAACAGATTATTAAGTTCAACAGTCTTGGAATTGAAAAAGGAACATATAAAAGCAGAATTGTAAAATTCAGCCTATCACCTAATTGTAGGCTTCAGGTGGGAAATCTAGAGGCTGAAGAAGAAATTAATATTTATTTGAAGATAATTGGTAGAGTACTGTTAGTTCTGTGAGAAATGTCTCACCTACTTGTGGGGGATCATCCAAAGCCTGGTAAGGAAAGTGATTAAACTGCTTTTAGGAAAGGATGTATTTTCAAGGAACTGAGCTTGCTGTTACTGCTCAGAGATTAGCAAAACCTCATGTAGATTCCTTTCATGTCTTGAAGGTCAAGCATGGTGTTCCTCTGAAAACTCATACTTCTACATTTCATTTGGATAGCCAGAATAACTTCTATCTATATGAACTTCATTCCTAAGAATTACATAGAGATAAAACATGTTAGAAATATACTTTCTACATAAAATTCCTCTTCTTTTCATATTGGAGAGAAGTCAATATTTCCTTATGGAAAATCATGTTAAATAAATATTCATTTTTTGAAGGATTTCTGTTTAAGTGACTGAAAGAAGTATGTTAAAAGTTCACATTGTAACCGCGTTTTTCCTGTTTCTCATATGCATATTACTTAACAATTATAGGTATTCACAGTATGGTATTAGATGTGAACACAATGAGATTTGTGTATTCTTGGTAGATTTTACCACTTATAAAAATACAGGGTACAAAATACATTAACACCATTTAACCCCCATTTTTCACTTTGTGCTATATTTATTATAAATTGATCAACTCCACAAGATGTTATTTTTGTTTTATACACTCAACTCTTTTTTAGAAGTAATCAACTATCTATTCTTCCCTTCTTATATCTTCATCTTTCCATCTGAGACCTTTTCCTCTTGCCTGAAGAATTACTTTAAATGTGAGCTCTTTTTTTTTTTTTTTTGATTAGTGCCTTTTAGTTATATATAATACTGGAGTTCATTTGATATAATTTTACAAACTTAGAATTGTAATATTTCTTAAATTTATAGTTTTGAGTGACTTTTTTTAAATCAGTTTTGGAAAATTATACACTTCTGTGTCCTCCAATATAAAATCTGGCTTCATGTTTTTTGGGGGAATTCAAACTGAAGATAAGTTATATGTGGTTATTAAGTCTTTTGTCTTTTCCTGGTTGTATGGTTTGGATTTGAGGTGTCCCCAAAAAACTCACATGTGAGACAATGTAAGAAGATTTGGAGGAGAAATGATTATGTTACAGTCTCAGCCTAACCAGAGAATTAATCCCTGATGGGAATAACTGAGTGGTAACTGGAGGCAGGTGGGGTATAGCTGGAGGAAGTGGTTCATTGAAGGCACAGCTATGGAATATATATTCTTTATCTGGAGAGTGAAGATGCTATCACTCTCTGCTTTCTGATCACCATATGAGCTGCTTCTTTCTGCCACATGCTTCTGCCATGTTTTTCTCCATCACCTTGAGCCTGGAAAAAGGGACCCAGCCTGCTATCAAGTAAGAGATCTGAAACCGTGAGCCTTCACACAAACTTTTCTCCTTCACGATTGTTCTAGTCAGATCACTTAGTAATAGCAGAGGAAAAGCTGACTAAAACACTGGTAATTTTGAGTTATTTCTTCCTTTCCTTCTCTTAATGTGCCACTCTGAATAATTTTATTCAATTTTTTTAGTAAACTAACAATTTTAAATATTAACTGTTTTGAATGACATATTGATGACTTATCTTATTTATTATTATTTATTTCTATGATTTTTGTGGTTTTCTCATACTAAATGAAATTCTCCATATCATTCTTTAATTTCTTGAAGCATGAATCATATTCATATTTATTAACTTCACTGGAACTTGTGTAAATCTATTTTTATTATCTCTATTATCTTTACTATTGGTCATATCCTTTTTGAAAATCTTGTTTCATATTTGTGTTTTTACAGTTTACATGAAAATCTGAATAGATGATTTTAGAATCTAGGTAAGTGTTACCTTCCTCCATCAAGTCTTTATCTCTGCTCTATTCAGACAGGTTAGAATAGAAATGGATCAGGTGTTCAGATGGTTTGAAGCTGGGCTATCTTTGAAAAGAGTTGCAAAATTTTATTTAATTCTTGCTTATAAAATGAAGCATGTCAGGATTACCTGTGGAATCCTGGACAGTGTCAGTGTTCCTCTTGCACATGAAATTACACATATAAAAGTATGTCTTCTACTCCACTGAGAAGCCAGCAAGTCTACTCTGAGTGAAGTTTTCTTTTTTTTTTTTTTAGGGGGGTGGGTAACGGGGATTGAACCCAGGGTTATTCAACCCCTGAGCCATTTTTATGTTTAGACAAGCTCTAACAAGGTTGCTTATAGCTTTCCTAATTTTCTGAGGATGACTTTAAACCTGTGAACCTCCTTTCTCAGCCTCTCAAGCCACTGGGGTTACATGTGTGTACCACTGCACCTGGACTGCTTTGCTTTTGAGCCTCTCATCTAACTGCTCCTTTGGACTCAGTAGGTGTTGAGAAGTATGGCTGAAGGTTTTGGCTAAACTCTCAGACCCCCTTTTCTTCTGTCTAAAACAAGAGATCTACAAGTTCATACTCTTTTAGCTCTCTCACATTTTTATGTATGGTGTTTGCATATTTAAATCTTCTGTTGATTGAGAATATTGCTCTAGAAAAAACTAGTCTTCTTTTACTAGAAGTAGAATTGATATTTTTCTTTTCTGAGACTTAATTCACAGTAAACTATTCAAATACAAATACTCAAGCACAAAGTAAGACATTTTAATTGTTTCTGAATTATTTTCATTAGCTAACCAATGTCATCTTGTGATTATACATTGAATTATCATTAACTCTTTTGTTAATGAATTTTAGAATCAGGAAAAAATAAATGCTAGGTTAAATAACATGAGAATTAGAAGTAGAATCTTTTCTATTTTCTTCCTTAGTAGATTTAACGTCACTACCTACTCTTCCACTTAATACATGGTGTTCTGCAAAGTACTTTACCTCTCTGAGTTTCAGTTTTCTCAGATAAAAGGAATGAGTTCAACCAGATGATCTTTAAAAGTTTTTCCATATCTAAAATTCTATGATTTAATAAGAATAAATTAAACTTGAATCTTTGATGATTAAAGTTTAATTTGAATCTTGAAATCCATGAGATTTTTATAGTTTCTAAATTTAGAATAAAATAATATTCTTCCCCATCTCTAGTGCTGGAAGATGTCCCACATGACCTGAACAAGTTTCAATGCAATAATTACTTTTTAATATGTAATTGCTGTGAAATTTTGAAGAAGGATGGTCATATTAAGACAGTATTCTTTTATATTTGAATAAATACTATAAAGCCCTAATAATTATAATGTAGGTTATCAATTTAAAAATATATAAATTAATAGGTGGAACAGAATGGAGAACCTACACATTTATGCATTTTTTAAAGAATTAATTAATAAGACCATGAGACTTAGTATTATAAGTCAGTGAGAAATCATGAGGTATTCAAAAATCGATGAAGGCAATTGATTACTAATATTTTAAAAGAGGGAAATCACAGTTCATAATGCATACAATTAATGCTGAGTAAAGACCATATATAAAATTCATATTTTCATTTCATCATGGAAGTAAATAAATCTTAGTCTTGAAATTTTCAAGTTAAAAAAATTATAAGTGTGAGTTTAGGATGTAGAAATATTTTAAGTCTTAAGATTGAAAACTCTTGTTATTAGACACATGTATGATATTAGATTCATTTTACTATGCCTCAAATTTTTCATATAAACTTGGAATGATTATTTAGTTGTCACCTGTCCTTAAGTGAGAAATGTTAATAATACTACCCATTTTATGAGAAATTCTGTGAGAATTATATGGAATAATAACAAAATACTTAGGATACAGAAAGAAAAAAGTAAGATTTAATTATTGTTAGAAGTGATTTTTTTCATTGATGGTGTTTGGAAAGGAAATGAAGGTTTGATGAGAGACATTAAGTTTGGAAGACTTATGATTCCATCTATTCTAGGGTAGGACATGTCTATACCAGAGTTACAGAAAAAAGGATGCATGGTCAATCTCCTTCAGCTACTCCAATTTAGTGACTTTTTTACAAAATGAGAGACATTTCAAAGGATGGACACATAGTGCAAAAAACTCACTTGTATAAGTCTGGAGATCATAAAATATGTAATGGCAACAGTCTACAGTTAGATGATTTTCACAGCTCAGTATCCTAAATGTTGGAATGGGGAAAGTAGTTTTTAACACACTGAATTTGAAGTACAATAGAAATGATGTAGCTAAAAGAGCATGTGTATGTATGTCATTGCTCTCACTCTTTAGATAAAAGGTATATAACACCTATGTAAAAATAACCAAAAAGTATAATATAATAGAAAAGACATTTGGAGAAAGTAGTTATTCAATGATTCCCAATAGTTCAGTAAGATGGCAAAGAAAAGATGCTGCTGAAGTAGAGAATAAAGCACTAGAATATTAGTTTTCAGCATGATGTATAGGCAAATCTAAGAACTATATGTGAGAATGATTTATGTAGAGAAGTGAACGTTACTGTTCAATCTGAATTTCCTGAAAATCTCTGAAGCCCAGCTAACAAGAAAAGTGTTTTGTCAAATGTTCTATGTGGGCATGTAGGAATCATTGATAACATTATTTAAGCTTTCTTCTATTAACAATATATAGAAGTTCTTACTGCATACATACTTTAAATAATTGCATATAAACTGTGAGGATAATGACATAGCAAGAAAGAATAAGTAGAAATACTGTGAGCTTTACAGAGCAAGTTTTCTTTTGGAAAGAATAGTTTGTTTCCATTGCAAGGTTAAAAATGTCAGCAAGCATCCAAGTACTGGGATCCAAACTCATACCACAAAGCCCTATTCATTCTATTTCTGTAGAAGCATGAAAAGGTCAAATGGTGAGCATTTATATAGCAAAGAGATTTGAAGTATAAGTTACTAAAATACTTCTTAGTTATAAAAACTACTTTAACTTTCCTACATTTTTAAAAGGAGCCCTACATTAGCCACAAAGCACAAAATTTTGAATACATTTTAATCACTTTTAAGTTAAAATTAAAATATGAAAAGGTAATTTGTTATTGAACTTGGCTTTTCTAATTAAGGAAACTTTAAATGGAAGAATTATTCTTGTTTCTTTTTATGTTTTCTTATGTCTCTCAAAGATGGTTCCTAATGAATTGCCAGATGTAGGTTTGAGACTAGAATTTATAGACCACGGTTATGTATTCCAGTGAAATGCCACAGACAAGAACAGCAACAAATCAAAGTTAATTTGTAATTGAAACCGACTATTACTAAAATCAATTTAGCTTTAAAGAACCTTGACATGTTCAAAAGATAAATTACTTGATGCTTTTTTGTTATTTCAAATTATTTTTAATCATTTAATAGAAAAGAACTCTAAACTTAGGAAGGCCAGACAGGAATAGAATCTATTTCATGGTTTTTTTTTTTTTTAAACTTGGAGGATAAAATATCTTTTGAAGATGAATTAAAATGTATTTGAGAGAATTATAACAGTTTTGGGAAAAGTTTTAAGGCAATTGGTGCATTGAAAGTGCTGATACAATGTAAAATAAACCTTTATAAATTAAAAAAATATTAAATTTGCATGATAATCTGACACTTTAGTTTCCTTCCTCCAAATACCTACCAAAATTTGTTTGTGTCCTGTTTTCATGCATTGGTTCCAGGAGATATATATATATATATCTCAATATCTATGTTCTGGAATGAATATATGTGTGTATATATATATATATATTTGCAATAAGATATGAATAAATTTAGCCCATAATTTTGCTAATAACCTGATATTTTGTGATTGATAATCCCATTAATAATTCAATTTATATCTTTTCTATACAAAAGCTGTACTTAATTCCAGATAGGTATATGATTGAGAGAACTTTTCTCTACTAATATTAGGCTAAGCAATAGTTTTTTTTTTGTGTGTGTGTGTGTGTGTATGTAAAATGCAGTGATTTAGATGAAGAGCTATAAACCCAAGATTTAGCCAGTTCAAAATAATAACTTTGCTTGGCTTGCTTCATTTGTTCCTTTATATGAACTTGCATACAAATCATTTTCTCCCTGAGGAGAATCTGCCTGAGGATAAACAACTATGGCACCTGCTTCTTTAACATTGGCCTCCACTGTTTCTCCTGTATCACCACCCTTGCTTATTTATCTAGTAGTAGAGGAAAGCATTGGAAGCAAACATAAAAATTTAAGATTGAACATCAAAAATGGTGAGGCAAAAAAATCAGTGGTAATACAAGAATCTGTGATTATTGGAAAGTTTGATCAGTTTTGTTAATATTCTATATAAATGCAATGAGTAGGTTCTTAGGAAATTTTGCAATACTAGTTTTAAAGGTGCATAGGTAGTGTTTAAAATCCTAATGCCCAGACCTCACCCCCATATCACTATGATGGGAGCTAAGCACTGTTGATTCCTATGTGTGGCATAGTTTATGAACTGCTCATGTAGTGTATTTCTAGCAAAGTTACTCAAAGGTTTCTAAGTGTAGTGCTCTAATATATGTTTATATTTATGTATCTGTAGGATATTTAAGTGTTACCATAAAATAAGTAATATTTGTTCTTATTATATATTTTCATCTTAGTAAAACAGGTGATTATGTGGTTAGATCTAAAGTTGTAACAGTGGTCTACTTTATGCTTTGAATATAGACCTTGCTTCTCTGCCACTGCAACTTATTTTTAAAATGTACTTGTTTCTTTCTCTCCCTCTTTCCTTGCTCCTCCCTAATCTCTTCCCTCCCTAATCTCAAGAAGAAGAGGATTACCTTTCTTTCCCCTTTTAGGCAAATTTGTCCTTGAGTACATACACTTCATATGGAACAAAGTAATTCAGACTTTGAGGATGTTACCAGAAGATCTCAGAAATGACTTTCTCCCCAAGTAATAATAAGTGAGTTACAACTCCAACAAAGAAAATTATATGAACTTGTTCATTTATATGAACTTGCATATACGTGAAATGTAGCCTTTGAATCACCTCTTTAAATACTCCCTGTTCCTGCGGATGGTCAGAATCACAGCCTCTTGAGGCTGTTTTTATGTTTGCTTCCAGTGCTTCCCTCGACCACTAGATAAGTAAGCCTGGGTGGTGATACAGGAAAACCAGTGGAGGTCAATGTTAAAGAAGCAGGTGCTATAGTTGTTTCTCCTCAGGAGGCTATGATTCTGTCCATTGGCAGGAACAGGGAGTTTTTAAAGAGGTGATTTTTCTTTTTTTTGTCAAAACTGTGTCCTTGTTACGAGATTGGCATTGGGGACAAGGACTGAGCTCTCAGTAACAAAATCTAATGTATTTGGGGAATGAATTTATATCTTGATTAAAATAAATGGCCTACTGATGGTAAATTAGGATTTTATAAATATTCTATTGTAAGGAAACAATCAAAAGATAGAAATAAAGAGAAACTAGAACCAGTTTAACAATAACACAAGTTTACCCAGTTAAGGGTGACCCAGTAGAGATGAAAACCTGTCTTCTACTTATACATCGGGTAGGGGAGTCAGGGAGGGAGAGTTTGTGTAGGTTAAATCTATTGGCATCAGATCAAAATTGGCATCAGATTCACCATTTTAGTTCAGGAGCCATTTTATCTAGAGAATCCAAAATTTTGACTCTGAGGCAACGCTGCTTAACTTTCCCTAAGAACATGTGCCTGCTAAAGGACCAATCCCACCATAGTTTAACTCCTAAGCAGCTTATGAAATTCCTTTGGTGGGCTATAAAGCTGCTTTTTTTTGCAGGGACAGCCTTGTCATTTTGCCTCATGTTACCTACAATAAATCTCTTGTGTGAGCTTCATGGTGCATGGCGTGGTCTTTGGACTTGGCATGGACTCTGAGAGTATCCTTTCAATGACCACCATAGAGAATGCATTCAGATATGGCCACAAGAGGTTTCCTTATACAAGTGTTGCTTTGAGAATAAATACACAGTAGACATATTAATGCTACTAGCAGGAGTAGGGATCCGGTTCCTGGTCCACAGAGTGGAAGAAAAAAACATCACCAGGGATGCAGGAATTTTATTTAAATGGAGAATAAAAGATTTGGAACTTCTGGGCCAATGCACCTAAAGGGGCATGAGTGACACATAAGTTTTACAACATTTCTTCTTCGAAAAGCACATAAGGAGAAGTCAATAAGCTCCTTGGAATTGGTTCTTGATATTTCAATTGCCCCAAATGGAGGCATGGGCAGAATTATGCAGTGGCTCTCTGAGATAAGGAAACTCATGTAAGTGGACCAGGTTTAAGTTTTTTTTTTCATTTTCTCAAATGATCTTAGTATACCTTTAAAATTCTTCAGGAATAAAGTCTTACACACTCTGAAAGATACTGACTACACTGATGAATGGAAGAACTAGTTCTCCCTGTGAGCTTTGTTCTGCTTTGAAATGCAAAAGATCAGAAAGTCTTTGTTGATAGTCAACTATCAGCTCTTTCCCTCCATATACAATATTGAACTCTTGAAGGAAATTTGCAGCCCATTTTGTAACAAAGGTCCACTTTCCTTTTTGCTTTGGGGCATACTCTGTCTTGATCTATGCATCATTTAATGTGCTATGACCATCAGACTATTTTAACAGTCTGCACACAGCATACAGAGAAAAATAAACTGGAAACTTAATGTAGTTCTATACATTAGCATGAAATATTATAATCGCATATTGTTGACAATCAAACTCAATTGTGGATGTTTTAGTCCTTCACAGATATCCTGCATAAAAAAGAAGTCTGGGAAGAATTACCATATCAGACAGTTATGCTTGATTCTCTCATTTACATGTTAATACACAGAATATCCTTTCAGTTTATTCAGGGTGGCTCTTTCATAGTAGAAATGCCATCTGAACTCCAAGAAATAAACTAGAAAGGCTTGAGTAGATCTCTGAGCCCACTGAGTTCATTTATATAACTGTAAGTGATCATAAAATGCTCACTGTCTCCAAGGAAAGACAAAAGAACAGAACCTATTTAATATGTAAATACAGGGCCTCAACAGCAACATTGTGTTAACTCCTAGTCTTTTTTTTTTAAACAAATCTTTAATTTTGTGATCCCATTTCCCTGCCAAATTGTATTAGTTTCATTGTTCATAAATGGCCCTGGATCCCTGAGGCAGAAATCTAGGCAGTCAACTTAATACAGCTTTATTCTCTGTCAGGGAAGTCTGTAGACAGTTTCCATAAGGGGAAAAAAAGAAAAAGGCCAAAAATATAATGATGGCTGATTATGTGATTATATAGGACTGATACAAAATATGAGAAATATTTACTCTTTTATTTTCGTAGTGTGTTCACGTGACTTTGACACCAGAGGATCAACCATAGAGTATAAATTATGCATTCTGAGAAAACACACAAATGGAAAAGTGCATATTGTATTTGGTAGAACATTTGATGCCTTTAAGGTTCCAGCGCCTTTCAGCCTACCGTCATGTTTTCTATCTGATAATAACCGCTCCAAGTTGAATCACCATGGTTGACTGCACCCTATCACACCTTTGGATTAGGAAAGTGGAACTTAGAAGTATTCGTGAAGTATTTCTTGATTATTCACAAGTTAACTCCTGATTGAAATAGGCTGCAGCAAAACATTTAGTTCATCCCACCATACAGCAAAAGCAATGAACTGTGGTTCAACAAATTGACCTTCAGAATTTATTATGACCTTTAAATTGTTGCTAATATCAATGATACATTTCCTCTTGTTTTTTATATTTTTAAGGGAATTTGATCCTAACTATCTATGAGCACCAGAACATTAAATCAATTTATTTTGTAACTTTTCCTGAGTATAGGAACAACATATCTGTATATATTTTAGATAGTCCAAGAAAATACAGTACTTTGTTTTTTCAATTTTAATTCCTACTTATTTAAGACAGCATTGTTAGAATATGAAAATCCTATTGCAAGTAACAATGTCTGCTGCTGTGCATATGTAAAGGTTTAATTATTTTTTTGCTTTTGTTTTGTAAACATTCTACTGTATTTATTTGTGGAGCATTTTATAATAGATAAGCATTTTGATAATTTTAAGTTTTGTATTTCACACTGAGGCCATGTTGATATTAAAACACTGAAATGATTTACAATCCAGAGCAGGAGGCAATTTACTCATTGGCACTGAGGACAAACTCACATTCTTCTTTAAATTTTATTTTTTAAGTTGACAGATTAAATTGTGTATGTTTTAAGTGTATATTATGATGTTTTGAAATATTTATACTGTAAAGGGGGTCCGGCGGAATGTCGGAGGGAGAGACCACACAAGAGACTTACTCCATGCAATTGGCAAAAGGGGATTTATTGGAGATCCATTCCAGCGTGCTGGGACTCTGTGCCCACTCAAGAAGGGAGAGCAGCCCAGAGCCCAGAGCAAAGGTCAAGCAGAGCTTAAGTACACTTTTTGGAGAGGGCGGTGGGCTTTGCATACATCAGAACAAATCATCACGAGGCACAGGGAAATTGAACAACAACTCTGAGACGTGATTGGCAAATTCATTGGCAAGAACAGCTCGGGCAGGGGTGATTGGTCATTCCTAAGCTGGGTACACATTCAAACTGATTGGTTTGGGCCCTGTGACAAACTGAACAGGGCCCTAGGCTAAATGGCTAGTAGGGTGTTGTCTTAACTATCTCAGGAATCTGGGTGTAACAGAGGAACTCAATAATATGTAATCTTTTACATTTTAATTCAAGCCTTCCAGCTTAGAAACTTTACCCTTTCAATACATTGTGGAATGAGTAAGTCTTGCTACTTAATATAAGAATTATCTCACATATTTATTTGTGGTTGAAAATACTATAGATCCACTCTCAGCATTTTTCAAGGATATAATTATATATTATTAACTATAGTCATTATTGGGTATAATTAATTTTTTAAAATTGTTCCTTCAAAATTGCTAAAATTTTGTATCCTTTCACTAACACCTTATCATCCTTATTGATCCAGTTACACCAGCCCCTGGTAAGTGCTACTCTACTCTCTACTTCTTTTTTTGTAGATTTTAGACACTACATATGAATGTGATCATGTCATACTTGTCTTTCTGCTCACTTTTTATGGCTTGAAGGTGAGGTTTGATTATAAATCATAATATTTATGGCCATTATCACATTTTTATTTTTTATTTTTTTGTCTGAAAAGTAAAGAAGACAGTTTTGCTACTTTAAAAAATTTGATAGCACAAAAATCATGTGTTTGAAATGTTTGCTACCGTGCATGTAGCTATACAGAGAATCCAATTTTGTCCTGTTGTAGAATATTTAGCTATGAATAAATGCTTCAAAAACCTCCTTTATTTGATTTTGGAAAATGAGATGCTGAATTTCTGTGCACTTTAATGCCAATGTCATTTAATATTTTCAAGCAGATATACACATATCTTTTTTTCAAAAAGTTGATCCATAATTTGAACACAGAATAAAATATCTTAAAAAAGACTTTAGAGAATTCAAGGGTTCACATTTCAAGTAAAGTTTGTCTAGGAGGGTGGGTAAGCATGTTGAAGATTTTGTCTTGCCCTATCTGTATTGATTGAAAATTTTCCATGAAGAGAAGTTTCTGGTACGTTTTTAAGCAGTTCTATTGACTCATAATATATCTTAATTTACATTTATTTGTCCACTTAAAAAATTGTAACAGTTCAGAAGAAATAGAATCTTCAAATATTTCAAGATACTTACCATATTCCAATATTATTAGCATTGTTGGTTCAAAATACCTGTTCTATTTAACAATCATGAAAAAATAACATGTATGACCAGAACTTTTAGAAAATTCTATATATTTAACTCTTAGCAAACAGTTATATATATGTAAATATATATGCAAGAGTGTGCTATGTATTATGTAAATATGTAAACTATATATAATATAAATATATATAATATTCATGAATGGAGATAATTTAGGTGGGGTACTATTTCCTCTCTTTCTGACTAGACTCTAGGAGGATATACTTTCATGAGTTATCCTATAACATCTTGGTATTTTGTTGACTTTTGCTATGGGCATTAGTTTTGTTCAAGACATCCTTGTTAATTATAATCTTCATAATTGATAAATCATGTAAAATAAAATCTTCCAGATCTAACTGAAAGTTGTATCCATTAATAAATTGGTGACCAAACACAAAGCCAATAAGTAATGTGATAAAAAATTTTAAGTGGTTCTTAGTATAAGCTTGAAAAATGTGAGAGATATTTTCTCTTAATGACTAGCTAAGGAGACTTGAAGCCTATTTATAGGATGAGGTGAGTATGATATCATAGTATGTTCAGAATTAGAAAAAAAAATTCTTCCTTCTCTCTAATCATATATTTATTCAATGTGTAATACTGGATGGCCTGTAGATTCTTAAATGCTGGGCTAAATACGTGTATTACAAAAGTAATAGGACCATATTCTCTATTTTTACAGATCTACTAGTAATAGTGAGGGATAGAAATATAACTGACAGTCAGAATTGAATGGTTTAAAGCAATATATCCCAAAATAATCAAACTAATCATTTTTAGTAATAGAAAATTTGAAAGAAAGGAGTTTGATATATCATACAAAAGATAATCATAAGAAAGTCAATGATGAATCCATTCATATAAAAAAAAGTATTTATTAAGATAAAGAGTATTATCAGAGATAAGTAGCACAGTTTTTAATAACAAAATAGACTATTGTTTGAGAAGAAATCCTGTGTGTATTTATCAATAATGGATGATGGTAGCAGGCCTTCCCTGGCCCCTGGGGCCCAGCCCCCAGTTCCTTGTTCTGCATGTCAAAGTGGCTAGCTCACAAGGCCATGACACAGACTTGCGGTTCTCCTGTTTATCCACCTGAGACATATGTGCTCCACGGGAACATCTTGACCTTTTCTGCTCTGGTGGACTTCCTGATAAGGGAAGTTTCGGTATCTAACAATGGCAGATGTCGCAACTGAATTTCTCCCCTCTCCCTCCCTCTCTTGAGTAACTTTCCACTTCTGCTGCTTGGGGGTATAAAAGGAGATGATGTTAGTAATAAAGTGGTGACTCCTGGATGAAGAACCTTGGTGTCCTGTGTACTTCTTAACCTCACCGTCCCTCGCCGGACTCGGCTCCGTTAGACAGACGTGGCAAATGGAACTTTAAAATTCATGAGAAAAAAACAGCAGGTATAAGTAGAAGAATGAAAACTCACAATACAACTAGAAAACTTTTATATCTTCACCAATGAATAGAATAAGTAGAAGAGCCTTATTAGTCAAATTAAGCTGATATTTGTATTTACAGCCAAAAAACATATAACACATTATTTTTTAATTAGAAGTGATAAATTTACCAGGATGCACCAGAAAAAAAAGATCTCAACAATTCAAATGACTGAAATAATATAAAGCTTATCCTTTGACTAAAAGTTATTCAATTAGAAATAAATAACCAAAACATGTAGGTGATATCCATTCTGTGGAATTGAATTAGCATTAGCATAACTCCACATAATGTACTTATTAAATAAGAATGGCAAGAAAAGTTAAAAATATTTAACTAAATAAAACAAGTATATAGAAAATTAAATGGGATGCAAGCAAATGCATTTAACTTAGAAAAAACTTAAACATTTACATGTCTCTATCAAAAAAGAAAAAGACTTAATTTATTCATTTAATCATGCAAGTAAAAGTATTAAAAATATGTAGTAATTTGTGTCCCTCTTTAGAAAATATGATTGTGTAAACAAAATTCAATAGCATCTAGGGTGCAAACACATATTAAAACTAAAACTTAAATCCAGTAAGTTTACAAGATAAAAATCTTATAACAAAAAGAAACAAACAATTTTTATGCTATCAAGGAAGTTTGAAAACTAAAATTTAAAAAATTAAATAATCTGAGAAATGAAGTGTTTAGGGAAGCATTAAATGAAAAGTGAGCAAGACCTGGAAAATGTAATCTACAAATCATCACTGACAGGATTAAAGAGAGTCTAAATAGAGGAAGATCTGCGATATGATACTGGTTTAAAAATCTCAGTGAAGAGTCAGTGATCTTCAGGTTTACTAGAGGCTCACTACAGTTCTAATCAATGTACTCATTTATGTTGTTCCCATAAGATAAAGTTACTTTAAACTGTTTGTGATGGAATATACTTATCATTGGAGAGCCTCAGGAGGCTCAGGCAGGAAGATTGCAAGTTCAAGGTCAGCCTTAGCAACTTAGTGAGGCCCTAACCTTATTAATGAGAACCTGACTCAAAAATAAAAAAAATAAAATAAAAAGAACTGGGAATATGGCTGGGTTGTGGCTCAGTGGTGTAGTGCTCACCTAGTACGTGTGAGGCCCTGGGTTTGATCCTCAGCACCACATATAAATAAGTAAAATAAAGGTACTGTGTCCACTTAAAACTAAATAAAATAATAATAATAATAATAATAAAGGACTGGGTATGTGGCTCAGTGGTTAAGTGCTTCTGAGTTCAATAACCAATACCAAATAAATACATAAATAGTAATAAATAAATAAAAATTAATTTAAAACTATTATGAAATTAAAAACCAAGACTAGATAAAATAATCTTAAACATAAAAAAGGTGAATGACTTATGCAGACTTCTTATAGATTTGTTGTACAATATTATAGAAATTTTCTTTACAGAAAATTATGTAATTCTTTTTGTCAATGGGAGGATAAAAAATCAATCAATAAAACATAACAGAAAAATTAGAAAGAGATTTTTGATTGATTTTGTATAAACATGGCCAGTCTGTTTACTAGGGAATAATACTCTCCAGAAATGCTGCTAAAGCATTTAAATAGTTATATAGAAGATAAAATGATCATCAATATTTAGCTACATTAAACATAAATACGTATTCAAGTTAGACCATAAACCTGAAAATAGAAGTAAATATATGCAGTTTCTCATGAGACTATTTTCATGGTAAAGTTTTCTACAGAAAACAGTAATCATATAAAATGATTTATATCTGCTCACCAAAAAACAACATTCTGACATTAAGTTGAATTAAGAATTTATCAATAATATGTATACCTCACTAATAAATTATACATATATAAGAAATTTACATAACAAAATATTATAAACAAACAATATATATATACCCAAATGTGAAAAAGAAAATGGATAAGTCTTGTGAAAATACATTACAAAAGGAGATAGACTGATCAATAAATTCATAAAACGTGTCAGTATTAATAGCATTGGTAAAATGCAAATTCAAATCAAAATTGATACCACTTCTCTCACTCTCCTTGAAGGGCTAATGTTATAAAACTTAAGACAAGTCTAGGGTTGTGGCTTAGTGGTGGAATGCTTGACTAGTATGTGTGAGGCACTGGGTTTGATTCCATCATTACATATAAATAAATAAAATAAAGGTTCATTGACAACCAAAAAAAATTAAAAAAAAAAACTTAAGACAATGACAAAAACAGGTTGTCAAAAATGGGAAGCAACTGGGAATCTAATATATACGAAAATGTAAAATCACATAATCACCAAAATCTATTAATAAAGTTTTTTTGCAGTTCAATTAAAAATGCAACATCTATTAAACCAAGAATATCCCTAATAATTTTTCCAAATTAAAATTTTTGTATACAAATGACCTACACAGTGTTTTCATAACAACTTTGTAATAGACATGCAATTGGAAACAATCTAAATGTTCAATTGTAGCAGAATAAATATATAAAAAAGTGTGTATATTCATAGAATGTAATAGTTGCCATCAAATAAGAAGAAACTAATTGCTTATTTTCTCAACAAAATGAGTGAATCTCAAAAGTTTGAGTTAAAGAAGTTGAACAACAAACATGCACATTCAGTATTATAATTACATTCATGAAATTTAAGATTAAGCAAAAATTATCATGGGAGAAATGCAGACAGTTGTTATGTTTGGTGTTCAAGTGGGAATCAATTACAAACATTATCCAAGGAATTTTTTGAGATGTTAGAAATGTTTGACACCTTGATTATTCTTTGGGTTGGTAAGGAATACATTTTTCAAAATGTATCAAACACTACACTTCTCTGTCCATTTATCTGTATCAAAACATTATCTAATAAATAAGAAATAGTGAAACTATAATTCTATATAGAAATAAAATGGAATAGTGAAGGAAATTTTGAAATGTGATGATTGCTGAAATATTTCTTACTTGCTAAGCAATTCGAAGTAATGTGTAAGTTGGGCACTGTTTAAAATACTGAAAGAATTATGTATGTTAAAACTTTTGATATGAAACCAATTTCCATGTATGTATGAATTTGTTAGGAGGAACCCAACTACTATGTAGAACCATAAAGCTACAATAAAAAAAATTAACCAAACCTTTTGAGAATAGCTGTTGAAATTAAAGACATTGATAAATGGTTGCTTTTTTATTTTCTCTTTATAATATGAATTCAACTAAATGATAAATACATATATCCAGGAAGCAAATCAATATTTTGTTACTTATGAAACTAAACTATCTAAAGAATGTAAACTACTTTTGTGACAATAGGATTTTAAATATTTCACCCTAAATTAAATGTGCATACTAATTTAGTCACTGTCCTGCTACTAAGCACATGTCCTAATCCTGGATGTCCACCTGAAATGACTTCATGGGTAACTGCAGGAGGAACATGCAGGATGTATGCAGGAAATAGAAATTTTGAGAGAAAAGATGGAAGGAAGGAAGGAAGGAAAGAAGGATGAAAGGGAAGGAGGAAAAGGTGGGAGGGAGAGAGAGAAGGATGAAAAAAGAGAAGAAGAGAAAGAAATTTCAGTATGAAATTTAGTGCGTGGAAAGAGCATTGCTACGTAGATAGAATTTGATGTGCTTGTAGTGACTCGTTACTTGAGAATCATAGTAAATTTGAAATTTATCTTTTAACTCTTTCAACCTCTTTTTTTCAACTCCTTTTTTCCCCACATCTTTTGAAAGATCATATTTCTAATACCCACTAATTCAAGTGATATAACTTAATATCATTTCTGTTCAAAAAAATATTTAGATTACCTTAGGTACTTGTTTTATTGCTATGATTAATCTCAATTTATGCTGACAAGTCATTTAACAAAGGATCTATGTATTCTTTATTCTTTTTATTTTGTTTTAGTGCTATAAAAGTTATTTCCACAAATAAATTTTTTTCTCTTACCTAGACAAAATTAGAGGTGGTGAGTTATGAAGAGGAAGTACTCATACTTGCCGATTTGAGATAGTGCTGTCTCAACTACTCTCTAACCAACACTCCACAAGAAGTTACTTCTCATTCTACATGCACACTTTGCATTCTGTACTGTGGACATATGCACATATAAAGTAATACAACAAAGCTTACATTAAACATTCTTTTAAACTGTAACAATTCAGACATAGAGCTCTCCTAGCAATGGCACTTTCACCAAGGAGCTGATGCCAATTCCTGCCTCATGTCTCCAAGAGCAGAAAACTCTACGTCCAAGTATCTAATGTGGATTTCTACTTTTTTCTAAGAAAAATTTCCTTTACACTGTGCTTTTTGGCCATACTTGTGGCTTTCCGTAGCATTCATCTCAGATAATAAGTCCTTCAGGCTTATTTGTGAGTACATTCTTTATATTCACAGATAATGTTCACTATTGTGTCTTACAGAATTAACAGTGAAAATTAGCCAATTCTTCAGGTATGAGTGTTAGCTAATAGTTAGGACATCTGCTTAACGAGTGTTTGGGAATGTGCTTCATTCATTTTTTTCTATGTATCTTTTCATTTGAAGATATGCTATGTTCAAAAACTTGATAAAATACCATTTAAAATTGAAACCATGCATGTTCTCTAATTTGTACTTTGAATTTTTAATAATGTATCTAATATCCCTTCCTGTTTAAAATGTTAGTTAATTTATTCATTTAATATTTAAGTACCTTACATGAGAACTGTTCCATTTTTTTTGAACAGAGAAGAAGCAAAACAAAATCCTTATGCTCACAAAGCTTATGTTTTAATGGAAAGACTATTCATGAGGAAAGAAAACACAAATATTCTGCACTGTCACCTACTAAGTGATGTGATGAAAAGTAAAGTGGTGTAAGAGGTTTCATAATAAGGTTATAATCTTTTGGAAAAATTGGTTAGACATTGAAAAACCATCAAAAGGGAGAGGAGATGAGAAAAAAATGGCCCAGCATACATTTAGCCACACAATTTACCAGACATATCAAAACGGATAGCTCAAAATCTTGACACTAAATGTGCTTCATTTACCCACTAACTGATCAAAATAATTTAAATCTGAAAGACTGAGGCTACATATACACTCTCAGTTTCCTATAGGTACCATAACCTCCTGTTTTCTGACGCTTCAGTGATACATACATTACAGGTTGGGTTCTCAAAGGCACTGATTTCATTACCTTGAAACAATAGACAAATAACTACTATGTGAATACATGAACTTAGACTTGTTCTTATTGAATGGAACATAATAATAAAGAAGGTATTTAAAAAGTTCCAATTTAAAATAAAATAATTTTGAATATGTTCTGCCTGCTTAATTAATAAAAGTTATCTCTCTTTTTCATGTCCTGTACTATGTGCTGAATGATCTGTCATTCATTTCTATATACCTACTTATATTGGCCCCAAGTAATAGAAAACTATTTTCACTGTGGAAGATGGCCTTGCCCCATGTCTAAATAATAGGTGTCACTCAGCCAACTGAGACAGATTTTAACACTGGAAATCTGAAAGCTTCATCAAGGTCCTGGATTGATAGTGGCTGGTAAATGAGGTTTGCATATCCACCCTGACAAAGAGTATTAAAGGTGATACTTCCTGTCAGAAAGTCTGAGAATTTTATAGTCTTATATTGTGGTCCTGGGACTTTTGTCCTCCATAGTATCATTCTCTCCTCTCTGTGTTCTGGTACTGAGGTACACTCTTTAAGGTTTTAAAGAATAGCTATGTAATTGATTTCTATTATCACTTCTGCTGTAACCATATTTTATGTAAACAGTGGACCTGAACATGTGCTGATTTCTTTTAAAGCTGGAGGAAAGAGTTTGGGTTAAAATAACCTAATGAATCAATGCCTATTCAAATCATTTTTGCCCCAGAAATTTAATGTTAGCTTTTATGTATATGATCATTTTTATGTACTCCTTCATGTTATTTAACTTTCTTTTCATTTAAAGATAAAAAAGAATGTTCATAATTACTTACCATAGCAACCACTGTAGAAGTACATTCAAATACCAAGACTGGCACAGAGTTCACTGTTGATCTAATCATGACGAACAGTGTGCAAGATGACCCTGTGCAGTTATTTTGAAGCCTTTGTATCATGATGAGTACAGTAAATGTACTAGGAGTAGAATTGTTTTTAATCAACACAAGTGAATAATATCATCATCGTCATCTTCTTCCTCCTCCTCCTCAACTGAAACAAAAGCTATCCTGAGTGATTTATATAAGACCCAATGCTATTGTGGAACATTTGATTACATACTCAATGTTGAATATTAATTGTATAATTATGTGAAAAAATGCTTGTGCCTATATTACCTAGATACACATATGAACAATTTGATGTATGTACACAAAGGAGAAAAAATTTAACCTACATTTTATATGCCTATCCTTCAAATCAGTTATAGATAATTTGATAATATGTATGATTAAAATATTATCAATTAGATGAATAAGTGACAATATATTTTATAGTATTGCAACACATAAATGTAAATACTTTCAATATATTTAGTCTTCAACTCCTTTTATCTGGTTTACAAAATCTTTCATCTTCATTTGAATTACTTTTGTAGTCATGTAGTTTTTCATAAACCCTATAAATAACTAATTGTAAGAAGCCCAAGTATATTTCCTGGTTGCATGAAATGATCTTTTCTCCTCCCTTTGTCCATTCATTCACTGAAATGTTACACACACACACACACACACACACACACAGAGAGAGAGAGAGAGAGAGAGAGAGAGAGAGAGAGAGAGAATTTTTTAATATTTGTTTTTTAGTTTTTGGTGGACACAACATCTTTCTTTATGTGGTGCTGAGAATTGAACCCAGTGCCCTGTGCATGCCAGGCGAGCGCGCTACCGCTTGAACCACATCCCCAGCCCTTAAGCATTTTCTTTTATCTCAGTTACTTATTTTTGCTAGCACTACTTTAACTTATATTTGCTAAAAAAGTTATAACTTAATTTGACTAGTATATGGTATCCTTATTTATAACATTATTAAGTGTACTAAGTAGAGGGCAAATGAAAAAAATCACTAGCTATAAGAAAGCAAATTCTATCTATCCCCTTACTTTGGAAACACACATACTCCACCACATACACACATAAATAATGTATCACCTTTCCCTATTCTATATCCTAATGATTTACCACTTTCTATAATATTCCAATTCTTAAATGTGATCTTTTTGGGGAATGGAGATACCAGGAATTGAACTCAAGGACACTTTACCACTGAGCTACATCCTCAGCCGTATTTTTTATCTCATTGAAAGATAGGGTCTCACTAAATTGCTTAGTGCCTCACTTTTACTGAGGCTGACTTTTAATTTGGGATTCTTCTACCTTAGGCTCTTGAGCTGCTGAGATTACGTGCATTCGCCCCTGCACTCACTCCAATTCTTAAATATGTTGTTCACTTCTTATATCATTGCACATTAGATAATAGAACTCAAATTAGAATTTAGACTTCACCAAAAGAAAATAAGAAGCGTCTGCATTTTACATAATCTTTTCATTTTATGATTCATTAAATTGCTTGAGATATTTTCTTCATTCATGGGTATATGCTAGTAAAAAGGTAACTGAACAATAGTAGAAGAAGACATGGGGGTCCAGGCTACCTGCTTATGCAAGTTGTTTGTACTTTCTGGTCCTTCCTATGCTTTATTTCTATTATAATTTTCAATTGATTTCCCTTCAACCTGCCGAAAACATTATGTCTCTGATGATATAAGTCTAAAAGAAACAGCTAATCATGGGCCAATTCAGAAATGCAGAGTCACTTGGTGTACTCGAGTAAGTAATTGTATCTCTTGTCAGAGTTTTATAGCATGACAAAGGATACTTCTTTTCAAATGCATAAAATTATTTAGTATTGTTAACTTGCATTTATTTTAGGACTTGAGGGTATATTGTGTGATTGTCTCACTGGGACTTGCTATAAATATTATTGATGCTTGTTTCAGTTGGCTTTTGTATCACTATGACTAGAATGAATACTTGACAAGAACAACTTAGAAGAGAGAAAATTTCTTTGGGACTTATAGTTTTCTGAGGTTTACTCATGCTATTGCTCTGGGACAAAGAAAGGTGAGGCAGCACATCATGGGGGAAGTGTGTGGTGGAGGCAAGATGCCAGCTCATGGTAGGGTCAGGAAACAGAATTGTTGGCAGGGGGGACCCAAGGGAAGAACAACATTTTTATGGTATAGTTCTAGTGACCTACCTTTTTAATCATACCCGACCTGCCCACATTTACCAGAACATTCAAGAACATTCCAAATAAAATGGACTGATTAGTTTATAGCTCTCACAGTCCAACCATTTCACCTGTGAACGATCCTACATTAACACAGAGGCTTTGGGGGAACACCTTATATTTAAACCATAATCTTCTGCCCCTGGCCCTCAAAAACTCATGTCTATCTCAGAATGCAAACTGCATTTAGTTAATGTCTAAGAATCTCATAGTCTTAAAAGTTCCAGGATTTCCCCCAAGTCCAAGTCCAAAGTTTCCTCTGAGACTCAAGGCAAATTCTGAGCTGTAAGCTCTTGGAAATATCAAAAACAGGTATCCAAATCAAAAGAAAGTTACACATGTCCAATATACAGTGGCACAGAGTAAACATTAACATCCCAAAAGGGAGGAACTGGGACAGAGAAAGAAGGCATGAAGCAAAAGCCAGACTCAAACTCAGGCAAACAGAACCCTAGCTGTGTCCATGACTCCATGTAGAACATCATGATGCATGGCTGCAAGATGTTGTTTCCAAAAGTTTTGGGAAGTCCTGGCATTCTTCCTTTCCCAGTTCCTGTACCCAAAGAGTCTCTTTAAGCCTGGTTATCTTGGCAGATGTCAGCTCTTCTCAACAAACAGCCCACATTACTGATATCTTTTTATTTCTGTGATCTCCATCTCTGTTTTAGCTTCATATTCCAGATTTATGCGTAATTCTTTCAGGGGCTTCCTACGAAGACACCAGCCCTGCTACAATTTATATAGTTCCCCAAGCCTTTGTTTGAAACTCATTGGAAGCCTTCATGACCCCTTAAATCCAGTATTCTGCATTCCTAAAGAATGAGCACCACAGGGATGATCCAAGGTCTTCTCCCAAGATGTGCAATATCTGAAATTTCTGAGACCATGACTTCAGTGGCCTCTGAGTGCCTGGGTAGCTGATTACAGTGAAACAATTATCTGGGATCTCCTGTAGAAGAAGAGTACCCTCATAATCACTTCCCACATTACTTTTCTACATCCTTGGACCTGCAGTGGGTGTGATCTTGCAAATTCCTGATATACCCTCAAACCTTCCTTTTTATGGTTTCTGTGTGAAGTTCTTAGCATAATTTTAGTAGTTGTAATCTCTTTAAGCAAAACTTTCTTGGATCAGGTTTTATATGAGCTTTTCTGGTCAAACTGATAGTTTAAAAAAATATAATTATTTTCTGCTCTATGTTCCCACAGTAAACCTGGCTCAATGCTGCCAGAAATATCCATACCACTGACTAAATGCTATTCTACCTTGAAATTTCTTCCCCCAGATTAATCAGTCCATCACTTTTGAATTCAGCCTCACACAAAGACTCAGGACATGGGCAAAATATGGACAAGTTCTTTATATAACCTAAGTGTTCTCTAGTTCAATTTCCAATAGAGTCCTCATTTACCTATGAAACCTCATGAACACAGTCTGCATTTCCTATTAGCATTCGGGTGTTCTGAGTTAATACCAGAATTTCCAAAAATGTTACTTGCAATATTTTAAGACTTTTTCAGCATTCATTTCTAAGCTTTTCCAAAGGCTTCTGAACCACATCATCAGGTTAGTCATAAAAATGACCAAACTTCTTGGTGCCAATTAGTTTTACTGAGCTATTATATTTCTGTGACCAAAAATATCCAACAAATAAACCTTAGAGGAAGGAAATTTATTTTGGCTCATGGTTTCAGTGGTTCAGTCCATAGATGACTGATACCATTGCTCTGGGACAAAGTGAGGCAGCACACATGGAGTAAGGTCCCAGTGGAGAAAAGCTGTTCAGTTCATGGTAGAGTCAGGAAGCGAGACAGGGTGCAGAAAGGGGCTGCAGAGAAAAACAACCCTTCCATGGAATACCCAATTGACCCATCTCCTGAACTTATGCCCCACCTGTCCTCATTCATTATTTATTCCATTCTAGGAATGGACTGATTAGATCATGCGTCTTTCAGTCTAGCTTTTTCACCTCTGAATATTCTTGCATTGAGAGAGGAGATCTGGAGGAACCTATTATCCAAACCATAACAATAACTTTTCCTAACTCTAAAATCTCTGAAAGCATAGGATGTATTGAGTAATATTGCCCAAGCATGATCCCTTTCACTGCAGTTTAAGTGTTTTGAATTTATCTCTAAGATTCAAAACAGAAAGTCTCCTGTGCTTTGGCTTTATGGGTTAGAACAGGATTATCAGAAAGAAGTCAAAAACTTCTACCAGGTATTATGTCATCATTTGTGGTGGGCAAGTCAAAATGCAAAATATATTTTTTAATTTGAAAGGATGATGAAGCATTTCTAATATTTTGGACCCCTACACAATCAACCAGTGGAAAATATATCTTGAACCTAATTTCCTGGAGTGTATGAGTTTGTATCTATATTTTATTTCTATAATCATGAATATTGATTCAGTGTGATATTCTGCAACATGACAAACTGACCTAAATCTCGTAGGAATAAACATTACAAAGCTTAGGAAAGTTTAGTACACTGTTGTAAATATGTAATGGGTCATTTCCCAACTAAATGTGAAATATTTTAGATCATGCTCCCTGATAAAGGTGGAAAAACAATGCATTTTCCTGATCAGTAGCTATGTACCAAGTATCTGAGGCCATGCCAATTCTCTCTATTAAAGATACCATAAGGGTATATCAGCTGCAATTTTGCCTATGAACTGTTTGATTTTTGTCATAGTTCATTTTCCACATTTAGTTATTTTGAGAAAAAATAAAGATACATAAAATGATAAGGACTCTTGTGTTTTCTCTTGTGACTGTGGACAACAGGATTCTTCAGAGCCTTACAATTTGCCTTTTTGTATAATAAAAATTCTTAATCTCAGTCCTTCACTCTTCTACTATATATAAACATATACACAAACATATGTATGATGAATTGCACACACACATATGTATGAATAAATGTTTAAGCTATTACCAAGTATGTACATATGTATGGTGCAATTACACATTGTTGGACTAGGAAAATTTCCACTATATATGTACCTAAACATAATGTAAATCAAAACCAAGCCAGGAATACATTATTTACATTTTTCCTCATAAAATTCCTCTTCAGTAGGGGTGCTGTAGTGTTACAGAAACCTTCAGGTATTGCCATCAACTAGAAATGAATATTAAAAAGTCCTGAAAATCTTTGGTTTCCTTTTTACCAAGTGTAATATTATTTGAATAGTTATAGTTGCCTGTGGGGTAAACTAGGAGATCATTAGTGTATGTACTTGTCATTGTGTTTTAGAATTCTTCAGTTAATGATTTCCAGGTTTGAAAATTTTTCTACATTCAGAATCTCAGCAAGAGCTTATGGTCAGACTTAAAGGAAATTGTGAAAGTAAAATAGAGAGGACTTATGTACATTTCTCTCAGTTTTCTTGATGACTGAATATTACAAAATTATAGTACAATATCTTTTTTTAATCACAAAATTTAGAACAACCTTATCTTTATGTGCAAGTTTCTGTATATAAGTTGAATTAAACTCCTACATCCATTTGGGGAGAACTGACGTCTTTACTAGGTAGTACTCATACTGTTACATCCATCAGTATTCCATTCTTTATTATCTCTAAATAATATTCTATAATATGAATATTTTAATTATATATTTAGTAGTTGGTGTATATTTAGTTTTAACATCTCTTGTTTGATGTTACTAACATTTATATGAGTTTTTGTGTAGACCTACATTTTTATATATCTTAGGCTTACTTTTTTTTTATGGTGCAGAATATTGAACTTAGGCCCTATGCACATGATGCAAGCACTCTACCAACTGAGCTATATCCCCAACATTTAGGTATACTTTTTGAAGTAAAATTTTTGGTCATATGATAATTTTATGTCTATTCATTTGACAAAATGTCTTCTAATTCCTAGGGGGCTGTACCATTTGCCACCATTTTACAACATCAACATATTATTGTTCTAATTTGATATATCCTCATCAACTTTTGCTATTAACTAACTTTTTTTGATTCACATCAGTTAGCAGATGTAAAGTGATATTCAAATTGGTTTAATTTGCATACCTTTGATGAATAATAAGTGAGTATATTTTCATATGCTAATTATATCATTTGCATGTCTTTGAGAGAGATCTATTCAAAATCCTTGTCCATTTTTAAATTCTGTTATCTTATTTATTATTAGTTGTCAAGAATTTCTTACAGGGGCTTGGGTTGTGGCTCAGTGGTAGAGAACTTCTCTAGTATCTTTGACACACTAAGTTTGATTCTCAGCATCACATATAAATAACAAATAAAACAAAAGTCCATCAATAACTAAAAAAATGTCTCTTACATATTCTAGGTGCAAGTTTCTTGACAGATATATGATTTGCATGTTTTTCCATTTTATGTATGATCTTGTAAGATTCTTAGTTGTGTTCTTTGAATTTTTCAAATTGTGATGTTCAACTTATTTATTTTTTTCTCTTGTTATTGTGTTTTTGGTATCGTATTTGGGAATTCTTTGTAATTTCAGTGATATAAATATTTGACTCTGTTCTATTTTTTTTCCTTCGAGAGTTTCATAGTTTTAGCTTTTTCACTAGCCTTCTTGAGTTTCTTTTTTGCATATGGTATTAAATAAAGGTTAATTTTTGTGTGTGTGTGTCTATATAGTTACCAAAACACCCTTTATTTATTTTTGGATGTTTATAGGTGGTATTTAATTTTTAAATTTTCAACCTGTTGATTAATGGTGTAGAGAAATGCAGTTAAATTTTACATGTTGCTCTTAGACCTTGTAACTTTTCTTGATTTACTTTCAGATCTAGAACATTATTTTTGTAGAGGTATGTTCAGATTTTCTATATAGAAATTTGTTATATGAAAATAGAAACTCCAATGAGTACTTTTTCTGTTGAAATGTTTTGGTTTATTTTCTTGCATATTTCTCTGGATAAAAGTTATAGTTTTATACTTAATGGGAATGATGAAAGTGTACATTCTGATATGGCTTCCAGAAATAGAGGAAAATAATTCATTTTGTCATGCATATAATGTTAGTTTTGTTTCAACTTTACTAAAGATATTTTTTAGTTTTCTAAGAATTTTTATCCTAAAAATATGTTTACTGTTTCTGAATTATTTAATATATTATTTACTATTAAATAGTTTTTATTATTAAGTAGGTTTATATGACAGATTATGTTGATTCATTTTCAAAGGTTGAACAGGACTGAATCCCTAAATTAAATGCTAATTTGTTCTTCTGTTTAAATAAATTTATACATTACTTAATTGTATTTGTTAATATATTTTTAAGGTTTTTGCATCTATATTATGAGAGATATTGATTTATAGTTTTTTCTTATATTTGTTAGTTAAAATATTATTATATTTCTCTAATTCTGAAATAGAAATAACAATAGATTTATAGAATGATTGGGAAGGGTTCCCTCATCTTCAATCTTCTGAGAATATTATGCATAATTAGTATTAGTTCTTCAAAGTTTAAATATTTAGCAATATTCCCCAGTAAAACAATTATATAATTAAGACTTTATTTTTGTGAGGTTTTAATTTTTTCTTAATTGGCATAGCAGCATTAAAATCATCTATATTACAGTAAATTGTAATGACTTATACTTTTCTAAATATTTTCATATTTATTTAAATCCCCAAATTCACTTGTGAAAATCTTTCCACAATATTCTTTTCTTATCTTTTAGAGTATCAATAAAGATATACTCTATTTCATTTCTGATATTAGTAATTTGTGTCCTGCTCTTTCTCTTTTGTCTTCTAGAGTTTTCTCAGTTTTATTAATGTTTTCAAAGAGCCAGCCTTTTTAGTATAATTGTTTTCATCCATTGCTTTTCTTTATTTGAGAAAAACTGAACAAACACATTGAAATACATTAATGAGATACAATGTAAAGTTTGATACATGTACACATTGTATAATGTTTATATCATATTAAATTTATAACTTTGTTACGGTAAAAACTTTCAAAATCCTTTTTTCTTGCTTTTTAAAATGTACATTATTGTTATCTCTAGTCAGCATATTGTGCAGTAGTACCCTGCAGCTTTTCATTCTTAACTGTAACTTTGTACCTTACTGATCAACCATATCCCATTTATCTATCCTTACTTTCCCTAGCCTATGATAGTCATCATTCTATTCTCAACTTTTATGAGATCAACTGTTTTTAAATTCTACATAAGTGAGGTCATGGAATACTACACATGCCTGGCATATTTGATATAACATAATTATTTCTAGTTTTATTCATATTTTTCCTAATAACAGTATTTTATTATTTTTATGACTGAATAGTATTCTATAGGGTTTATGTACTACATTTTCTTTGTCCATCAATCTGTTGATGGACAGTTCAGTTCTTTCCATCTCTTGACCATTATAAATAATGCTGCCATAAACATGGGAGTTCAGAAATCATATAAACATACTGATATAATTTCCTTTGGTTATATACATAGTAGTGGTATTGGAGTATTAAATGGTAGTTATATTTCAATTTTTTTTAGAAAATTTCATACTGTTTTCTATATAATGACTGTACTAATTTGCATTCCTATGAATAGTGGGAATACCATCATTGGCATTTGTTCTCTTTAGTCTTATTTTCTTCTCTTTAGTCTTTTTAGTGATAACCATTCTTACTGGAATGAGATAACATCTTACTGTGGTTGTAATTTGTATTTCACTGATTATTAGTTATGTTGAGTATTTTCATATGCCTATTGGACATTTATATGAGAAGTGTCCATTTAAGTCTTTTGCCTACTTATTTATTTATCCTATTGAGTTCTTGCTACTCTGTACTCCCTAGAGTTGAAGGATTGGTGATAAAGGCAAATCTTTCTTCACTGTTTTCTTCAATGTATCTTTTCTTATTATTATACTGAAACTAGGCAATGTGTTCTCTCATTTGGCTTCCACTATTTCTTGAGAAAATAGTCTCATGTGTGAGTTACTGTTGGTATGTCTCTTGAAATGATGTTGAAAGTTCAGATCTTATTTAAACCTTGTATTTTGTCAGTTTTTCTCTGACTCTGTTTCAGTTGGAAAAACAAATGTTACCTTGTTATTGTTAGGTGGGTATAAAAGTTCAGGTTCTTTAGTTAGCCTCCACTCCTACCTAGGAGGTGCAGAATATTTGTTACTTCTGGGGAATGTGGAGAACAGAATCCTGTTTACATTTACACCCTCTTCATGGTAATAAAGAGCTGCTTTGCTTTTAGTCCCTCACCTGGCCTTAACTTTCACCAGGTTGGTTACCTCATTACCAATGAATATTAGGGAATTTATTCCATTAGGTAGCAATTGGGTCCATTACGTATCCACTGACAATGCTCTAGGGGCGAGTAAAGGACCATGATACCTTATGACATTAGTGATATCAGTGGTAGGGTAGGACTGGAAAAAGAGAATATGTATGATGAAGTCCTGTCTTCAATTACATGTTTGTAGGGAAGTTCTTATTATAATAAATCAGTGATAAAAGTTCTGGCTTTCTTCTTAGCCATTTCGGATACCACTTCAATACTAGGGATGCTGTGTCTGATTATAGCCTGGCATAGAGAATGTCTAGGTACTCCATTCAGAATTTCTACCAGAGATGGGTATGAAGCCAGTGTTTTGCATGTATGTATATGTGTGTGCGTGTGTGCACACAAGTGTGTTTTGTTAGAGGAGAATGGCTATTATCTAAGAATATTCTGTCTTGGTAAGTTGTTTCTTGCTTTTGCCTTTGGCTAAAAGGATCAATTTATCAGTCTGTTCTTCCCCTCACCCCCCTCCCATTTTGGTGCCTCCTTTTTCTTTTTTCTTTTTTTTTAAATTATTTTTTCTCTTTGGTTATACATGTATTTGACATATTATACATATATGGAGTATAACTTCCCATTTTTGTGGTTATACATGATGTATAGTTACACCTGTCATATATTCATACATGAAGATAGAAAAGTTATTGCCATTCATTCTATTGTCTTTTCCATTACCATTCTTTCTTCCTTCACTTCATTCCCCTTTGTCTAATCCAGTTAACTTCTGTTATTCCCTTCCACCCCCTGATTATTGTGAATCAGCATATGTATATCAGGGAGAAACATTTGGCCTTTCATTTTTTTTTTTGGAATTATCTTATTTCATTTACCATTATAGTACCCAGTTCCATTCATTTACCAGAAAATTGTATCATTTGATTCTTCTTTAAGGTGGAGTAATATTTCATTGTGTATATATTCCACATTTTCTTTATCCAATCATCTATTGAAGGACACCTAAGTTTATTCCATAGGTTGGCTATTAAGAATTGAGCTTCTATAAACATTGATGTGGCCTTGTCACTATGGTATGCTGATTTTAAATTGTTTGGGTATATGCCTAGGAGTAGGATAACCAGGTCAAATGGTGATTCCATTCCAAGTTTTCTTGCTCTTTAGGGGTCTTGTTGAGGAATGCAGTTTCTAAGCTGACATGATGGACATTTGGGCCTGTTTTTTCTTCTAATAGGTGCAGGGTCTCTGGTCTAGTGCCAAGGACCTATCCATCTGTTCTTGGACTTACTTTCTTTGTACTTGATCTACACCTGTTTTTCTTTCCAATTTGCCAACTTCTCTTGACTGACATTTACATGGAAGAAATGGGGTCAGAGTCTGATCATTTTTCCATTCCTCATCAGTCTTTTTCTAACTTCAACTTTTAGAGTTTTATTGTGCTCCTTTTATGTGCATTGTTTACCATTATGTTATATACTTACTGTAAGGAACAAGGAAAATTAAATATTCCTAGATGCAGAAGTCCTGTTACAGAATTTGAAAATTTATGGTGATCTCTTTACTGAAGGAACTGTCCTCTATTTACCAATCATCCATTATTGGGTTCTTCTGATTGCACAGAATGGTTAAAGCCCTAGTTGACATTCAGATATTCTGTGTTCCTTTTATTTCCTTATCTCAGTAAGTGCCATTCTAATTTTTTCACTGATTATTATATTATACTTGAGTTCTGATGATTGAGACCTTCTAAATGTCCTCTCATTTTTCATGGTCCTGTTCTATCCATCGATATTATTAATCTTTGTTAACTAATGACTTGTGCTACCATTATTCTGACTAATTGAGGTTAGTTACAACTACAATTTAGTAATTTTATTATTAGTAAGAATTTTGTAATTGCTATTGTATCTCCCATCAGGTCGTTTTAAATTACTTTTCAAAAGAAGTATCCTATGAGACATTCACATAATCCAATTATTTAATAGGAGTATTGATGTGATATAATATATTAATGACTTTTGATTCTGCCACAGAAATCTTGTTATTTATCCAAGCTAATTATGTAGAACCCATCCTAGAGAAAAAATATAAACCCTGTTTTGAAGACCTGAATCTAATCCTTGACAATTAGAATAGATGGTTTCTTCTCTATTTATAAAGTCATTGAATACATTTTGTGTGATTCTAATATTTCTTACATCGTATTTTTCAAGAAGTTTTATTTTTATAGGACTTTGATAGGCATCAGTCAATAAAAGTTACAGATTCCTAGGACTGTGCTTCAAGTTAAAGCGAGTAGTAGACCCTAAGTAGATCAGTGGTTGCTAGAGTCTGGTGCTAGGAGAGAAATTTACTTCTGAAAGACTTAAGGAATTTTTTGAAAGAGGAACTATTGTGTTGTTTATGGAAGTGGTTATTTAATGGTAAGTGGTTATCAAAATTCAAATCTGTATAATAAAAGATAAATTCTACTGAATGTAACATATCTTTTATAATTAATTTATAATTAATTTTATAATTAATAAATATTAATTATAAAATAAAGTGGATTAAATGTGAAAAAAAATGAGATCTGGGCCCAAACTCTTAGGGTCAAGCAATCTTCTTCTTTCAGCCTCCAAAGTAGCTGGGAGTATTAGAGAGGCACTTGGTTTTAATATTGGCTGTAGTTATTCAACTCATTTTATAGATGTGAAAATAAAAAATCTGAGAGGCTAAATAACTTGCCCAAGGTCACACAGCAAGTGGCAGGGTCAGGATTTGAACCCACACAAGTCAGACTCCAAACTCAAAGATGCTGCCTCCCTTCCCACCCCTTAGCTGCCCAGATGCAAAGGCCACCTCAGTGACTCTTTTTTAAAATTAATTAATTTATTATTAGTTCTAATCAGTTACACATGATAGCAGAAAGCTTTTCAATTCCTTATTCACAAATGGAGTAGAATTTTTCACTTTCTGGTTGTACATGATGTAGAGTTGCACCATTCTGCAGTCATACATGTACCTAGGGTAATGATGTCCATCTCATCCCACCCTCAGTGTCAGCCTCCTCTGTCCCTGGAAGCCCCTCCTAGGTCCGGCCCAACTGTGAACACTGGACTCTGGACTTTGGCTTGGGACAGAGCCTGGTCGTGTGGCCTCAGGTGCTCCTGCTCAATTCATTTCCTCTTCCAGCTCTCACTGCTGCCCCAGGCATTGGGCAAGGCGGGGATGTGGCTTGCCCCAGGACACAGAGCAGAAGAGGCAGAGTAGGGAGGGGCCCTGCCCTTCCTTCATCCGCAGGTCCATCCTCTGGCTCACCCCAACAGGCATCCTCAGAAGGGAGATGGTGCTGTTCCTGGGGTCCTGGGCAGGGACCAGAGCCTCTTGATCATTGGTGGTCTGGTTTCCTGGGCAGAGATGTTCCTGCAGCTGCTGCCCTGATAGCGGCCAGGTGTATCTGCAAACTGCTCCATGAGCTCAGAGGCCTCTAAACTGAGGACATATGATAAGAAGTACCCTCAGGGACGTCTTGAGAGATCTGTGGCCTTTGCTGGACAGACTTCATCCTGAAACGCACCAGGTGTCCTTGATATACCTCTTCTCTGCCTCGAAAGTGGCCATTCAGCCCACACTTCCAAAATCTTCTGCAGCCCTTGTCCTATGGCCATATTGTTTATGGTCGGGGTGAGAAAATCTAGCCAATGTAGTCAGCTTGGAAGACCACCGTCAGCCCCCCACCCACTAAGACCTGAGAAGGGGTGTATAGCTCCTCAAATCACAGGCTAAATCAGTAACAACTATGGCCATATTGTTTATGGTTGGGGTGAGAAAATCTAGCCAATGTAGTCAGCTTGGAAGACCACCGTCAGCCCCCCACCCACTAAGACCTGAGAAGGGGTGGATGGCTCCTCAAATCACAGGCTAAATCAGTAACAACACAGGACCAATCCTCCTGTAGGTGCCTCGTTCCTCATGGCCCTGTTGGTCTTGAACATCTGAGCTGCTGGGGTCGAGGTTGGCACCTCGAATTGAACCCAGGGGTGCCTAAACCACATCCCCATCCCTTTTTAAAATATTTTATTTAGAGACAGGATCTGACTGAGTTGCTTAGGGCCTCATTAAGTTGCGGAGGTTGGCTTTGAACTCACATCCTCCTGCCTCAGCCACCCAAGTCACTGGGATTACAGGCATGGGCCAGCTGTTTTGCTGGTTTTTAAGGAGTTGGAGACCAAGAGAAGGTTCCCAGCTGCCAATCTGACTATGGAAACAGCTGGGAGTGTGTCTCAGTAGCTGGCAGTAACTTGATCCCAGCTTACCACTTGGGCACAGGTCCTTATAATCTGGCCTGTGCTCTGTGTGTGTGGGGGAGGAGGGGGGATAGGGGTGTCTCTGGATCTCCACACCCATCTGGTCACCCTGTCCTGCACTGTGCCTTGTTTGTCAAGTTCCAGAGGGACACAATACCTTTATTTTATTTATTTATATCTATGCCTAACCCAGTGCCTCGCACGTGCTAGGCCAGTGCTCTACCACTGAGCCACCACCCAGCCCCCAGCACTGCATCTATCTGACAGCTCTAATAGTCATGGTTCTGGCTCTGCTCCTACTCTGCAGCCTGCAGAGTCCTCTGGCCTTAGTTGGTCTTTAACCCCTAAAACCCTTGTCAGCATTTTCCCATCTCTCCTATGATGAATCAAATCTTAATCACCTCATGGCCTGTCCAATCTGGCCCCCACCTCCTGCCCATGCTATGCTGACCCTCACCCTTCCAATCTTGGCCTTGCTTCCTGCAGTACCCACCTTGGAAGCCCTCCTCCCCCCATGTCAGATGGCATGTGAGATGAAGCCCATCTGCCACCTCTACCCAAGTTCAGTTCCCATGGTCTCTCCCAGGGCTCACCTTCACCTATGTCTGTTCTAACCTCAGTTGGCCATTCTGCAGTGTGGGGAGAAAGGAACCCCAGCCCCCTCTTTCATTCCAAGGGGTTGAGAATGTGAATCAGTCCATTTGACTTCACTTGGGGATCTGATTCCTAGAGATCTGCCTGGCTCCCTCCTCAAGATATCTCTTTCTCCACTGGATTCCACCCTGCCCCTAACAACACCCCAGCTAGCCTAACATGCCCACCTGTGAGTACTGGGCTGTTGAAAGCATCTTTGGAGGCTCACTCACTTGCTGGAGCCTCCTGGGTCTCCTGCGAGAGTGTGGAGCAACAAAAAGCACAGGACTGTAGAAACCAAGGGGTTGGCTTCTGATAGGTCTTGTCACTGGAGGGAGTCCAATGAGGTCCCAGAGATGAGGACCTCAGTTCGGGACAATGGGGTCCTTAATGTATGTGACAGTAAAGAATTCTAGCCTGTATCAGATATTGAGGTACACAGATTTATTTCAGAAAGCAAGGAGTACACATTCAAGAGAGAATTCGAACCAGGTGTCATGGTGCCCACCCATAATCCCAGCAACTATGGAGGCTCAAGCAGGAGAGTCACGAGTTCAAGGCCAGCCTCAGCAACTTATCAAGAATGTGTCTCAAAATAAAAAATAAAAATAGGGGCTGGGGTTATAGAGTGGTTCAGTGCTTTTTGGATTTAATCCCTAGTACAAAAAAAGGGGTGGGGTGGGCAGGAATACAGGCAATCTCAAGAGTAAGAGCACTTCTGTGGTTTGGGCTATTCTTTTAAAGGAAACTTGTTGAGTATGGGCCCGGGCAGGTATGTGGAGATGACATCAGTCTGGTGATCACAGATGGTTTATGGAGGTCTGGGAGTTCCAGGGATCTTTAGATTGACATCTTCTCCATTATCTGATCAATAGATAAGGTTAGGAAAGTACCCTATATTATAGGTTTACTATCTCCCTTTCTCAACCAATTTTTAAAATTCATGTATTAGTGGGCTAATTAACAGTGCACAGTGCAGTTTTCTTAAGTGGTAAGTTTCCTGTGACTTGAACATTGTGGGTGATGATTTGGGAGTGCCAGGTCTGGGAGAAAAACTGGCTTGGGGAGTAAAAGTATGAGGAACTTTACAATAGTGCTTTTAGATAAAAGGAAAAAGTGTTTTTCTTTTGTTTTTCCTTTTTTTGTCTCCTTTTTAATGTCTTTTTTGTATCTCTTCTATCCTACCTCAAGCTGTCATGCCAAGGTACCACTCCTGCTTGCCTGAAAAGCTCTATCTTAAAATGATTCCAGTTGTCTGGGGTCAGGTCAGAAAGCTAAGATCCCTGGTTTTCCCAAAGCACCAGTTCTGTCCCTCAACCTGAGCTGTGGGTGTCTGAACAAAACCTTGCCCTTCTCTGCTGTTGGTCATTTTATCCATGCAATGAAAGGAAATGAGTCATGAATTGGTTTCTTCTGATTTTCTGTTGAAAAAGTTAGAAATTCAGATTTTGGTATAAAATTTAGATTTTAGTTTCTAGTAATGAATTCAAAATTGTACACAATACCTCTGGAGATCAAAGAAGACACTCCAGGGAGATGACTAGGCCCAGAGACCCCAGCTTACTAACTTGGGACTGGAAAGTCTCTTTCTGACTTTTACTACAGTGGTTTTCATCAGTGCAACTTGTTGGAAATTCCTGGGTATTTAAAAAAGAAACATTGACTCTCTAGTACCCCCAAAGTTCTGATTTAATGGCTAGAATCAGGACATGAGGTACCAGATGCAGGGCTGAATCCTGGCTTCGCTGTGGACCCGAGAGGTAAGTTCCATTATATCACTGAGCCTTGTCTTCCCAATGTGACCAGAAGGCTCTGGGCAATACAGGAAGGACTCTCAGGTAAAGCTTTGGCACAGAAAAGGTGTTCAGTGAATGAAGAGGAAAAGCTATCAGCAGCTACTTTTTACTTAGTAATTTGAATCTGGCCTTGGAAAACAAGCCAATTTGCTTTCAGGACTGAGACAGTATAATGTTCCACAGGGATGAGGGTGGGGAGACATGAATCTGGGTTCTATTTCTGCCTCTGGTCAGTTGTGGAGTTGGCGAGTTTGACAGTTTGATGTTCTCTGTTTTCGGCCTCAGTATCACCTACTTCTTTAACAATGGTTTGGCCAGGGCTGTCTGTTCAATGTGAATGCAAAAATTTCACTGGAGACTTATTTGTGGGGGTGGGGAGGGGTGGGGGTTGAGTGACTCAACCAACTCAAAGCTTCTATCTGGAGGCTGAAGGATCACAAGTTCAAAACCAGCCTCATAACTTAAAAATTTATTTATAAAAAGAGCTTGAGATTTGGCTCAGTGGTGGAGCTCTCTTGAAATCAATACCTTGTATCAAAAGCAAAAACAAACAAATAAACCAACAAAATACAAAACAAGAAAAGGGCTGTGGATGTACCTCTGTGGTAGAGGATTTGCCAGGCAAGCAAGAGGCTCTGGGTTAAATCCCAGTACCACTCCTCCCACCAAAACAAAGAAATAAACAAATAAAAGCAAAAATTACACATGTCCAGGCCTGTAGTGGACAAGCCTGTAATCCCTGTGACTCAGGAGGCTGAGGCAGGGGATCAAGGCCAGCCTGGGCACTTTAATATCTGCCTCAAAACAAAAAGGACTGGGTGTATTTCAGTGGTAAAGTGCCCTTGGGTTCAATCCCGAGTGCTGCAAAAAGAAACAAACAAAAAAATATATTGGCCAGTGATGGGTTCTTGTTCCCCAGCTTTTGAGCCCTTGAAGGACCAACAGAACTTGTCCAGTGTGTCCTCAGACCCCCAGAGGAAAGGAACTCAGGGGTCTGCCTAGCCATCGTCCCGCACAGCGGCAGAGGAAGCCCGAACTATCATGAGAACCATTGTCCTCCGGGCCCTCAGAGGAGCCTCCTGGGAGAGTCTCCCAGCTTCTTACTCGTGGAACCCTCCCTGGGCTGCTGTTCCCACCTCCTTCCCACCAGGTTGCACCCTGACCTCTCCCTGCCCCCGCTGGGTCCCTTTTCATCCTCAGCCCTCTCCTGCCTCCTACAGAGTGCCCCAGTCCCAAGTGGTCCCCCTTGGCTTCCTGGCTCCAGGACAATCCTCCTTGTCTCTTTCTCCTCAGTGGGGGGCCGGGAAATCGCCTCCCCGCCCCGCCTCTCCAACCCATTGCTGCGGGGCTTCCTCCTCCCAATTCCCCACCACCACCCCCCCACCACCACACACCAGCAACACCCCACCACCACCCCCACCCGGGGATCTGGAATTATTGCTAGAACCTACACCACCCTGGCGCAGGGTGTGCGAGTGTCCACTCCACCGAACACGGGGTTGCAGGGAGTCGCAGCCTCGCTAGGTCCTTCTCCCGGTGCGTGAACCCACACACATGCATACTTGTGCATCCTACTGTGATCCTACGCTGGTGTGTAATTGTTTGTGCACACATACTCAGTGACACTTGGGGAAACTTTTCTGAAAATCCTGGGCTGGCAGTTTAAATATAAAGAGGCTTTGTTTAATTCCAGAAGCATTTTTCCCCACATTTCCAGAGTGGGAAGTGGGTACCTTCACCTGCTTGCCCCTCCCTTAGAGACCAGGAGGCCAAGGCTTGCTGGAGGTGGGGGACAGAGTGAGTGGGGACAGATGCCTGGTTAAGAGAGTTTATTTTTCAAGGTTCGTCCCCATCCCCTCAGACTTCAAACCTCCAGGGGTCTCTGTCTCTTCAGGCGCTGTTTAACTTTGAATGTTTTCTCTTCGAATATCTGGGAGTGTTAAAATGATGCCAACATGATTCTGGCAGTGAAATTCAAGTTGAAAAGTGGCCAGAATGTGGAACGCTGAGGAGCTAGAGGATTTGGTAGGGGAGGGTGATTTGGTCAAAGCAAGGAAATTGAAAGCAAAGGGAGTAGGGGGACCCTACCAGCGGGTGTCCTCACCTACCATTAACTGATTTACACTGAGGGCAAGGACACCTGTCTGAAAAGGTTGTTTGGAGTTTCCTTCCTGTACTATAGATCTGATGCCTAGGATTGTCTGCTCAACAAAGGTGCTAAATAATTGATCACTTCATTGGGTTTTTATGAGCAGGATAGGAACAAGGCATGCACATTGGGGTTCTGGGTCAGCATCCTGGCCACACAGTTTTCTGGTAGTATCACTCCATGTAAATTTCTGCATTCCCTCTTTCCTCCTCAGTAAAGTGGAGCCAATAACGGATACAGCTCTCCCAGAGTTATTGTAAGGATTAAATGAGTTAATTTACATAAGCACTAGAACAATACCTGGCACATCTAAGTGTTGTGTATGTTTCCATTTTTTTTTTATTATTTGCATCATCTGTATTTATTTTGCCCTCCCTCATGCTAAGAATGCCTTATATATCTGCACATTTTTAAATGGTTGGGCAGGGGGGGATCGCTTTTATTTCAGGATGCATGAAATGAAATTCAAAGGTCAGTGTCTCTAAATAAAGTTTTATTGGCACTCAGCCACACCCATTTGTGGATGGTTTCCTACTGGGAAGGCAGTTAAATCCTTTCGATGGAGACCTTATAGCACCCAAAGCCAAACATATTTACTATCTGGTTGTTAGAGGAAAAGTTTGCTGAGCCCTGCTGGACAATATCACCTCCATGAGTGCAGGAAGCTTTGCCCGTGTGATCATTAGCATATCCCCCTGCACCTGGAACAGTGCCTGGAACATAATCCATGCCCAGTAAGTATTTGTTGCATTAATGAGTTTGGCCCTAGGCAGTGGTGGAGCTGTGGCTCTCACATGCCTGAGCTTGGCATGGGAGTTCATAGTGATTCCAGCAGGTGCTCCTTTGTAGATCCAGAAGAGGGAATCTGTCTCCTACCCCTACCTTCTCAGGGGTGACCAAGGAATCAGATGGCTGCAGGTAAGCAGCAGCTGCCCACTTTAGCCTTGCTTTAGGTTAGACACTTACCTGGCTCAGGTAGGCGCCTTTCTATAAGCCCAACTGCATGAGCAAATTCTAAAGGAGAGTCAGCTGGTCACCAGCAGTAGGTGTGTGTTCTCATGCCTTTGCTTCCACTGTGGCAGTCTGGGAGCAGGAAAGAGTTGGGAAATGACATCCCTGACCTTCCTAGGTGGGACGCTCTCTGGAGAGGAGGTTTGGGGGATAGCCCTTTCTTTCCTGGAGCCCAAGGATCCCTGAGACCATTAACCATGATGAAATTTCCCTGGGCCCTATCAAGAAGCTTTACAAGGATCCTAGTGAAAGGTTCTGGTGAAAATGGCTAGAGGAAAAACAGTTACTCCCCATGTGAGAACAAGCTGGTGTGCAGCTCAGTGGTAGAGTGACCCTGAGTTCAATCCCCAGTATTGCAAAACAAAACCCTCTCATCAAACCCCAAATAAGCATGAGATCAAGCAGACAATGCAGACAATGCCTGGCATTTAGGAAGTGGTAGGTGCCCCAAGTTGGCTGGCCAATATAAAGATTTGGGGAAGAAAGTAGCTCTTTCTCACTGATCTTGAGACTGCCAGGAGAGCCAGACCTGCTGGCAGCCATACTGTCATTGTGTGGACTCTGAATGAAGTCACCATTAGGGAATAAGGGGTGGCAGGCCGAGTGATGGAGTGACAGTTTGTGTCCCTCGTCATATTACTTGAATACCTGAATCTTCCAGAGTCTGAAGCTAAAACTACAATTCTTTTTGTTAAATCCAGATTTTGAAAAAACACTTATAATAGAAAAATTTCGATTTGTGGTCACTGTCGTTCCTGTGTGTCCACTCCGAGGCTCCCGAGCCCAGGAGGCACAATGCAATGATCCAGGTGGGCTTTATACTGGGGCAGAAGGCCATTCAGAATGTTCAGAGATGGAAATCTGGACTGAGGTGCAGCTCAGTGATAGAGCACTTGCTTATCAAGGGATGGAGGTGGGAGAGTGAGCCACAAAACCTGCCTGACATGTCGAGTGTCTTTTGTTCCTGATGAAACCTCTGAGCATCCCCTTCTCAACTCTCAAATGTCCTGAAGGGGGCCAACAGAACCCCAGAACCCCTGAGGATCAGGCAGAGCCGCAGATCAGCAGGGCCTGCAGCCTTCTCTCCTGGAGGCTCAGCATAGCCTCCTGGCCCCTTCACTTTTGCCAGGAGCTTTGACCTCCTTCCTACTAAGATACCCCTTCCTTCCAGCAACCACTATTCCAATGAAAGCAGTGCATAAAAGGTAGGCATAGCCAGGCACACATCTGTAATCTCAGAGGCTGAGGATGAAGGATTGCAAGTTCAAGGCCAGTCTCAGAAATTTAGTGAGGCCCTAAGTAACTTAGTGAGAACTTGTCTTAAAATTTAAAAAAAAAATAAAAAGGGCTAGGGATTTAGCTCAGGGGTTAAGTACTCCTGGGTTTAATCCCCAGTATAAAAAAAAAACCCAAACACCCCCCCCAACAAAAAAAAACAAACAAAAACAGGGAGACAGGTCGGGGTAAGATAAACAAAGAACTGAGTCTCTGTCCTAGGGCAAGTGACTTCCTGAGCCTCAGTTTTACTCCTGTAAAATGGGATCCTCTTTGCCTCCCTGCCTGTTCACCATATGACATTTCTTTTGAGGAGCCAGAACTTCTCTCCTGAGGTACAAATACCTAAATACTGGTGGCTTTTCCAGCCCTGCTGGGTACCAGGGCAGACCTGTAACCGTATAGGAACTTTCTTAATTAGGAGGGGCTTAGGTCTAGTTGGAGGGGGTAGAAAGTACCTAGGACATTTGACTTGAAGCTCTATCTCTGGAAGATTGAGTCAACATCGTTTCCACAACAAAGAAAGTATTTTTTTTTCCCTCTTGGGAGCATATGAAAATATGTGTATCATTTTCTGCATGTTAAAAATCTTTCAAGTAGCTTGACCCAGTGGCACATACCTCTAATCCCAGCAGCTCCGGAGGCTGGGGCAGGAGGATCACGAGTTCAAATCCATCCTCAGCAATGGTGAGGCACTAAGCACCTCAATGAGATCCGGTCTCTAAATGAAATACAAATTAAGGCTGGGGATGTGTCTCAGTGGTCGAGTGCCCCTAAGTTCAATGCTTGGTACACCCTCTCAAAATCTTTCCACTAGGGGCTGTGGGTGTAGCTCAGTGGTAAAGCGCTTGCCTAGCACATGAGAAGCACTGGGTTTAATTCCTCAGCACCACATAAAATTAAATAAATTAAATAAAGGTATTGTGTCCATCTACATCAAATTTTTTAAAATTTTTTGACTTAAACAAAAGGTTTTGGGGATTGATGGAGATTTGGAAAAAGGGTATTGGCCCCAATCCCATTGACACCTGATACAATTGTCTGTGGTTCTAAGATACCATCTTTATCTCCATCTCCAGCTTAACCTCCACATCTATATAGCGGTTTATGTAGCCATCTAAGTGGATATATCAATGCTACACTTCAGGCAAAGTGTAGAGCTAGAATTAACAAGCTGAAGAAGGAAAATTATCCAATTTTGGAGGGAGATTCACCTGGATTTAAATCCTGGCTTTATCCCTTAAGGGCTGTGTGACTTTGGATTAGGGACATAATCAGCCTTCCTGAGCCTCAGTTTTATTACATGTAAAATGGAATTTATAACAGCACCGTCGGTATCAGCTTAGTTGTGTAGGGAAGCTCTCTGTAGGGCATCAGATGGGGAACTGGGAGAAAAGTGTGGGCAGGAGGAGGTTGTCCTTCCCCTAACCCAGGGCATGTTGCCTATCTATTTACCCACTTCAGACCCAGGTGAGGTTTCTGTGAAGCACGGGGTGGGTGAGTTCTGTCGGCTTTTTGAGAAAGGCTTGGCATCTCAAGAGTAGTCAGTATCCCCTCTGGGAGCCTGAGCCAGAGGCGCACTGGGCGTGGTGAGTGCAGGGTGGGGCTGTGGCTCTGGCCCACCCCATGCTCACAGGCCACGTCCCTACCCTGCCCCTCAGGTCGCGCCCTGGCTGGGCTCCAGCTCCAGTTCTGGGAGGTCGCTGGTTATGCCTTGGGCAGTAGGGAACCTTGTGAGTGGAAAGATGGGGGACCTGGAACGCCTCGATGGATGAGATGGACAAAGGCTCCCCCTTCCTCAGGACCAGCCCTGCATCTCAGGCACAGTGATGAGGACCCAAGCGCTGAGCACTCTGAGGCTGAACCAGATGAGCCAGCCCACCTGGGTGGGGAGGTAGCCAGCTGTTGGCCTGGGGCCTCTTTCACTTAAAAACAATTAAACTGCAAAAACTGGTTTTCAGCATTTTCCTGTCTCCTTTTGCAAGGGAAGGAACGCCCTTGCCTTCTCCCATCTGATCAATTTGGCCCCTGAGTCCAGAAAGTTTCTGACTGCCCCCCCACACACCATACTCCCTCCAGGAGAAGAGAGATCTAGAATGTGCCATTAGGCAGTGCATCTAGTAATCCCCTGTGTCCCTTGGCTTGCCCCCTCCCCCACTGGAAGTTACACCAAGCAGGAGACCTTTTTGCTTTGCCCTGCTGCATCCCCCAGCACCTGGCCCTGGGCCTGCCCTAGGAGAGGTCAGTAAACATTCCTTAGGTGAAGAATACAAACTTTACATTTACAGAGAGTAAGAGGTAATTTTTTTAAAAAATCACTGTTCTATGTCTTTTACCTATTGGCTCCTATGCTCCTCACAGCTGCCCTACAAGGTGGGTACAAGCATGTCCTCATTTTCAAACATAAGGGAACTGAGTCACAGAAAAATGAACTTAACTTACTGGAAGGCAGAGAAGCTGAGAAAGTAATGACATCTCATTCAGCAAACTGAGGATGCCAGGGCTCCTCCTTGGACCCCTCTTCTGACATTTTCTTGGTACCTAATGTTGGACTTGAGAATGTTGGCTTCAGTGATCAGCTCTGCCATTTGTTGATACTGTGACCTTCTGCAACTCTTCCCCAGACATCAGTTTCCCCATGGGCCCTGGTGAGAGGGTGCCTGATCTTTCCTTCTCTGCCCCCAAGCCCTTTAGGAAACCTTTCCTTGGCTGGAAGGCAGCTCTGCTCCCAGGGGCAGGAGAAGGTTTGGGGTGCAAACAAAGACTTCCTGAATCCTCCCCTCACTCCTGACTTTGGCTCTGGGCAGGAGCTCCAGGGCCTCTCCCAGTGGGTGCCCGAGGCCAGAGCTGTCTTTGTCTGCCCCAGGAGGCCAGCCTGCCCCTTCCCAGGCCTGGGAGATGTTTTTTTTTCCCTGTTTGTTGTAGCTGGGACCGTTTATAATACAAAAAAAAATAGAATGATGAGGCCAGCTGGCTGGAAAATAAAAAGACTTAAAAAGAAAAGGGCTAGGCCTGTTCTTCTCCTGTGGAGGCTTTGGTTAAGCAGAAAGTTATAGTTTCTTTCTGAAAGGCATTTGGGCTTTTGAAGACCCCTGCAGGAGCTCCCTCTGGCCCCTGGAAAGCCAGGCCCTGGCATGTCCCAATGTGCATGACCAGGATGGGGCCAGGCCACTCAGAGAAGGCAGCAGCATGTACTGGGAAATGTAGCATCAAGCTGGGTCCATTGGGGCCTTGGGCCTCACCCACTCTGCTCCTCTCACAGTGGTGCCCAAGCCCCATAACCTCCCTTTAGTGGCCTCTTGCCTGAATTTCCTCTGCTCCCTCTGGCTTTAAATGCTGGCTTGGTGCCATTTGGGCCAGAGGGTGGGAATGGACTGCTTTTTCATTCAGAGAACCAGAGAGATTTTGCAAAAAGGGAGACTGAGGCAGAGAGGGCTTACCCCAGGCCATTCAGGAAACCTAAACATACTGAGTTGTCATTATCCTATAAATGTGAACAACAGCTACCATTTCTTAAGCACATATAATATGGAAGGATGCAGTTGATGAATCCAGCAATTCACCTGGCAGAGGAAACCCAGCAATCTGTCTCTCAAGGACACTGCCTGGCTAGCTCTCTTCTAGTCTTACTTAGTTCCAGTCATTGCAAATGAGCCTCTTCATTGTGTGGCCACCCCTCACTAGGGTCTCAGCTACATCTATTACTGATGAAGGACCACTATCAAAATGTATCTAATAGCTAGGCATGGTGGTGCACACCTGCCCAACTACTCGGGAGGCTGAGGAAGGAGGATTGCAAGTTCAAGCCCAGTTTCAGCAACTTAGTAGAGAATCTGTTTCAAAAAAAAAGGGCTGAAGTTGTGGCTCAGTGATAGAGTGCCCTTGGTACCACAAAATTAAAAGGGCTGGGGATGTAGCTCACTAGTAAAGCAGTATAATTACCAGTACTGTCCCGTCCAGCAGGACACATCAACGTGGGCAGCGAACCTAGATGGGGAAGCTCTTTGCAATTGCTGGATGTGGGTGGGTAAAACTGCCAGCTGCAAGATGTCTGATGATCTTGATAACCGCAGGGTGTTCCAGGGAGATAGGTAGCTGCAGGATGCCTTCAGGGCAGAATGTCTCCCTGGGGGCTGTCAGGCTAATCTTTGAAAGAGAATGTCCTAGTTCCCAACATTTCTCCCTTTCTTATATAAAATATTTGACCATACCTTACCGGCCATGTTTTTAGGGGGTGATAGAGGCTCTGTTTCTCTAGAAGGCCTTAGAATATCTCCTGATCCGAGCGAGTGTCTTCACTAGGAGATTTCAAGGTGGCCTTGGCATGTTTTTGGAGGAGACGGATTTGAGGGGAGAGCATGCCAACCGCCATCACCAGAGCGTGTCACTCAGAGGTCTTGGGTTTTGGGATCCATGGATCCATCCTCCTGCAGTCCTTCCTGCACCCTCCTTTTATTATGGCCTAACGTCTTCACTCCATGGGTGCGTCCTCCCCCAAGCGGAGGGGCCCATGGAGGAGTGAACCCTTATGGCAAGGGCATAAGATGGTTGGTCAGAGCTGTTACTTATAAGAAAGAGAGATCTGTGGGGATGTAAACTTAAGAAATAAGCCTGAGAGAAGGGTAGAACATCCTTTTAAATGTTGGCAGCACGGTCTTCCATCTCCAGACGGTGATAGTGGACCTGTATGGGCTTAGGGGCCAAGATATTAATCTGTTCTTTAATAAATTTTACCAGCCTGTTTATAATGCAGGGTCCTATGGACACCATTTAAAGTAAACCCAACAAAGGTCCTAATAGTGGAAGAAGGTAGGGTAGAAATCCGTTAAGCCCAGTCCAGAGGGGATTTTCAAATAGTTCTCTTCGTCTCTTTTCTAAATCTTCTTGAAGCTGCTTAATTTTAGTCCGTACTATGCCTGATTTATTGGCATAAAAGCAGCATCTTTCCCCTAAGGCCAAGCAAATACCTCCCTGGTTAGCTGTCAGCAAATCTAAGCCTCGTCTGTTTTGAAGGACCACTTCTGCAAGGGAGTCTATTTGGTCCTGTAAATCTTTAATGGTTCCTGATAGAGTTTGTACATCATCTATAAGTTGTTGAGACAGGCGACGGTAAAAGTGTATAGCCGTGCCTAAGCCAGCTGTACCTGTGCCCACAGCAGCTGTTATTTCAAGGCTGGCAAGGAGTGGTAAGGCTTGTATTGCCCGCCTGTGTCTTTTGACTAAGGTGTCTAGGCTAGGAATGGGTAGAGGTTCATCTCCTGGGACAATAGTTATATCAGGGAGTAATAAGGCAAGAACACAGCCACCGGTCCAATTTGCTGGAAGCCTGGGGAAGGCTGAGTTTCCTCCACACATAAAAACTGTGCCATTGGGGGGACAAAGAGATGGGGTGGGTGAGGAATAATTTTTTACTGTTGAGCAATTTCCAAAGGAAGTAACTCCAACATCAATATCATAGGTATTATTCTGCATCATGCCTAAAAGACAGGATGGAAAAGTGCCTATAGGCTGTACTTTAAAAGGAAATCCAGGTTGGCATGTATTATCATTGTCTATGATAGAATTAATAGGAACTGCCATAGTCATGATTGCCCCTGTTGTCATGCAAAGCCAGCAATCACTAGCAAGGGTGGGGTTGGAATTATTAAGCAAGGAGAAGGTAGTTTCCAAAATATCTAATGTATTGGTATCTAAATTTGGGAGCTGGGATTTAGGCAGCATTAAGGGATGATATGTGAGCTCAGGGATCTGGGGTTTCAAAAGTTTGATTATCTGAAGATGCTTGACAGCATCAGTGGGGTCTATTGTGAGAAATGGGCTGAACCCAAAACACATCAGAGGAGCCCAAGGAGGCAATCCACCGAGGTAGGGTTTTGGCGGTGGAAGTGCCTCCTGAATCTAAGGGAAAGAGTATTAATTGTGCAAGTCTTGTTCCTGCTGGGATGGCCGCAACTCCATTAATAGCTGTGGCCAGTATTTTTATTTCTCCAGTGAAATCATTATCAATAATGCCAGGGAAGATCTGAACACCTTGTAAGGTAGTAGAGGCTCTTCCAATAATAAGGGCACACGTATGAGATGGAGGAGGACCCATAATTCCAGTGCGTATTATCTGGGGCTCTTGCATGGAGTCTAATATTGTATTGGTGGAGGCACAGAGGTCTAATCATGCGCTGTCTGGGGTGGCTCAATTGTGCAGAAGGATTTTGAGGTAGGTTGGGAGTTTGGGAGGGAACAAATCTTATTGCCCCTAGGTTTGTCCTGGGGGAGGTCTGGGCCAGGGGCTGGCCCCGCAGGGAGTTTCCCCAAAAGCAGGAAGAAATAGGCTGTCCAAGGGCATTTGTCTTAGATCTACACTCATTGGCCCAGTGACGACCTTTACCACATCTAGGGCAAAGGGTGGCTGGGGGCGTTTTAGCCCCGGTTTGAGGATACACTATCCCTAGGCTTTGTTTGCCTGTCGGAAACTCACGTTCAAAATGGCCAGGTTGTTTACAAGTAAAGCAAGTACGTGAGCCAGGATTGCAAAAGGCCTTGGTAAAGGCAGCACCTATGGCTAGACCCATGGCATGGGCTGCACTCACCCCGCACAGAGTCTAATAAAGTCAGAAAGTTCCCCTTTGTCCTTATGTGGTCGAAGAACATCCTGACATGTGGGGTTGGCATTTTCAAAGGCAAGATGTTTTACAAAGGTGCTTTCGCTTTTTCTTGGTCCAAGCAGGCGTTCCGCGGCTAGGTTAAGCCGGGCAACAAAGTCGCTATAAGGCTCATCAGGCCCTTGTCGGATTTTTGCCAGGGAAGTGGTAGCCGAGCCCTTTTGAGGGAGGTGTCTCCAAGCCTGTAAGCCAGCCGTCTGAATCTGCGCCAAAAGTCCAGCAGGGAAACGCGCCTGTTTAGGCTTAGTGTCAAAAGGCGCATTGCCCACTAGCTTAACATAAGTCCAGGATTTAGAGGAGGCCTTAGTTAAATTTTTTTGAGCAGTTTCCTGACAGTGCTCTTTGAAATCTGCATTCCATAACAGGAAGTCTCCGGCACTGAGGGTAGCTCGGGCTAAAAATTTCCAATCATTAGGAGTAAGCCATTTTGCACTGTGACTCTCTAGTAAAGCCAATGTGTAAGGCGCAGTGGGACCATAGTGAGCACAAGCCTTTTTAAGTTTTTCAAGAAAACGCAGGCTTAATTTTTTGTAGACACTCTGGGTTCCTTCCTGCCTAGGGGTGAACTCCTCATCCTCTGAGCCCTGATCTTCCTCTTGCCCTTCCCCCGCTTCATCCCCTTGATCCCTTTCTGCCACTTCCTCCTCTAGATCCTCCTCTGAGTCTTCAGCCTGGGTGGGCTTATCTGTCTGACTGCGGGTGACTGGGAAGGCGAGAACAGGCCGATGGCTTGGCTTAGCCTTTGTATTAGATCGCCTTGGGCCAGCTGTGGTTGACTCCATGCCTAAGGCTAATGAGCGGAGCTCAGAGTCAAGGGATCTTAATTCTTTTAAAAGTTGGATCTGTTCTCGTCTATGTTGGAGAGACTCTCGCAAGGGAGCCAGGTCAGGCAGGGGAAGTGGAGAAAAAATATCTGAGGGGGCAGTTGGCCCCTGAAGGGCTGGAACACAAAAGGCAGGAGGGATATAGGAGGGAGGTGGATGTGTGAGTCCTATAGGCTATGGCAGGGTCCTGAGAGGTGGCGAGTCTTCTGAATGGTGGGGAGCTGCTTCCTTCTCCAAGGTAGCCTCCTCCCTAGGGGTCAATGTGTCTCCAGGATTTAAAACTGGATAAAGGTGGTTGGTAACCATTGGAGCCTTATTTATTAGGGTGGGGTTTGGAGCGGGACCAGGAAGGTTCCCAGGGTCCTGGGGAGACTGAGAAGGGTCTGTGTCTATACTAACTGAAGGGCATGCCAAGGGGGGACAAGAGGTCTTTTGCATAGCCTCTTCCCCAATCCTGACAAGTTTTAAGGTACCGTTGTCAAAGGGTGAACTTTTAAGAAGTTCATTAATTAAGTTCCAGTAAGAAAAGGTGGGAATAGGCACCTTTTCTGGACCAAAAGATTCATAATAATCTTTTAAACAGTCTCCTACTCTAAGCCATCTTTTACCATCAATGGTCCCTTCCAGGGGAAACCATGGACACAATTCTCCTACGTATGAAAAGAATAATTTTAAGTCCTTTTTCTTAACATGCGCCCCCCGTGTCTTGAGGGCCTCCTCGAGGCCTGACAAAAACAACTCATGTGACGAAACTGCTTGTCCCATGGTGTGTCGCTCACCTTGCGTCGTCCTCGCTCTCCTCCCGGATCTGTCTCTTGGTCGTGTCTGCCGAGGTGATCTCATGCTCCCGCTTGGCCAAGTCTTCCCGGAGGACGGCGTTCCTTCTCAGTCAAAGGCTCGAGCCCCACGTTGGGCGCCAAATGTCCTGTCCGGCAGGACACATCAACGTGGACAGCGAACCTAGATGGGGAGGAATGAAGGGACAAGAGACAGGAAAGGTGACAGCAAGACAAAAGTTCTGATCAAGCTGCAAACTTTTATTGTTCACACAGGGGTATTTATATGCTGGGGATGGGGAAGCTCTTCGCAATTGCTGGATGTGGGTGGGTAAAACTGCCAGCTGCAAGATGTCTGATGATCTTGATAACCGCAGGGTGTTCCAGGGAGATAGGTAGCTGCAGGATGCCTTCAGGGCAGAATGTCTCCCTGGGGGCTGTCAGGCTAATCTTTGAAGGAGAATGTCCTTCTAGTTCCCGACAAGTACTGCAACTAAAAAAAAAAAAAAATAACAGCAAGCACCTACTAGGTGCAAAGTGTCGTGTGCTAGACTAGACATGTTCCAGCTTTAACCCCCTCTCTGCTCTCCACACAGTAATGAGCCTGGTCACTGTGGTGCTACCCTTCCATGGCACCCCCCCATGACTTACTTCCTCCAAGAAGGCAACTAGGCCCTACCTCCTATAGTGTCCACTACTTCCTGATGGTTTGTTCAAATATGTAGATTGATTCACTGATAAAGACAGAGCCCTCATTATTTAATCACTGTCCCAAGCCTTGCCTCTGAACATTGCTGTCTGAGGACCAATCCTTCAAGATAGGAGCCTCTGGGAAAGGTTTCAGAAACAAAGCACAAAAGCTGGTAAACAGCAAGGCTGGGATTCAAATTCAGCCCTGCCTGGTTCTTTACGTGATATGAGCCTCTGTGCTAGTTGGCGGCCCTCTATGTCCAGTGCCCACCTCTGACCTCTGGGCATTGCCCTGACAGCTACTCCAGTCACCCATCATTCACTGGGCAGTGAGTGGGCAACATCATGAGATGGGGGTATATATCAAAATCTAGGCCTGTGTCCTGAAAGAGCTTTTGGTTTATTTGGGCATGCCAGACTTTCTACCCCTGGTCCTCTTGTCCACTAGAGAGCCTTTATGTGACAGTGGTTGAGTGCACTGTATATGGACCCCTCCTCTATATGCCAGCCAGGATGCTGGTCTTTCTCTTGATGACATCACTGCATTCTGAGCATCCATAGGGCACAGGGGATGTAAAGGAGGCATTAGACACAGAATGGATGACAGAATTTCCCTCATTTCTGCCGGTGGGTATTGGGTCCTCAAAAGCATTCCATGTGTTCAGCTGAGGCAGGGACCACACATGCTGACACCTCCCTAATATTTCTTCTGGGCCTCTGTACCTAGGAGATTATTTCTATGACAGTAGGAGTGGAGGTGCCGAAAAGGGCTATGTACATAGGAAAAAAAAATACTTATGCTGGGTGTAGGTGTACACACCAGTAATCCCAGAAACATGGAAGGCTGAGGCAGGAGGACTGCAAAATTGAGGCCAGTCTGGGCAATTTAGGGAGATGCTACTTCAGAATAAAAGAAAACTAACAAATGTTTTAATTTTTATCAAAATGATCTGAGCCAGTTTGTTGCTTCTTAGTAGATTCAGATAACAGTATCATAAGAGAGGTTAGAGTCAGGTGTGGTCTCCTGCTGCCCTGCAACCTCTC